>NW_027507758.1:485012855-485444729 GCF_037356315.1 Lithobates pipiens
AGGCAGGCGGCAGAATGTGGATAACAGAAATAAACAGACTTGGCAATGGGGGGGGGGGGGGTGTTGCTGGAGACAGGGGCAAATTCAGACAATCTGGATAATTCCGAACAAGCAAGGCAGGACATCAGTAATCTCACATACTATGTAGCTGGCAGAAGGGACAGCACTGGCCACCATAATGGAAGAAATTTAAATACCTTCCCTGGCCTGTATATAGATATAAGCAGCTAACGTATGATTTAACTAAATAGCAGCCCTTTAACAATTACATTTGAATTGTAGTTGCAGTTCTCTTTTTAAGTTGTAAAAACAATAATACAAGTAAAGTAAATATAGTACAAAAGCTCAGAGGAACAATCTGAAATGTTCCTAGTGCTGACTGATGAGTTTTATTGGATGTGCTTGCCATGTTAAATTTAATGAAGGTCTTTACAAATATTTAACAGATCTAGACAAGATTGCATTCAGGAAAGATGTATTTCATACAGCCTGTCTTGTTTGAAATAACAGCTTCATTAGATCAAAAATGTACTGGTTATAATAAATGTCTGCAGTCCCTTAAATAGAAGTATAAAACTAGTATGAATACCAAAGTCTACCAGTGTTCATTTACAGTATAAAATATGAATAGAACTCAACAATATCAAAGCAATCTTTGCAGCTTACATCACAGCTCTCTTTTAGTGATTTTAAATGATTGCAAAATATTTCATCATAGTTATGTTATTTCTGACTTTTTCAAAGTCTTTGAACTATAAAACTGTTATTATAAATTTACTTTAAAGCGGGAGTTCCGTCAATTTTTTTTTCTTTAAGTCAGCAGCTACAAATACTGCAGCTGCTGACTTTTAAAATATGGACACTTACCTGTCCAGGGTGCCCGCGATGTCGGCACCCGAAGCCGATCTGTCGCTTGGCTCTCAGGTACTGCCTCCGCCATCTTCGGTATGGGAATCATACAGAACTCTGCGCATGCTCAGGGTTCCCTACTGCGAATGCACGAGTCGCGTTGTGCAATATGGATAGTCCCTGCTGTCTCTGGGACCCGTGTGTTTCCCAGCAGACGGGGGGGGGGGGGGGGGGAGCGACAGGAAGTGGTGTAGATACCCGCAGATTCTGCGGATATCTATTCCCGGAAGTGGGTGAAGATACCTGTATTATTCAGGTATCTGCACCCCCCCCCCCCGAAAGGTGGCGTTTGTGGCACCAGAGAGGGGGGGATCCGATAAGCAGAAGTTACACTTTAGGGTGGAGCTCCACTTTAAAGACACAGAGGGGGAGAACTGTATGCACACAGAATCTTGTGCAGCTGTGCATAGTAACCAATACATTTCTAACTTATGCTTGTTCAATTAAGCTTTGACAATAAGGCTGGGTTTACACTGGTACGGCACGACAGTCGTAACACTTGGGATCCGACTTTGCCCTGCGACTTGAAGTCCGACATCCATCCGACTTCAATGAACAGGGATCAGACTTTGATCTCCGACAATACCAGGCAGTGTCTGGTATGATTCTTTAGGGGGAACTCCATGCACAATGTAAAAAAAAAGGGTTCCCACTCGGGGAGAAAACCAGGTTTGGTCTGGTATGGATTTTCAGGGGAACCCCCCACACAGAAAAAATGGCGTTGGGGTCCCCCCAAAATCCATACCAGACCCTTATCTGAGCAAAAAGCCCAGCATGGTCAGGGAAGGGGGTGGGGACGAGTGAGTCAGGGAAGGGGGTGGGTGCTTTCAACCTGTGGAGAGGGAAGTGCTGGATGTACTAGTAAATTTAAATGGACTTACAAAAGTGTTTATAAAATTAAAGGCGCACTCTGGCTAACAATTTTTATTATTTTGTAACATTTTTATTTTGGGAAAAAAGATTTTAAAAGATAATTAACATTTAGTGACAAAATGGCACATAGCTCACATGATAGCAATTGGGTTCATCAACATTTTGTGCTGGAATGTGGGAAATATATCCATATCAGTGGAACAACTACACATTACCCATGTTTTGTTGACCTATTGATGCATGCGCTTCTGGCTGAGAAGCTGGACCAAGAAAATTATTTCTGATTGGCTGTAATAAGTTGCTGAATTGGCATATTATATTTTCCTTTTTTTTTTTGTTTTGGAAGTTGAGTTTGTGAGTGCATTTCCTTCTGCTTCCCAGTCTTTCAGCGCAAGTGATGAAGGCTCCTCCTTGTTTAATGCTTGTGTATGATATGGGATTAACCTGTCTTTATTGGGGAACCACAGGACATCTACCGACAATCCAAGGGTTCACTGATGTTATTTCCAGTGTTTTTCATCATGAGAGGTCCCACATGTCTTTTATATATCATATATTATATATTATAAAGTATATCTGTAAGCAAACTTATTTGACATTGTTTATTTTTACTGGTGACCACTATTACTGAGGCAGTAACTGGAAATTCAAAATGTTACCCATGTCAGACATAGGCAAGAGAAATTCTTTCAAAGTGGACACCCGTTCTAAAAGGGGATTTCTTCTCAAATTGGGGAGATTTCCACTTACTTTCTGTCATGTCTCTCTAGGACAGGAAGTGAAGTCTCCCTAATGGGCATCGGGAAGACCAGGGTTTGAACCTTTCCCTATTACCTGCTCCATCCAGCTCTGGCACTCTCCAAAATCCCCTGTCGGCTAAACCTTGGTATCATCATGTATAGAAAAGGGTATTAACCCTGTATTGTACATTTAGGAGGCTGGAGCACAACTGGAGCTGATTGCAGCTTACAGAGGAGCTGTAGGGGACCGATGGTAGTGCTGGAGCAAAGATTAAGGTAAGTATTTTCTCTTAATTCCTCTGCTCAGAGACTAAATAAGCATTTAACCGTTGCAGTGCAGGGGTCCCAACTGCAAGGGTGGCTTTTTAGGTCAAGTAGATGAGAGCAGACACATGTGGCTGAATAGGCTTAGCTGGGGTGGGGGGGATGAAAAATACATACAGTATTTATTTATAAAGCTATCTTTATGTTAGCTGGTCACCATCTTACATTTTTAGCCATTTTTTTGGCTTGTTCACATTCTCACCAATGTTTTTTTTTTCTTTCTTACTCTTAGTGATGGTAAAATGAAATGAAATCAGGTCACAAGATTCTTGCATTTTGAGGTGGCGTGAAGATATGAGACGCTTTACCAGAGAAAAAGAAGGCATCATGGGAGTTGATACATGCACTTCACCACAGGTGTTTGGAATGAAACCGCAGACCATAGAGGAGAATGAGGCGGATGAAGATGCCATGGAAGAGTGTGGGCAGCCTCGATACATCCCTATCCGCAGACACTCTCGTTTTTACACCTCCATGAGAGCAAGAAAGTATCGGAAGGACAGACTTTCTAGCAGGGAGGGCATGGAAATACAGACACAGAGTGCTGGTGAGTAAACACTTGAGGCATGTTGGGGTGAAGGTATCATGCAATCTTCTTCTATCAGGTGTATAAGTCGTATCAGTAACTTTAGGAACCAAATGTTAGACTGAGAACCTACGGAAGCTGTGCTCAGTAGTTTGCACCAGAACTCCCGAACATGCAAAAAGTTTGGACCTGAGCCATGACCTCTATTAAAGTCTATGGGACCCGAACTTGAGAAATCAAAAGTCCCCATTTTGAAGGCTTATATGCAAGTTTTTGGCCATAAAAAGTGTATGGGGGGCATGTATTTTTAAAAGATCATTTTTAAAGGAGCAGAGATTTTAATGATGCTTACAATGAAACAATAAAAATGAAAAATTTCTTTACATATAGTCCTTGGGGGTGCACTTAGTCTGCCTGTAAAGTGGCGCATCTGTACTGTGTATAGAACCTGCTGCAGCAAAACTGACTTATAGAAAGTAAAAAAAATCCATACCAGACCCTTATGCAGGCCAGCAAGTCAGGAAGGGGGGGGGGGGGGGGGCGAGCAAGCACCAACTCCCTTCCTGAACCATACCAGGCCACATGCCCTCAACATGGAGGGGTGCTTTAGGGTGGGGGGGCTCTGCCCCCTCCCAACCCAAAGCACCTTGTCCCCATATTGATGGGGGCATGGGCCTCTTCCCGACAACCCTGGGCTGGGGTTGTGAGGGTCTGCGGGTCGGGGCTTATCGGAATCTGTAAGTCCCCCTTTAACAAGGGGGCCCCCCAGATCCCAGCCCCCTCCCACAGTTTTTGACAATTCCTTTATTAAACATCAGGCAGGGCAGGCAGTTGGCTGTTAGCCTTTGTCGTGGGTGGAGCTTTTTTTTCGGGTCCGGCGAGCGTCGTGATTGACGATGGATCTACATCAGGGAACATTGTTTTTTATTTTTAATAAAGAAATTGTCAGAAACTGTGTGTGATTTTATTTCTCTTTGATGCTTTTTTTTAGTGAATGAGCACCCCACACTCATTCACATGTACCCCAAAGCACCCCCCCATGTTGAGGACATGTGGTCTGGTATGGTTCATGAGGGGGGCACTCACTCGCCCCCCCCCTTTCCTGGTCTGCCAGGCTGCATGCTCGGATAAGGGTCTGGTATGAATTTTGGGGGGCCCCAACACCATTTAAAAAAAAAAGAAAATTTGGTGTAGGGGGTTCACCTCAAAATCCATACCAGTCCTAAGGGTCTGGTATGGATTTTGGGAAAGCCCGATGTTTCTTTGTTTTTTTTATTTTGGCATGGGGTTCCCCTTAAAATCCATACCAGACCCAAAGGGCCTGGTATGGATTGGGGGGACCCCCATGTAATTTGTTTTCACATTTTTCTATTGCCCTATTGCAAGCAATGTTTTTTTTTTCATTTAGCTGTCAACAGGGAAGCCTGTTGACAGCTGGTAACTCATCCATTGTTAAGATCACAGCGAATGGATTTCCAGCCTACTTCTTAATAAACAGCTATTCACTGTGCCCTGATTGGGCAAAGCCCTGCACCTGACCAGCGGTCAGATGCATTGCTTCAGCCAGTCAGAGCTTAGAACGCACTGTACAGTCAGCAGTGCATTGTGGGGTGCTCAGCGGGTGAACATCCTGCTGAGTTCTCTGCAAATGCGGGTGTTCACCAAGTTTTCTACACCAAAAACAAGAGTAAAAATGAATTGTGCACCTACAGTTTGCTCCTGACCTATACCCTATCCCTAACAGGTATGATCCCAGCTCAGCCTTATATCTCCTTCCAACCATGACCATTGCATAACCCTGAATAGGCCAACTGCAGACAAAAAAATATTTTTAATAAAGGTTTAGAACTTCTGACAATGTTTTTATTGTTGTTTGTTTGTTTGCATGCAATCTTCCCAATGGGGTCATACACAGCAGGGACGTGCTGTGAGATCAGTGGCTGGTTATATATGCCGTGATCATTAGAGCCAGAGCAAAAATTCTCGCACTAGACTGCCTCTGTAACTCTAAACATGTAACCTGTAAAAAATGTAAACAATCTCCTATGCAGATTTATAAGTACTGAAGTTTGGCACCATTCCACAAGTGTGCACAATTTTAAAGTGTGACATGTTAGGTATCTATTTACTCGGCATAACATCCTCTTTCACATTATACAAAAAAATCGGGCTAACGTTAGTTTTATTTTTTTATTCGTTTTTTTCTCCAAAAAAACACATTTAAAAAAATTGATGCGCACCTTGTGACATAAAAAGTTGTGTAGGAGAGAAGTGTCGGAACTGGCCTGGGTGACAAGGGGTTACTTACCATAAGTAATATACAAATAATTATTATATATTGTTTTTAAGGTAATTTACTCTATTTTCAAAATCTGTACTCAAGCAGGTGGCTTAACGGACAAATTACCAAAGTTTGAAGTTATAACTTCAAACCAGTAATTTCACAGTAAATAGATAAATTATAAATTATTATCTTATAACATATAAATATATGATTTATCTTGATTATAACAGTACCTTTTCAGCAGGCAGCAGATTCTCATTCTTCCTCTTAACTGTGAGAGAAAAACATGGGATTATGGATAAATCTTATAGTCATAAATACATGTTTTTTTCCTTGTAGTTAAAGTGGTTTTAAACCCCATTTTTAAACTTTATGCTACAGGTAAGCCTATATTAAAGTGGTTGTAAACCCTTACAAACCACTTTGACCTACGGGTAAGCCTAGATTAAGGCTTACCTATAGGTCCAAGAAATATCATCTAAACCTACACGGTTTAGGAGATATTTACTAAAAGACCATCACCAATGTCTACGGCGCATGCGCCGTAGACAGCGATGCGCAGGCGCACTATCGCCGTTAGTGCGCGCAGACGCACATGCCGCTGCTAACAGTGATATGCCTCTAGTGGCGGCTCCCGTGCGCATTTGCCGGAGTGACACCATCGCTGCTCCGGCGCTGTGAGTGGCTGGAGCAGCAATACCCGGAAGAAGATGGACGCTCCGTACTACATGGAACAGCGGTGACATCGCTGGCTCCTGTGTCAGGTAAGTGACACATAATGGGCTACTATACGATGCATATTAGCCCATTATGCTTTACCTTTGCAAGGAGACAAAGAAGAAGTAACACCCATCAGGGTTTACTTCCTCTTTAAGGCTTACCTGTAGCTAACCAGGATATCTCCTAAACCTGCACGGTTTAGGAGATATCCCCTGTCCCCTGCATGTGCCGATGACATCAACACATGCGCACTAGAGCAAACTGACGCAACGGCACCAATGTGCCGCTGCATCAGACTGCGTGCTGTTACTGGCATCTCCCGCATGCATGCGCAGGGAAGACGTCATTGCGGCTCTGGCCAATCACAGCGCCGGAGCCGCGATACCCGGAAGTAACTCCAGGATGACATGTCAGCGGCCGGAGGGGGAGACAACAATGGCTTCGGGGGCTTCAATCTGAGTTACCGTAAGTAATACATAATGAGTTAGTATGCTAACTCATTATGCATTTGTCTTGCAGGTTGTCTTTTTGTTTTTTTAGAAGAGTTTACTTCCTCCTTAAAGCGGGGTTCCACCCTAAAGTGGAACTTCCGATCATCGGAAACCCTCCCCCCCTCCGGTGTCACAGTTGGCACCTTTAAAGGGGGAGGGGGGTGCAGATACCTGTCTAAGACAGGTATTTGCACCCACTCCGGGCAGACTGCCACTGGAGTCTATGTCGTTCCCTCTCCCGGCGTGCTGTCTGCTGGGACACACATGGGTCCCAGAGACAGCACGGAGCATTCCTATTGCGCTGCGCGACTCGCGCATGCGCAGTAGGGAACTGAAGCCACAACGCTTCACTTCCTGATCCCCTCACCTAGAATGGGGGCGGCAGCAGCCGAGAGCCAAACGTTCGATCGGCCTCGGCTGCCGACATTGGTGAGTGTCCATTTATTAAAAGTCAGCAGCTGTAGTATTTATAGCTGCTGGCTTTTAAAGTGGTTCTGCACCTTTAAAAAAAAATATTAAAATCCAGCAGATACAAATACTGCAGCTGCTGACTTTTAATAAATTGACACTTACCTGTCCCAGGGTCCAGCGATGTTGGCGGCAGATGACGAGCAATCGCTCATCTCTCTGCTGCCCCTGCCGCCATCCTCTGTCAGGGAATCGGGAAGTGAAGCATTGCGGCTTCACTGCCCGGTTCCCTACTGCGCATGCACGAGTTGCGCTGCGCGTCTCTGCTGGTCCCCACTGTGTCCTGGGAACTGTGTGTTTCCCAGAAAACAATGGGGGGGGCGGCGGGGCGTCTGCGGCGGTCTGCGGTGGTCTTGTCCCGGAAGTGGGTGCAGATACCTGGATTATCCAGGTAACTGCACCCCCCTCCCCCCCTGAAAGGTGCTGATTGTGGCACCGGAGGGGGGGAGGGATCAGATGAGCGGAACTTCCACTTCAGGGTGGAGGACCGCTTTAATATTTTTTTTTTCAGTCAAATCCCTCTTTAAGAGGGCTCGGCTGGAATGGAGCATTTGTCTTTTAGATACATGCCCTCTTCTATGACACTGCAGTGAGAGGCGTGCCCCCACTGCAGCATTTTTATTGGACATCTGGGACCAATGGTACTTTACAGGATATAACTGTTCTAAAATAAGATAGACGACAGCAGCATTTGGCTCTAGGGCTTTCTAAAGATGAAGAGGACCCTGCGCAGAGTGACATATTGTAGACATGTCGATATTTTATCTAATTCTGTTTAGCTTCATCTTCATAGCATGGTGGGGGTTATTTACGAAAGGCAAATCTACTTTGCACTGAAAGTGCACTTGGAAGTGCAGTCGCTCTAAATGTAAGGGGTAGATCTGAAATGAGGTGAAGCTCTGCTGATTTTATCATCCAATCATGTGCAAGCTAAAATGCTGTTTTTTATTTTCCTTGCATGTCCCCCTCAGATCTACAGCGACTTTACTTCCAAGTGCACTTGCAGTGCAAAGTAGATTTTCCATTAGTAAATAACCCCCAATGTGTTCATCCTTGTAACACCATGGGGGTTATTTACTAAAGGAAAATCCACTTTCCACTGCAAGTGCACTTGGAAGTAAAGTCGCTGTAGATCCGAGGGGGACATGCAAGAAATTTAAAAAACAGCATTTTAGCTTGCAGATGATTGGATGATAGTCAGCAGAGCTTCCCCTCATTTCAGATCTACCCCTTAGATTTAGAGCGACTGCACTTCCAAGTGCACTTGCAGTGTAAAGTGGATTTGACTTTAGTAAATAACACCCACTGACTTTTCCCACACAACCTTTGTCACATTTCATGTGTAAACAGAGAAAGCAATGTTCTATACAGAACTGAGTGCATTCATCAAGTACTAAAACTCTATATCACTGAAATCATATCCAGGGCCGTCTTTAATATAGATTGGGCCCTGGGCAAAAATTTTCTTGCCCCCCCCCCCCCCCATGCAATTTCCCTCTCCACCTACTCTGAGACATACAATAAATAACAGCTAGACCTAAAATCAGTTTTCTGTATCAGATCAGGTAGCAATTGCGATTGGTTGCTAGCAGTTACAGCATATCATTACTGCTTACTGACTAGTTGCTAGAGGTTACAGCACATGTTACGGCTCACTGATTAGTTGCTAGAGGTTACAGCACATCACCTGCGAGCATGATATACATAGGAATGCCACCTTTATTTACATATCAATGCTGCCGGACGCAGCTATTTACTTAGTATTGTCGCCGCTATTTACATATGAATGCTGGTTATTTATATGTAAACACAGAGTCTGCATGTGAGTCACTTGCACACAACAATAGGGCATAGCTAGGCAGCATTAGTACCAGCACTGCACACTGAGATATTGGGACACAGCACAGGAATAAAACTTCAAGGGACAAGAGAATTTAAACTGGGATATTTGGCAAGTAAATTGGCCACCCGAAAACAATTTGCAATTTGTGTACCTACAGTACAGTGGGGAAGACTTTTAGAGGTTCAGGCTGGGTTCTCACTGGTGTGATGTGGGAAACTGCAATTCCTGTGCGGGTTTCTGCATTGCACCTAAGTTGTCAGCAGTTCACACTGACGACTGCAAACCGCTGCATGTGTCAATGTGAATTTAAGGACACCCCCAGATTGGTTTGCATATCGTAGTGTGTACTGTGAAATTGTACAAGAATTGGATGGCATGGGTGTGAACACCTATGCCATCCGATTACAGTGCGGACCAAAAAAGGGTCCAGCACCATTTTGGTCTAAATGTGATGCAAATTCAGCCACACAAAGTGTATGGTTGAATTTGCATCACAAAGACATTGCATGTGATCTGCACAGAAATGTGGTGCAAATCACATGTGATGTCTATCATCGCAATAGTGTGAATCCAGACTAAAACAGGGAGAGAAGAGGCAACATAATATCTCCTAAGCACCTGTAATAAGGCATATTACACTTTACTTATAGCACTAGCATACTTGAGAATGCTAGTTAGTTGGTGTTATGCTGACCCACTTCCTTTAAGCCCCTGTACACACGGTCGGAGATTTCGACAACCAAATCCATTGGATTTTGTCTGTCGGATCTTGTCCGAAACTGTTGCATACACACGGTCGGACAAAGTTGTCGAAAAATCCGATCTTTCAGAATGTGATGACGTAATTTCGTTACGATGGGACTACGTTCAGGCTAGTAGCCAATAGCTTTGATGTAGGAATTTGATCTGAGTATGAGTAGCACTTGGTCCGATCAAAATTCTCTACACATGATCGGAGTATGTCCAATCAGACCAGTTTGTCGGAAAATATTTCCAACAAGTTAAAAAATTGGGTCCGACGGATATTCCGACGGAATCAGTCCGATGCATACCACACACAGTCGGATCATCCGACAACACGGTCCGATAGGACACATTCCGACGGATTCTCCGACCGTGTGTACAAGGGCTTATACATTCTGACCTAAAACATGTATGTCAGGAAAGTATGCCAAAATTCACATGCCCCAATCTGTATACCTCCACTGAATCAGAACAATGCATTCAGTATGCCAACCAAGCAACTAGCATTTTCAGATAAAAAAACAGCAATGCCAACCTCCCTGTTTCATGTTAGGTTTCCTTTAACCTGGCTATTGTTACTTTAATTAGTAATAAAAGTCCAATATTTGTTGAGAGGAAGAAGCTCTTCAGGAATAGTGTATTTCCTTTTCTCTGAGTAATGCATACCTGTCAGACCCCCCTCCATGCATTCCAACCTCCCCCTCTTTCCACAATACATGCTATCAGTCTACTGCAATACCAAAACCCACATAATATTCAGCTGTAGATTGAAGCTGTTTCCTCCCTCCTTTCAGTAACAATAGAGGTCAGTGGCTGAGCTCAGGTCCTCCATGCTGCTATCAACTTCTAGGAATGCGACCATTCGGTTCTCTGCAACTTTGTCCCTCCATAGGGCACACATAGGCTGACTGTAGAGGTCAGCAGGAGCCTGACATGCGGGGAGGGGGCAGGAACAGTGATTGCACACACAAGTTTTGTTTTTTATTCTTGTCATTAGCAAAAGGCTGCATTTCTCTCCTCTGGGGAAACAAACTGAAGGACGCTTTACCCTCACTCCCCAGCGCTCTATACACAGTGGCTGTCCTCCTCTCTTCCGCTCACAGGTTGCTATTAGAGGAAAAAGAGAGAGCAGTCTCCTCCCTTTAGCAGCTATGGAGACTCCTGCTCTGCCGGATTGTAATGACACTACTGTTACTTCTGTAAGTGAGGCAACTTCAGAACAGCGCAGCTCCAGTGCGCCCCTCCCCTTTATGTAATACTCCGCCCAGGGCACCCGACCCTTCTGCCCACCCCTTGTACCGGCCCTACACTGTTACACAGATTTCAATTAGTGTATAGTCAGCACTAAATCAATTATCTAAAAGGAATTTCCCAAAAAAAATGTAAATGCTTTGTTTAAATGAAGACCATCATTTGGCATGATCATAACCTGTTCAAAAGGTACAATATATTTTGTAACTAGCAGTAGGATCATTTTTCTATTTCTGAATACACTAGTTACCAAACTAGAATTTGAACAAGGGAATAAAGCTATTTTCATATGATATACAGTAAGCGTTTTTTTTTTTTTTATTAACATGCTGTAATACCAGATTTCACCAGCAGGTGGTAATTCAGTCTGTTGTGTTTTCTTTCTCCCAAGGATAGAGAGTGGAGTGCCTCCATGTTTTCATGGAATTAATGTAAATTAACGATTAATCACGGTTGTGCAGTATATAAGTGTTCTGGAGGTCTCTTATATTTACTGAATATATTAGCTTCAAATGGTACCTTTTAGTAGCTTTGGGAAGAGAAGGTTGTCTGTGAAATCAAGAAAGAATCTAAGCCTTATCTGTGCACTTGCATAAAAAGTAGATAGTTAACTGACGAAACAGCACCGCAAACATAGGTATCAATTCATCTGTACTTTTACCAGCAAATATTAACAGACTTATATTTCCATTCCTTTTCAATCAATTATTAACATTATTTCACAGACTGACTGCCTATTTTAAGCTTTTGTATCTAGATGTAATAATGAAGAACTGACAATAGAAAACATATTAAAGTAAATCTGCTAGTATGAATGGTGCAATGTAATGTTTTAAACTCTCTAAGCGTGTTAAGAGAAGTCACAACATTGCTCTTGGGAATTAAGGCCATGCATTGCAGTCATAGGCCAGACATCAACATTTTCTTGATACATTCTCTTGATATGTTGTATGTGTGTTGGAGTGTTTTGGAATGTCCATCAAAACTACCTTTAATGCTAACTAAAAGGGACAATCTAAAGCATTTTCTGCAGGACTGCAACCACTTTTTAAGAAGGTAACGCCATTAAAGCAGGAATTGTAGAATATGTATGAAAATAACTGTGACGTTAAAGGAGAAGTATGGGTTTTTTTTTTTTTCCCCCATTATACTTAACTAGGTGGATGCAGCAACGGTCCGATGCTGCATCTGTTTCCCGGCATCTCTGCACTGAGAACCGAGCGATTGAACACCACGATGGCTCGGTTCTCTCAGCTCCCCAAGCAGAGAGCTGCTGACTGTCAATCAGCAGCTCTCCTGCTTTGCTCCTCCATGCTCATTAGAGCGCTAAGCTGTGGAGGGGCAGGGATTGGCCGTCTCAGGCACCTGGCGGATCCAGACTTCCAGAGTCGGGATGACGTGATGGATTGATCTGTGTGATATCAGCAGGGAGCAAACTTCAGCCTGCTCTCTGCTGGAACAAATTGCACTCCTGTGACCCATAGGAGAAGCCCAGCCAAATGAGCTCAGGCTGGACTTCTCCTTTAAGCTGTAGATCAATATAGATCAATACCACAACCTCAGAAATACACATTCCTTAAATTGCACACCAGACCAACGGGGCTTTATTAGACGTTCTTTGAGAACCCTGGGCTAGTAAAGGTTTATGGGGACTCTACATTTGTTCTAACTTGTATGGCTGCTTAGTACAAGCAGGTGATTTTGATCCCACTGTCTTGTTGGCAACTTTTGAATTTTGTGGAAAATTAGAATGGCATTTTGTTAACCTCACTACCTCAGACATCATTGATTGGGACATCAGGTGATTCTGCTCATTACCTATTCAAAAAATGTCAGCCAGAGGCACAAGTAGTTTGACGAGGCTGGAGGGGGTTATTTTTGGGTTCTGGGGGGTGAGGCGTGTAGCGTGATTAATGATGGATCTACATCAGGGGACATTGTTTCATATTTTTTAGTTTTTGATTAAGCAATTGTCAAAAACTTGTGTACTATATTTATCCACTGTTTACACTTTTTGGGTGAATGGGTACCCCATACTCATTCACATAGGGGGAGTGTCGGGATCTGGGGGGGCCCTCAATCAACATGGGGACAAAGTGCTTTGGGGTGGGGGGAACCTCCCTGCCTGTCAGCGGGTAATGTAATCTGAGCCACAAATGCACGCCTCAGATCACATTTATGACCCGCTACGTAGGCTGTTGCGATGTGACTCCCATGTGCATGCACAGGAGTGACGTCACCTCTGCCCAGCCATTCAAACGGCCAAAGATAGGAAAACCATAAGGGGCCTGGGCGTCTCAAAGGTCCCGGCTGCCTGGCAGGGTTGGGAGCAGGCAGGTGCGGGTGCAGATGAGCTCTGTGGATGCTTCTGTAGTCAGCAGCTGCTGCTGCTCTGTGTCACAGAGCTCACATCAGGCTCTTTGCTGCCACCTCTGGCAACTTCCTGCATGTGCACGCCTTGTGTGTGCTGCCTATACTGTATTCTGGACTGCAGCTTCTAGCTTTGTCTGAGCTACATGTGGAAACAAGAGCTGGGACTAGGAAGACCACCTTACACGTAAGGGCTGCTGTACAAGTGAAATATGGGGGTGGGGTGTGGCTGTGTATGTGTGTGTCTATGTACATGTTTGTGTGTGTGTGTGTGTGCATGTACATGTCTATGTGTGTATGTGTGTGTGTGCATATGTACATGTCTATATGTGTGTGTACATGTCTATGTGTGTGTGTGCATGTCTATGTGTGTGGCTTCACAACCTGTTTCCCTACTGCGCATGCAAGAGTCACTCTGCACATTCTGACTGGTACCTGCTGTCTTGTGGGACCTGTGTGTCTCCCAGAAGACAGTGGTGGGGATGGAGGAGGGGCCAGACATGGAGGAGATCACCATGGATACTGCAGCGATCTTTCGCCGGAAGTGGGAGCAAATACTTGTATTAGACAGATATCTGCTCCTCTTCCTTAAAAGGTGTCAAATGTGACACCGGAGGGGGGGGGGGCTGGGGGACCAGATAAGCAGAAGTTCAATTTCTGGGTGGAACTCCGTTTTAAGGAACCCTCAGGCCCGATCATACAGTGTCAATGAGAAGAGAAAAAACTCATTGCGCAGCATCCATTTAAAACATAGTAGTTTAATAAAAGAATCTACTTACAGCAGTGAAGTTAAAACAGGCATTGGAAAACAAACATTCGCTCCACACCATCCACGGGCATCACGACATTACTGCTATTTCCTTGCCCTGCCTGCCATATACTGCGTCTGAATCAATGTCTTCTGTGAGGCAGTAGTAGGCCCTACTGCCTAACAGAAGACATCTACTCAGACGAAACGTACGTCAGGCAAGGAAATAGCGGTGACGTTTTGATGCCCGTGGAGGGTGTGGGATGAATGTTTGTTTTCCAATGCCTGTAATAACTTGGCTGCTGTAAGTAGATTATTTTATTAAACTAGTATGTTTTAATTGGATGCTGCACAATGAGTTTTTTCTCTTCTCATTGACACACTGTATGATCAGGCCCGACGATTCCTTAAAGTGCAAGTCCATGCTAAAACAAAAATCCCTGCATCTATAGACACCCATGATCTAACACTAACCTATCTAGTCCTGTAAAGAAAAGATAAGTATACATACCTTTAGCCGTTCCAACACGATCTGCAGCAGCAGAATCTCTGCAGAGAACACAGCCGATAAAGGCTGTGAAATGAAAGGGAAGCAACATCACCCATAGAGTTACTATTGTGCTTCTTTTACCGGACGTGTTCTCTGCACTCAACACTGACCACCAACTTGAGGGGGGAGTTTGCACTGATCACCATGTAACGGGGGAAATTTATGCCACCCACCAATATAAAGAGGGATTTCTACACTGACATCAATGTATTAGGAGCACTTACACCAACCACCAGTGTAAGGGGGAATATACAATGACCTCCATGTAAGTGGGAATTTACACTGACAACCATTGTCAAGGTGATTTGTACTGACCACCAATGTAAGGTGACACTTCTACACTGACCACCAATGTAAAGGGGGATTTACACGGGTCACCAGTGTAAAAGTAATTCTGCACTTACCACCAATGTAAAGGGAAATGTACACTGATCACCAATGTAATGAAGAATTTACACTGACAACCAATGTAATGGGGGTTTTTACATCAACAACCAATAAAGGAGGATTTCTACAACGGCCACCAATGTAAGGGGGGATTTACACTCATCACAAATTTAAAGGGGGCTTCTGCATGGATCACCAATGTAAGGGAGGATTTGAAGCTGACCACGGATGTAATTTTGGATTTTTTTTACCGATTACCAATATAAAGAGGAGTTTCTACACTGACCACTAATGTAATAGGTGCATTCAAAGTAACCACCAATATAAGGAGGGATTTAGACTGACCACCAATGTAAGGGGGACCTTCACACTGGCCTTTTGTGTGAATGAAAGGATTGTACACCAAGCCCCAATGTAATGAGAAGATTTACACTGACCACCAATGAAACTGAGACATTTAGACTTAGTTCACATTTGTGTGTCGGGAGCGCATGTAAAAACGCTTTCCTGACACCACAGAAACATGCTGCCCTTTAGCAAATACACAGTAGTGCCATCAATTGTTAATGACACCCTCACATATCTGCTGAGATGTGTGTATTCACATGCACCAAAATTCATGGTGTTGTGGTATGTTATTTTGAAAAAGGCTTCCACCTCCAATTTGCTTACCTTTGCAGAACAGGCTGATGTTAGCCCTTGTACACACGGTCGGAGATTCCGTCGGAATGTGTCCGATCGGAGCATTTTGTCGGATATTCAGACTGTGTGTGGTATGCATCGGACTGTTTCCATCGGAATATCCGTCGGACCAAATTTTCCAACTTGCCGGAAATATTTTCCGACAAAATGCTCCGATCGGACATACTCCAATCATGTGTAGAGAATTCCGATTGGACCAAGTGCCACACATGCTCAGATCAAATTCCTACATCAAAGCTATTGGCTACTAGCCTGAACGTAGTCCCATCGTAAAGAAATTACGTCATCACGTTTTGAATGATCGGATTTTCCGACAACTTTGTCCGACCGTGTGTATGCAACAGTTTCGGACAAGATCCGTTGGACAAAATCCAACGGATTTGGTTGTCGGAATCTTCGACCGTGTGTACAAGGGCTTAGGCTTAATGAGCACAGTTATAGGACTTTCAAGCACTCACCTTTACCTCCCCAGAAGACATCATTCAGTAGAAGTAATGGTGAATATGACCTTGGGGGGGGGGGGGCATAATATACATATGAATGCCACCTCTCTTTACATGTCAATGCCACCGATCCGTGGCTATTTACATATTAGCGTTGCTGCTATTTACATATCAATGCAGGTCATTTACATCTAAACACAGGGACTGCAGGTGAGTCATCTATACATGGCAATAGAGCAGAGCTGGGCAGCATTAGTAACAGAACTTCACACTGAGATATCGGGACCCCGCACAGGACTAAAACTTCAAGGGACAAGGGAATTTAAACTGGGATAGTTGGCAAGTTTGAGACAGCTGCTTTGGGCCCCACAAGAATGATGGGGCTCAGGGCAGCTGGCCCTTTTGCCCTGCCTTAAAGACGGCCTGCCTGTAAAGGCTTTTAAAGTGATGACTATGGACAATTTTAGGTACCGAAGTTCGTCACTGCTTCACAGGCATGCACCATTTTAAGGTATGACATGTTGGGTAACTATTTACTTCTCGTAACCTGATCTGTTATATTTTAGAACGCAATTGGTTAATATATGTGTTTGTGTGCAATACAATTAACTTTAGTTTTTTTTTTTACTCAAATTTTGTGTTTGATAGACATGTGTTCTAACATAATGTGACATTAAAAAAATTGCAACTACCGCCATTTTATTCTCTAGAGTCTTAGCTATCACATAATTCAGTGGGAAAAATAATTAAGTGATCCCCTGCAGATTTTGTAAGTTTGCCCAGAAATGAAGGGTCTATAATTTTTTATCATAGGTGTATTTTAAATGACAGAGATAGAATATCATTGCTTGGGGATCAAATACTTATTGCACTCACTGAACTGCAACCTAATTTATAGAATTTGTTTTATGTGTTTTTTATGGATTTTTGGTTGATATTCTGTCTCTATCTTTTAAAAAATATCTATGATAAATGTTATAGACCCTTCATTTCTTTGTAAGTGGGCAAACTTACAAAATCTGCAGGGGATCAAATAATTATTTTCCTCAATGTATATACTGTTTGGAAAATTTAGCTAATCTTCAGGACTAAAATGTGCATCTTAACTAGTGCAAAAAACTGAAGAAATGGCGCTGGTAGGTAGTTAAGCCCCCATTTGACATATTTTTATTTCTACAAATGCCAACACATTGGTTGGCATTTGAGAAAAGGAGATTATGTAACTAAGTTTTTATGAAGTTTTTGTATAAGATTACATGGGCGATGTTACTAGGTGTGGCCACTCAGTGATTCATTCATCAACTACAATAACTGTGCTTCTCATGTCAGAACTGTGCTAAGATATCCTTCAGATTTATGCCATTCACATATACAGGTATAGATCAGTGCATTCCCTCCTAGACGCTACAGTGTTGAGCATTTTTAAGACAGAATAATAATAAAGTGTTTTATTGCCTTTCTTCTTAAAGCGTAGTTTCGACCACATTTGTATTTATTTTTTTAATTGATCAAAGCATAATGCATTATTATTAAAAAAATAAATAAAAATTATACAAGGTTAATAGTGGATGTTGCTGGAGTGAAAGGAGACGCTTTTTTCAGGCGCTATACAGGCGCTATTTCTAGCGCTGTAGCACCTGAATAACGCCTCAGTGTGAAAGGGGCCTTAGAGATCCTTTCCTGATCACACCGATTATGAAGACTGCTCCTAAATACTATACAAGTGGCACCATCATATGCCAGTAGCCGCAGAGAGAGAAAAGAATAGTTCTACACTACTTACATATCTTAGATGTATTCTGTGCAATGCAAACTTTCTCTGAGACTCTTGGCCGGTGTGTATTCCCAGCTATAAAACGCATGCACAAAAAAATGTTATGGTTGTAATGTCTCCAACTCACTCCACCTCCTCCAATTATTTCTTACATTTGTAGTGAACATACTGTGATTGTGTGCTTCTTTATATGAAGTCAGTACTATCACACCTATATTTGTAAAGCTTTCATAAAACTTTACAATACAACATTTTGTATCAGAGATAAGATTGAAATGGGCTGTATCTTTATGTGTGCAATGAGCTTCCTGTCTGACTGCAGATTTCATGTTACCGGGAGTATAAAGCTCCCATACACACGATCAGAAATTCTGCCAGCAAAAGTCGTATGAGAGATTTTGGTCAGAAATTACGACTGTGTGTATGCTCCATTGGACTTTTGCTGGCAGAATTCCAGCCAGGAAATGATTGAGATCAGGTTCTCTATTTTTTGGTCACACAAAATTTCTCTGGACCATCAAGAGCGCGGTTACGTACAACACTACGACGAGCTGAGAAAATGAAGTTCAGTGCTTCCGAGCCTGCGACAAATTGTTTCCGAGAATGCGTAGGAATTTCGTGTGTCGGAATTGGTACAGACGATCGGAATTTCCAATCGGAATTTTTTCCGACGAAAAATTGAGAACATCTTTTGCTGGTTGGAATTACACCAGCAAAAGTCAGATGGAGCATACACGGTCACATTTTCGGACCAAAAGCTCTCATCGGACTTTTGCTGGGGGAATTTTCCGCTCGTGTGTACGGGGCATTCGTGGAATTTTAAGGCACAGAATACTATACACTGAGCAGATATAAATTTAGCAGTCAGCACATTGACAGTAGCATGTCTGTAGCAAACCTGCTTTTTCCAGCTTTGTATGAAAAACTATTAACCTTGATACAGCTTGCTCTAATATCCTTCCACCGGTGGAAGGAAAGAAAATTGCTTGATTCCCCCATCAACAATGACTGCCCGTACAGCACTATTTTATTCTGCTGGCAGAGGGTCGAGCAGCCTTCCTAGTCTGCAGAATACAATAATTACTGCTAGCTGCTATAGCTGCTGGCAGTAATCGCATGTAAAAAAATCTGCCAGGCTAGATGTACCGATGGATTGACTTGGGTCCATACATGGACCAAATTTGGCCAGTCCCTACTGAACCAGTTGAATTTCGATCCATGAAAGGTCAGCTTCAATGGTACAATAGCCCCAAAAAAGTGATGGGTGGAGGAAGTGATACCATGCATACAGTACTCTCATTGTTTGCAAAGCATAGCACTGATTGTGCTATATGCATTGAATAAGCAAATATGTGAGTACCAGCCTCATACTATATATGAAGATATCAACAAACTATTGGAAGCGTGTTTTACTTTTACAATATTTGGAAGAAGCCAATTTCTGGAGAGACTTGCAGGTTTCTGATGATTACTTGGAGCAATGTTGACCTTTCTAATGTTTAGAAAGTCCAACATTGAGGGTGAGTGCCAATCCTCTGGAGGTTATGGACTGCAACACAGAGGTGGATCACAAATATAATGGTCTGGACGCAGAAGTGATGGACCAAATTAAACTATTCAGTTGTATGAAGTTACATTGATATATACAGTATCTCACAAAAGTGAGTACACCCCTAACATTTTTGTAAATATTTCATTATATATTTTCATGTGACAACACTGAAGAAATAACACTTTGCTTCAATGTAAAGTAGTGAGTGTACAGCTTGTATAACAGTGTAAATTTGCTGTCCCCTCAAAATAACACAACACACAGCCATTAATGTCTAAACAGTGAGTACACCCCTAAGTGAAAATGTCCAAATTGGGCCCAATTAGCCATTTTCCCTCCCCAGTGTCATGTGACTTGTTAGTGTTACAAGGTGTCAGGTGTGAATGGGGAGCAGATGTGTTAAATTTGGTGTTATCACTCATGGCAAAGGCTATAAGAAGATTGCCAAGAACCTGAATCTGAGCTGCAGCACAGTGGACAAGAACATACAGTGGTTTATCAGGACAGGTTCCAGTCAGAACAGGCCTAGCCATGGTCGACCAAAGAAGTTAAATGCA
Organism: Lithobates pipiens; assembly: GCF_037356315.1. NCBI lineage: Eukaryota > Metazoa > Chordata > Amphibia > Anura > Ranidae > Lithobates > Lithobates pipiens. The sequence continues at coordinate 485,033,112 of NW_027507758.1, forward strand.
CGTGCTTAGCATCATATCGAGAAGTTGTCTTTGGAAATTGGGAAATTCACGTATGAGTGCTGCCAGCATTGTTGCAGAGGTTGAAGTCAGCCTGTCAGTGCTCAGACCATATACTGAGCACTGCATCAAATTGGTCTGCATGGCTGTCGTCTCAGAAGGAAGCCTCTTATAAAGATGATGCATAAGAAAGCCCGCAAACAGTTTGCTGAAGACAAGCAGACTAAGGACAGGATTAAGACCAAGGATTACTGGAAGTGTTGTCACATGAAAAGATATAATAAAATATTTACAAAAATGTGAGGAGAGTATTCACTTTTGTGAGATACTGTATATGGGATGTTCAAGTCAAACTGGCAATTTTGAGTTTATGTAATGAAAGAACAAATTTCAAAAAGTGAAAACTGCATTTATTTTTCAACATACTCCCCTGCCACACTTATACACTTAACCCAGAGTTTAAGTAATGTCTGGAAAGCTTTGGCATAGAAAGATTTGTCAGTACACCTGAACCATTCAAGGACAGCTTGCTTCATTCACTTCATCATCAGTGCTGAAATGCTGACATCCGAGGCACTCTTATAAGGGTCCAAGCAGTGGCAGTGCGTCTATAAAGGGCGCAGGAGCGCCGCTCCCCCCTCTCCTGTCACTCTCTAATCACCATAGATAGATTCATGCATTGCATGAATCTATCTATGGTTGCTGCTGACACCCCCTATTCAGGTGCCCTGCCCCTTTTCAGCCACGGGGCACCTGAATTACAGCAGTGGGGGTGTTTTTTGGAATCACCTGATTAGAGCTGTAAGCTCTAATAGGCGTCCAAAACAGTGACAAGCGGGCGCAACGCTGTGCGTTCCTTGTCACTCAGCGCAATGTTAGCAAAGCCGAGGGAATTCGCTTTGCTAACATTGACCCGCCTCTCAGCCAATCAGATGGCCAGGTCTGTTACTGGTCGCCTGATTGGCTGAAATGTCAGGCGCTGTGATTGGATGCCTATCAGGCATCCAATTATAGGAGAGGACTGAAGGAGAGGAGGACGGGAGAAGACACATGGAGGGAGAAGACGCATGGAAGACAACGCTCGCTGTCACCAGCTGCCTCGCCGAGACAGGGTAAGTGCCCAGCAGGGGCAAAGGGGATCACATTGGCAGCATTGGATGGCACAGTGGCAGCATTGGATGGGATAGTGGCAGCATTGGATGGCACAGTGGGAACATTTGATGGCACAGTGGCATTACTGGGAGCATTTGATGGCACAGTGACAGCATTGGATGGCACAGTGGGAGCATTTTACAAAAGTGAATACTCTCCTCACATTTTTGTAAATATTTTTGGCACAGTGGCAGCATTGGGAGCATTTGATGGCACAGTGGCAACATTGGATGGCACGGTGGCAGTGTTTGATGGCACAGTGGCACCGTTTGATGGTTACCGTGGCTGCAACTGAGCGGCAAAGTGGCTGCGTTTGATGGCAGAGTGGCATTATTTGATGGGCACAGTGGCTGCGTTTGATAGCACAGTGGCTGCATTTGATGGCACAGTGGTACCGTTTGATGGGCACAGGCACAGTGGCTGCATTTGATGGCACAGTGGCTGCGTTTGATGGCACAGTGGCTGCGTTTGATGGCACAGTGGCTGCGTTTGATGGCACAGTGGCGGAATTTGATGGCACAGTGGCGGTATTTGATGGCACAGGGAGGCTGCAATTGATGTTTTTTTTTTTTAGAATTTTTTAATTTGTTTGTGCCCCCCAAAAATTTTGAGCACCAGCCGCCACTGGGTCCAAGTAGGTGGAAATCACTCGGAGTGGGGTCCAGGCTGTAAGGGGGTGTGGCAATACCTCCCAGCTGAGTTGCTATAATGTGCACGTAGGGCGATGAGCAGTATTAGCTTGTGCGTTGTCCTGAAAAAACAGGATGCCCTTAGTGATCAAACCAGGGCATTTTTTATGAAAACGCGTATGCACGTCACTCAGAACACAACAGTAATATTCACTCTTGATAGTGGCACCGCAGGATAGATAAGCCACATGAATTATGCCACATTTGTCCCAGAAAACACTTACCATTACTTTCCCTGGAGATGTAATTGTTTGGCATTTTTCTAGTGGTGGAGTCTGCATGATTTCACTGCTTTGATGCTCGTTTGATTCCGGAATGAAATAACGTGCCCAGGTTCGTCATATGTAATGATGCGATCCAGAAAATCCCAGCCTTCCCTGTCAAAATGCTCCCTCATTGCAGACTTCAACTCTTCTGTGCTGGCCAAAAGTGGAAAGCTGTCTTGGAACCCAGCATGCGCTAACTTTTCAAAAATGCAAGTGTTTGTGAATGATTGTGTTCACTGTTCCCACAGAAAGATTGTACAATTTCACGACAGGTTATGCATTGATTATCCAGGATCAGGCGCTCCACGCACTGTTCACAGAAATGACTGCTGTGGGCTGGGAACCACTCTGGCCGGGGTTGTCACTGACTTTGATAAATTTACATAATTTACATGTCTTACTGCGGCTGAGCATCTCATCGCTGTACTGTGCTTGAATTCTTATGTAGATATCTTTGTTCACAAGAAACGTCATCACCACATGCTGTTCCATGCATGCACTAACACTGTTGTCTGCCATCTTGATTAACATTCTCTGGACTGGCCCGTGACATGTGCGCCACCTATCAGTAATAGGCACACTTGCCACTTACTATTGTGTGTAGCACCGCCATGCAAGCATTCTTTTTTATACCTGTAAGATGAAAATTCCCAGTTTGGACTTGAATGCCCCTCATATATACTGTGTGTGTATATATACATATACTGTATATATAGAACAGGGTTTCTCAACAAGGGTTCCTCCAATGGTTGCTAGGGGTTCCTTGAGCAATGACCAATTTTTGCCTCTCAGATAAGTTCCCATTGGCACCAATAATCTTTTTAGCTATCTTTAGGGTGGAAATTCTTCCCCAAAACCACAGATGTAAGGAGCACTCTACCACTGATCATTACACCAATGTATCATGAGTTGTAGATATAGACATTTTTAACAGGGGTTCCCTGAGACTGAAAGGTTATTTCAAGGGTTCCTTCATGTTGAAAAGGTTGAGAAAGTCTGATATAGAACATGGATTTACCCAGTGAAACTCAGTAGGTGCCATATAGTAAAACTAAAGCTCCATACATGATCAGAAATTCTGCCAGCAAAAGACGGATGTGAGCTTTTGGTCAGAAATTCCAACCATGTGTAAGGTCCATCCGACTTTTGCTGGCAGAATTCCAGCAAAAGATTGAGAGCGGGTTCTCTATTTTTTGGTCGGAAAAAGTTCTGATCGGAAATTCCGAACGTCTGTACAAATTCCGGTGCACAAAATTCATACGAATGCTCGGAAACAATTCGACGCATGCTCGGAAGCATTGAATTTCATTTTCTCGGCTCGTCGTAGTGTTGTACGTCACCGCGTTCTTGGCGGTCGAAAGTTCAGAGAACTTTTGTGTGACCGTGTGTATACAAGCCAAGCTTGCATCAGGAAAACCATACAAGTTTTTTCTGATGGAAAATCCGCTCGTGTGTACGGGGCATAAGGGAATGCAAATTTAAGCTGTCAACTAATCAACTTTAGGCTGCCTCATCCCAGTGCCGATTCGAACAATAAAATCAACTGAATATCTGGTCCCATAGACTTTCCTCTTCTATCTATGTCACATGAGGATGCATATAGTCACTGTCACTCTGCTCTGATAGTTGTGGAATACTGTATGTCTTTTGTGTATCTTTGATACACAGGCTTGGGCTACCTCCAGGCATGAATTTCAGATACAGCATACTTTCTGATTCTGACCTTCCTTGGAGATCTTGCTATTGCCACCTTTTGAAGAACAGCTGCAGGTAAAAATTCTACACAGCAATCCAGAACACACAGCAACCTTTTCTATGATTACTCCCAGAGTCTTGGTTGTGGATTTAATATAAGCCATTGTAGATGGAAGAACAGTACAAGGAATGTGTGCAAAGGAATTGCGTGTAGATATTAAATACAACATAATAAATGTTCTTGTTTCTTGTTATTCCCGTCAGCTATCTGTTTGATTAATGGAACTGCAAACTGTCAGTGACACATTGCATGAAGTCAGAATTTTCATAACAAAACCATATAAATCATTTCAAGTTTACAGTCACATAACTCCAAATTGGCAGAAGATGTAAGCTGAGGGTATACCGCCTGATAGTATTTAACGCTTCAATTTTCTAGATCTGACACAAAGGCCTCTTGATTTTAAGAAGATCTGCATTTCTAATCCACCGATTCGATTTTGATATAATAAAAGCGGAACTCCAGGTTATTATATATTAAAATATAGACATTTATTGTAGTTATGTATTCCCTCAAAAAAAAGTCTATAAGTATGTCCTGATATCTTCCACCATCAGAGGAAAAGAGACCACTAGAAGCCAGTTATGCTCTGCTGCAAACACATGTGCTAACGGATAACATGCTGATAGGATAAGAGAGCAGGGTGGGCAGAAGGATAACTCACCAGTGTTACACTGCTCCCTTATTGTCAAATCAGAGGCAGGGAGGTGACCCCACTGTCTCTCTTCACTCTCACAGAAAATGTGCTGTCATCCTTCTGTTGGCAGTGGTGAATGTTTAACAAAATAAGCTGGTCAAAATTACAAATGAGACCGTTCACAAATGCATTTCAACTGTGTATTTAGCAGTTGGCCTGGAGTTAGGCTTTAAATGCAACCAATTTACCATCTTTTCTTGAAATAAGGAGAAAAGGGTGAACTAACCCTTAGCCCCTGTACACACGGTCGGAGATTTCGACAACCAAATCCGTCGGATTTTGTCCGTCGGATTTTGTCCGTCAGATCTTGTCCGAAACTGTTGCATACACACGGTCGGTCTAAGTTGTAGAAAAATCCGATCATTCAGAATGTGATGACGTAATTTCGTTACGATGGGACTACGTTCAGGCTAGTAACCAATAGCTTAGATGTAGGAATTCTCTACACACGATCGGAGTATGTCCGATCGAACTAGTTGGTCGGGAAATATTTCCAACATGTTGGAAAATTGGGTCCGACGGATATTCCGACGGAATCAGTCCGATGCATACCTCACACAGTCGGATTATCCGACGACACGGTCCGATAGGACACATTCCGATGGATTCTCCGACCGTGTGTACAAGGGCTTAAAGAGGAAGTAAACCCGTCACTTAATTCTTTTTTTATGAATATATAAATGCTGTTAATCATTGCTAAGCCATACACATTTACATTTTTCCTAAACAAGCTCTCTAAATACCTTATTTAGCAGTATTATATTTTAGTCTCTTCCGGGTATCGGCTGCGCCATTCATCCTCCTGTATGTTGAAACGTTTGAGGACATCATTTCCGCCCTTACTTAATTTTCCTGTCCACATCTCGTGCATGCGCCATAGCGAGATATAGTCACAAGGGGGTAAACCAGGAAGGAAAGGAGTGCAGCATCGTGAGGCTTCGCTGTGTGCCATTCTTATTGTCAGATAATGACACAGCAAGCAGAGCAGATAGAAACGGCACACATTGTGTGCCATTAAAGGATATAATCAATGCGCAAGCGCGGGTGACGTCACAGAAAATAGAAGGGTGATTTATATTCGAAACCAAAACAGTTAGTGTACTTTCACAGGCAGCGATCAGCTGCCTGTGCTATATTGATTAAGATGAGCAAAAGTAGTAGCGGAGGTTTTACAACCACTTTAAAGTGGTTGTAAACTCTCCCCCGCAACTTTGTCCCATGCAAATCAGCATAAAAAACCCAAATGAACACTGCTTGTAGATATTGCCTTACTTGCTTAATATTGTTGTAATTATTTTTGGTCTTTAGAATGACGTCACTGAGCATGCCCAGATCTCCCCTGATTTATGGCACACTCTGTGTACTTGTCTATCCATTATTAGGACTTCCTACGGCACAACACTGAAATCCCAGGAGACTGAGAGCTTCCTCCTACGCCCCATGTGATCATGTGACATCACATGCAGTGTAAACCAGGGCACGGGACAGCATTACTGCAGTCTTATCAGCTGAAGCTGATAAGACTGAAACAGGCAAACAGTAGATAATCGACACAAGTAAATACTATGAAATAAAACAAGTCAGCTATGAACAGGGAAGCAGGGTTGCCATAGAAATGTTGGATTGAGAAGGAGGCTTGGTTAACAGTACAGGAAGTTCTCAATGTAAGGGCGGAAATACACTCCACTGTGGACTCAGTAAACAATACTTAAGATAGCGTTACCTAACCCCTGGAAACACGTTTTTTAAAGTTTCTTTAAACAGTAAGTAATATGCGATTTGGGCTGGATTACAGTGGCTATAGTTTGATAATTATTTATTATAATGGACTAAATGAAAAGAAGCATCAGAGTGGGAGAGTTTACTTCCTCTTTAAAGTGGTTGAAAAGGCTGAAAGTTTTTTTCCTTCTTTGCAAGAAGGTACTAAACCTTGTTCAGCACCCCCCTCAGCCCCCCTAATAATTACCTCTGCCTGGTTCTCGATCCAGCAATGTGCACAATACCCAAGGCTCTCCTGGGTCCCTCCCTCCTAATTGGCTGAGATTTATGGGCGCAGAGAGCCAACTCGGGAGTGGGCACACACGAGTGCACCCACAGCAAGCGGGAGGCAAGATACTTTAGTATCACTTTAAGCACAGCTCTTCTTTATAGCATACCTTGCACTAAAAACTATCACCTATCTATTCGATCCCCCTTTCCCTTTTATTGCAAAATTGCCAAGTCTAAATTGCTAGTCTGTTTGCTAGTTCCTGCAGCCTCCCAGGATCGCAAATCTCGTGAGTATCCAATTCAATGCTGTTTTTTCATTAGAAATTGAGTTTTTAAATTATTCTATGACATTTTCAGATTATTGCTTCCTGGTGTTAATTTACTGCTATCTCCAGGGATCAGGACACAAACATAGTTATTGGCTGGCATATTATACAAATATTTCTCGCTCAGATATGATATACAGAGTTCATATAGTGTGTGAAATACAAAATGCCTCTACTGCTTCCTGGCATGCCTGCTAAAGCAGCAAGAACAATGGATTCTGCATCAAAGCAACCCTTGTATAATTTATACATTGTTGTGTCTGTATTTATCCTACAAATTGATCATTTACTATAGTGAATTATAACCTTCTGAGATGATATCCTCTGTCATTTCTGTAGTTCATGTACCAGATAGTGAAAGAAATCGCCCTCAAGTGAAAGTGAGTAATTCACATCAGGGACTATTTGAGTATTAACACATAACTGGCTCTTTGATACTGAGATCCAAGGCTATTCTGTCTGCCTTTGTAACAGTGATTGAAATGCACCTCCTAGATCAGTAAAGCCCTCCCTGTGTGGTTTTTTGATCGTTCTGATTTAAGTTTTTTGCTTTCCTCCCTGTGCAGAGATTACTACACAAAGGTGGTGATTATGATGATGAAGTGAGAGCCTGCAAATCAGCACTTGGTAAAACTGCTGCAGGCACCGTATCACAAGCAAGCATTCATAGTTTAGTATTGCAATAATGGCCATTACCATTAGTGCTTGCCGCTGTACATGTCATGGTATATTAAAGCTGCAGATCTTTAATTAATGTACATTTTAAATGTGACTGTGTTAAAAATCGAAATATTGCCCTGTTGTCCTCCACTGTCTTAGATGCAGGTTAAAAAGGGTCTTTCACACAGCCGTCTTCTGTTTCATGTCAGCAGGAGATCTGTAAACAGATGCTGAGCTGGATCAGAATGGGATGGATGTCATTTTTGTGACATCCATGTACATTTAAATTTTTCCTGCATCTTGAGATAGAGGAAAGATGAATCTATGCAGTCTCTTTGGGTGGGTGAACCTGCACGGATGTGCGTCCCTTAATGTGTTAATCCAATCCATCTGTAGCACCCTCTAGTGTACTAGATGTATATAGGTTGGTTGTTAGAGTAGTCAAATTGGTTTGGCTGAGAGCCAGGCCTCGGTTGTGAATTTCGGTCAGGGTTTAGTGACTTAGGGAGACTGGATGACTCATTCAGAGTCCGCCCCCTCCCTCCTGTCAGTCATCTGGGACACGTGACAGGTCCCAGATGACTGCGTGGCCAATCACGGCGCACAACGTCGCTCGAGCAGTGGGTGCCCGGCTGTGAATGCCAGCGCCGCCGAGAGGAGGGGGAATGAGCGGGGCTTCGTTCTGCCATATCGCTGGACCCTGGGACAGGTAAGTGTCCGATTTTTAAAAGTCAGCAGCTGCAGTATTTGTAGCTGCTGACTTTTAATTATATTTTTTTCGGGAAACTCCTCTTTAAAGTTTGTTTGAAGTCAAGTGGACATCCCAAAACCTCCCATCCGTATCCAAGTTATATCCCATAATAAAAGAAAAAAGACAGTCACGGACTGTTCTCTGACTCTAGAGGGACTGTGGAAATTTGATGTGCCTGGCTGTGCATGGTGGGGGAACCTAGTTACTTGTGGACCTTAAGGGGGTTCACAACATATCCAAAATGGACACAAACCTTTTTAGGTTGTTTTTGTGGATGTAAACAGATACACACACATTTACACGAAACCTTAGAGAAATACATTGCATTCTGTCTACTAAATGTAGATCCATAAAGAACAGACAGAACAAACATCTAAAAGGGACCTAAATCATGTTGGGAATGGTATGCAGAGAATTTTTCCCCAACAATCTTGTCTGTTCTGTCAGCAGGCCAACAATTGGTACGTTTTTCATCAATGGGTTGAACCAGGCATTGATAAAACAAGGAGGCAATGTTCTGCAAGAGTCCTTAGCTAAGGTGAGTTTTAGCTGTAAGCAGGCTGTGTGCTTGTCAGGAAGCCCCATAGCTGGAGCCCAGGCCTACAGAAAGCTACCCCTCTGTGTGAACAAGCTGTGTGCCTAGAGGTCATGTGGGTCTGAAGGATACAGTTAGAGTCATCACTGGAGTGGAGTTACAGAGGAACCCTCTATTTTGTAGTTGCAGCACTTCGTAATAATTTATATGATGCCCCTAGATGCCAAGACCCACCCGGTGTCTACTAGCTAAGGAGTTGTAGGAGCCTCTGAGAGTTTTGGGCATTCCATCTTCTTATGCTCTCCTTTTCAAGTTGGGATGAATTATTGGAAATGATATCTAGCGTGGACCTACACATATGTGAAAAACTCACCTGATTCCTGAGTTCCTGCTGTCACATACTGTGCAAAAGTCTTAGGCAGGAGTAAAATGTTACTAAACCCAAGACCCTACATGTACGATATCTGGTCTCCATAGTACACAGAACATGGAAATCCAATTATTTTAGTAAATATAAACTGCAAAATACCTTTTCTCATCAACAGTATATAGCAGTCTTGTGACTTCTATCACTGCCTAGCCCAGTACTGGGAGGTTTCATTCTCCTCTGACTATCCTATGAGGCTACATAACTGTTGGTCCTCTGTCTGAACAGTGCTGATTGGCCTTGTGCTGATCACATGCACCTTGCCCAAAAAAATAAAAACCTCTCTAGCAATGCACACCAAAGTGAGTATGTGCAGAGTACCTCCAAGGCTCTGTTCTATCAGCAAATGGATTAGGGACAGTAAAAGAATGGGAGGATCAGAGAAGACAGGATCAAACAGATGTGTTACAAAATGGAGAGGATTAACTCTTTAGATTCCACAGTGAGAATAACAAGCATGCTTCACTGCCTATACAGACTGATTTTACTGTCATGGGTTCAATAACACTTTAAGAATAGTTTTAGAAACAGAAGTGTTAATAGCTCACGTTTATCAATGAACAAAATGGAAAGTAAATGAATAGAAGAGAAATTCAAATAAAATAATTATTTGGTGTAACCACCCTTTGCCTTCAAAACAGTATCAATTCTTCTAGGTAGGTTGTTCCAAACATCTTGGAGAACTAACCACAGATCTTCTGTGGATGTAGGCTGTTTATTTCCTGATTTTAATTATTTGCGAAGGGGTGTAAAATATGCTAGGTGCGCCACTCGGGTTAAGTAGGTTTTTAGAAAGGTCAGCTTTAGGAAGTCTATTACAGGCATTTATCAGATTCAAACCTACCTCGGCAAGTAAAAATTTTCTGGGGTACACCACTGGTAATTGGTAATAGAAGAAACACAAAGAGAAGTCAAACAGCTCAAACATCAGAAAGTATACACTTTGTAAGCTGGTGCTCTGCTCTTTAGATTCTCTCGGCTGTGCATTATTTATAATTTGTTGCCTAGAAATGCACTTTAAACCCATTCAAAATTATTTAACAAAACAAATGCTGCTTAGTAAGAACATTTGGCCACTGGACATCACTGGGGTCCACGTATTGCTGAGTGCCATGGCTTAGCCTGTTTTTCTGTATTTATCCTCTCCTGAAAAAAAAAGAAAGTATTCTTTGAAATCAGCCTAGTATGAGGCAGTGCTCTTTCTTCCTGTCCATATATTTCATTTTGATTGTGTCCAGAAGGTTTTTGTGTTGGAGAGACGGTTGTGCGAGGAACACTTGTCAGCGCGGAGGTTTCTGCACTGTGCTATTTTTATTTATTGTGCGGGTTATCATTCTGAATCCTCTTTGCTTACGTTTCGTAGTTTATTGAAGATTTCGTTATTTGATTGCCCAGCTTTTTTTGGTGCAAGTTTTTATTGCCATTAACCCCTTGAAAGACAAATTGAAATAGTATCATATGAAATCGGATGCATACAAATATGGTTCACACAAATTTCTATGTATTTTGCTCTTTTTGTATTAAAACACATTTTCAATCCACTTAAAGCACACCACTATGTGTAGACTGTTCTCGGTAGATGATGTGATGCCATGGCAAGTTCTAAAAGCCTGTGGCTAGGCTGCAACTCTTTTGCGGCGCAATCTGTCAGTTTGTTCCAAACACTTGGGGGAAATTGGGCCATATGGAGCCCTAGGTAGAAACCAGCTTTGTTATTTGCAGACAGTTAATTGTAATTTTACATGCACAATGAGATACTGGAGAGCTTGTAAAGTTTCAAGGTTTTTTACCTTCATGCATACTATACATGAAGGTAAAAAAACATTCTGTGTGCAGCAGCTCCCCCAATACTTACCTGAGCTCCATCTCAACCCAGCAATCATCTCAACCCAGCAATGTGCAGGAGAGCCTCAGCTCACGTTTCAGCAGAACAATGGCCCTAAACATACAGCGAGAGCTACAATGGAATGGTTTAGATCAAAGCAAGGTTCCTGTGTTAGATTGGCCCAGTCAAAGTCCAGACCTAAATCCCATTGAGAATCTGAAAATTGTTGTTCACAGAAGCTCTCCTTCCAATTTTGCAGCCATTGGCTGTCAAAACATAGCCAAATATTGGTAAGCTAGATGACTGAATGAATCATTCCTTGGGGAAATCGGGCCGAGTAGAGGTTATCCATTAAATACTAATGAGTGGTTTTGAGTGCCAGAGCTCCTAGATAGTCAAGGGGTTAACAGGCTTGCCTTTTTACATCTAGGTATATCTGTGTAGCAGAGCGGCAGTTGATCTAGGAATATTTTGCAGTTCCTCACACTGAAGTGTTTAGAAAAAGAAAGTTTTCCATGGCTCTGGCAGTAAAAAGGGATTAAGAAGATATATTTTCTGTCCTCCCACAGTAAAATGTTTGAAACTGTCACCCGGAGATAAAATACTAATTATGAGCCTGCCTAGCAGTAAAATCCCAGTTAGTTTTCTGCCAGGGGTCAAGGTGATGCTTTCTTGAAAACATTGTACCTGCAATGTAGGATGCATTTGTAGCCATACACACTATTAGTCATGCTACTACACACGGTAGATGACACTTGTAAGCTCAACTCACCTCTGAGTCAGTTTTACTATACTGAACCAGGCTAGCTTGATGTATTCTCATACAAAGTGGACCAAATTGTATTATTGGCCTGTAGCTGCATCAAGAGTGTTTTGATCCTGGATGCAGAGTGCTAAGAATGTTCCCTACTTTAGTGGTTTAACCTCATTTTTCTGCTTAACAGAGTTGAAAGAGTTATTCCCAAGGCAGGTGGCACAGTGGTGTAGTGGGTAGCACTCTCACCTAGCAGTAAGAAGAGTCGCTGGTTCAAATCCCAACCAAGACAATACCTGCCTGGAGTTTGCATGGTTGCCCTGTGCCTGCATGGGTTTCCTCCGGGTACTCCAGCTTCCTCCCACAATCCAAAGACATACAGGTAGGTTAATTGGCTTCTGTCCAAAATTGGCCCTAGTATATGAATGGGGACCTTGGATTGTGGGCTCCTTGAGGGTAGGGACCAATGTGAGTGTGCATTGTACAGGGATAGGGACAATTGTAGACACTCACTCAGGATGGACTGTAATCTTTATTCAACCTTACTAACTATGAAACCATGTCCAGGGTCTCCTGCTCTGTGTTGCCAACCTACCAGATTGAATATTACTGGCATATTTAAAAGTTACAAAATGATAGTTTTAAGTGCTAATTTCAGTATTTATTCTACAAACAAGTACAATACGCAATTAGCAAAGTGATTTAAGGTAGATATTAAGGCAAAAACATACTACAGGTACACCCCACTTTTAAGTACACAATGGGGTTTATTTACTAAAGCTGGAAAGTGCAAAATCAGGCTCACTTCTCATAGAAACCAATGAGCTTCTAAACCCAACTTGTTCAATTAAGCTTTGGTAATAAAACCTGGAAGCTCATTGGTTTCTATGCAGAAGTGAGCCTGATTTTGCACTTTCCAGCTTTAATAAATAAACCCCATTGCGTACTTAAAAGTGGGGTATGCCTGTACTTATTTTATTTTTGATATAATAAATAAGTAGCTCAGGGACAGGAGGGCAAGAAATTAGAATGGGCGACATTCTCTCACAGTGACACTGACAGCAGTGTGCAGCAGCACAGATGATGATGGCACCTCACCGACACATCCACTCCTGAATCAGTGACCCTCTCTCTCCATGTTAGGTGGTCCCTTCAGTCCACTCCCAGCTTGCCTTTCTCCCGTTCCAAAGCCCTGCACATGAGGCTCTGGCTGCTCCTTTCCCTTGCACTATGACTTCAAGCGACACACTGCCAGTACAGTCCGAACACACTGTAGCAGGCACCCCGATGATCTCGGCCAAACCTCACAGCCATATTTTTTATTGACAACCTTTTTCTTTCACTGCCACTTTTTACTGGCAGAAGAAAAGTGCTATTTTTTTACTGGCGGTTGGCAACACTGCTCCTGCTGTGCTATATATGTGTTTCATTTTTATGTTTTGGACATAGCAAGGAAGGGTTAGAGCATCTGCCAGGGTTTGATTGCTCTAAAACTAGTAGAGTGAGCAATGGTTAGGACATATGGCACTGTTACCATTGCTGTCTGTGACCACCACACCCCTCAAAAAGGAATGCAGTAAAGCTTTTCAGGTGGAGTTGCCTTTTTAAAGGTCTTGCACCAGTTGCAAATACCCTGCTACTAGTGTCTGTAGCTTTAAAGAAATGCACTTCAGGTTCAGGTAGTTCTTCATAACACCACTTAGGTTCATAAAGACATGGATGAGCGAGTTTGGGGTGGAGGAACTTGACTGGTCTGCAGTCCTGACCTCAAACTAGAGTTGCCACCTCATCCCTTTACACACATATTTATTACACAGGTTCTGTGGCTGATTAAGGTGGTAATTAAACTCGGTACATTATCTGCACTAAATAAGTCTCATAATCTGTGTAATTCATATGTGTTTGGGTTTAAAGGGATGAGGTGGCAACCCTACTTTAAACCGATAGATAACCTAATAATATGGACTAAGACTGGGATGCCATTAAAGTTCATGTGCATGTAAAGGCAGGCATCCTAATACTTTTGGTAATATAGTGTATTATAGTCATGGCTTTATGAACATGGGCCCAAGCAAATAGAGGCTCCTTTGGTGCTAAGTGCTGTCAGTGATACCCCAGCAGGTATCATTTTCATCTTTTAATTAGTCAAAATAATCCACATTTATTCTTCTTGTTTTCATATAATTAAATAAATGATTGAATTAGATCCTCACTAATGAAAACTAGGCACAAGTCTGCAAGAAATTACATGAAAAACATAAAAAAAATCTGACTAATATCTTTACTTCTCTCCAGGGCACCAAGGGCACAGAGAACCGAACAGTATTCGTTTCAATGTTGAGACCAAATCCTCATCTGTATACAGGTATGATTTATCACAATACAACTCAACCATCAGACAGTGAGGAAGAAATATGAATGTCCACATATGGATATTAAGAATGGTATAAGAACTGTCACTAATAATTGTATATCCAATGTATAACAGTGTAATGGTACAATACTGAACTAAATTTAGATATTTTTAACTGAACAGCAAATGAAAATCTTGAAGGACCTAAAGTTTGAGCTTCATATTATTCAGCGCTGCATACAACATACATACAAGGCTCCATCACACTAATCCTCGATGTAACCCCAATCCTAAAGCTACCTCTACATAATATAACCCTAAAAACTTGTTTGCATACTCATCTCTCCTGTACCAGGATCCTTCCGTCACTGAAGGATGCTAGCACCAGGATACCAGCCTAAACTGATGTGATGGAACACTGCAGTTGTTTACTAGGGCACTGATATTGGCAAAGTCTTCCGTAAATTCACAATGCTGAACAGCTGTTGGGCACATAAGCCGGCACTGTGGTATATGCATATTTATCAACTGATGGGTAAGATTAATGAATATGTAAACCAAATCACCAAAATCTTGTGTATATCATGCAAAAGCAATTTCAAAAGTTATTTTTAAATATGTAGGCTTCTCTAAAATATGTAGAGATCTTGCCATGAAGGTCCTTGTTTAGGTACCTTCCTATTTTATGATGATAACACTGTCACACGAACATCAGGTGAAGTCTACAAGGAAAAGTGCAACAAACATTACATAGAAGTTGTCCTCTGTTGTCAGCATCAGGAAACCATCAGGACTGTCCATGAAACTCCAAGAAACCAAGACACTCCATGTGACCATCTCTGGAGTTCATGCATGTAGATGGGAAGTGGCTCCAAAAAGACTACATGAGATCAGTAGATCTAAGATGAAATAGAGCATGAAAAAAGCAAAAATATGTATTTTATTTTAAAAAAGGCAATTCATTTTACATGGTCTTACTAACTAATGCCGCATACACACAAGCGGAAATTCCGCCAGCAAAAGTCGGATGTGAGCTTTTTGTTGGAAAATATGACCGTGTGTATGCTCCATTGGACTTTTGCTGGCAGAATTCCAGCCAGCAAAAGATTGAGAGCAGGTTCTCATTTTTTCGGTTGGAGAAAGTTCCGATCAGAAATTCCGATCATCTGTAGCAATTCTAACGCACAAAATTCCTGCGCATACTCTGAAATAATTCAACGCATGCTCGGAAGCACTGAAATTTCAGCGACCTTTTGTGTGACCGTGTGTTTGCAAGCCAAGCTTGAGCAGAATTTCAGCAGAAAAACCATCCAAGATTTTTCAGACGGAAAGTCCGCTCGTGTATATGTGGCATAAGTGTCCCTAAGTTAGGGTTTACATCTGCTTTAAGCTGACTTTAATACTCCTAATCACCATGCCTGATTTGTCAAATTAAATTTAGAGTTTAGATTTCCTATACAAGAAAATGATGGCCATACTTCTCTTTTGGGTTGCATGTCCTGTGACCTAGAATCAGCTGACAGAGGGCTAAAGCCACTTCAGGCTCTGGAAAGATCGCGACCATATAGTCAGGATCCGCCCAGCTGCTTGCACTTCCGTTTGAAAATGATTAACCAGAGGTCATATATAAAACCTTGTCAGGCTTGACCACATATTGAAATATTCACAATTTCACAATATGTAGCAATGCCCCCCTGAAAGAGCTCTTGCATTTTAATGGACTCTCTGTCTTTCCTGCTCATGGCCTGCCCTGTAAGCACTCTGACCCACCAACAAGGACAGGCTGACAAACTTCCATGCCTTGAATCTTCTCTTGCAATATTTATTGGCTCTATTGTCTAAGAGCGAGAGGGTTAGGGGTACAGAATACCCAAAAACAACTGTAAAATCCCTCTGCTTGGTAGTATTTCTGGAACTTTATGCTTCTGCTATTGGGTAATGTAGAACACTGTAAGCTGAGATGGGCAGCTACCTTTAAGTACCTTTGGCCTCAAAGCAGGTTAGGACTATTCAGACCTCTCCTACTGGCTAATGGTGGACTTAAAGCCAATACAGGCAACCATCTGAACAGAACTCTTCTTCATCATAAAGTGGTTGTAAACCCTTCCCTACACCGTGTCATGGTTGGCCTCAGGTGATACACAGAGGTGAAACAAATCCTCCTACATAAGCTGTACCTGTCTATCTGTAGTCTTCTGTTCTCTACATCCATTCAAAGTGCTGAATATTTCAAGCTCGTCTGAGAGTTCTGAAAAAAGGGGGCAGAGAACTGAAGTCACAGTCTGCATAGCTCAGTGAGGAGAGGTCTGAGAGCTGATATGAGGGATTGGACACATCTCCTTTCACACAGCACATAGAAACAGAGCTGAGGCTGTCAACCAACTGGAGTTATTTCCCCGTCACCTTTTTTTCTCTTGGTGTCAGGAAAAACTTGTCAAAAGTGATTCATGCTGTTAGCAGAGGAATGGAGCAGCAGACAGAATCAACAATTATTGCTCTTTATTGAGACTAGTACACACTATAGAGGGATATGCTTTGTTCATATTTCATGTCTGAGGTTTACAATGACTTTAACCACTTGTCGACTGCACTATAGGCAAATGATGGCTACAGCGCAGTCTTCCAGTTCTGGCAGGATGTCCTCTATGAACCCGGCTCCCTGTGGCACGCACCCGGTGCACTCTGTGATCGCTGTACCCTTCAGACACCGCTGATCACAGGTCGGGGTAAAGGGCCAACCACAGTGTCCCTTTACCACGTGTCCAATCACAGCTGATCATAATGTAAACTCACTTGCTGGTTATCGGCATTCCTTTCTGCACGCTGTCACAGCGTGCGGAGAGGTGAGTCTTGTGTGAAAGGGGATATGTACACTGATGTACACTGATAATGAGTATCAATGCAGCCCCAACAGTTCTCATCAGTGCTACCTATCAGTGCCACCTATCAGTGCCCTTCAGTGGTCCCAATTAATGCCCATCAGTGCTGCATATAATATAATATACACAAATAAATATAATATTCTGAATATTTAAAAATATTTCGCACAACAACCAAAATGAAATAGTATTCTTTTTCTGGGAAACAAAAAATTGTAGTCAACAATTATGACATTTGCAGGTTTGTTGTTTTTCTATAGGCACATAAATAACAGAATCGGTTGTTTAGTGAGGCAGAGAATATATATGAACTGCTTTTTACTCTCTCCCTTTTTGGCTTACTTTAATTTCAGAATTTAAGTTCACTGTCCTATATTTTTCTGTAATGTGTCAGTCTACTATAATATAGGGGGCCTGCCTCTGTTACCATGGCAATAAGAAGACATTGACATGTCCCTTCATCTGTCAGAGCCAATGATATACACATATTTAGCAAAAAGCTACACTGTGTTATGTGTGTAAAACAGCATGCTAGGATCATATACGAAATAATATTTAAAATCAATTTCTATTCAGACCTTGATGCCAATTAAACAGATAGTTCCGCATGTACTTATGACATCATATTACTCCGATTCACACACCCTTCATAATAAACCTGTCATTAAATCTATCTGCATAATGCAATCAGCAATAAGGAAACTTCTTACAGCAATCTTCCTTTATATATAAGTATATTGATATTCCTTATGTCTCACAAAGGGGTATTTTTTGCAAATATATACATCTTATGTCACTTCTCCATGGCTACATTTTTTCCAAAGGTCCATTTAGACTACGCATTGCTTTAAAGCAGGTGTGTTGACACAACGCGTTATCGTACATTAGGGCGTGCTGCATTAAGGTAGCCCATTTATTTTGAATGGTTTGGCAACATATCCTGAACATTGAAAAATGCACCTCAGCTTTTTTTTTTAACACACTGCACAAGAGCATACAGATGGTGCACATGTTGTGGTGTGCTAAAATGCATATGGATTGAGGTGTGTCAGCAGAGAGATCTAACAGTGGGGCAACACCGTGAATAAGTGATTAGTACTTCCACCTAGCAGTACTGGGTTGTCAACCATGGCACTACCTGCCTGGAGTTTGCATGTTCTGCATGTTCTGGTTTGCATGTTCTCGCTGTGCCTGCGTGGGTTTCCTCCATGTACTCTGGTTTCCTCCCATGCTCCAAAGTCATGCTGGTAGGGTAATTAGCTCTTGTCTAAATTTACCCTAGTATGTATGAATGTAAGTTAGGGAGCTTGAATTGTAAATTACTAAGGACAGGGACAGATGTAAATGTGTAATATATATGTAATTTGATGGTGCTATATAAGTAACCATAAAAAATCCTTAAACAATTCTGGTAATAACCTTTGCAGACCCTCACTGATCAGGGCCAGATTAGGAGCATTATGGGCCTGGTACTAAGGATTTTGGTGGGCCTTAAGGGCTGTGTGTCAGCGTGCACCCTGAGGTGAAAGTGAAAGGGTGCAGCGGCGCAGACCCAATGCAGTCCCAGACTTCCATAAGAGCCTTGCATTGACGTGCATGGCACGTCCTGAGGTTAGGTTGAAGGGCACAGCTATACAGACCTAACACAATACTACAGAAGCTGAATACCTGGCTTCCATTAGGACTGCTCATGGTGCTCGTTATTAATCCTGCCACCCAGACCAGGTGTCGCTTGCAGAATACAGGAAGGCCAGGTGAGAGTTCTCCCTGTCAGCCCATTGCTTTCCATGTGTGGCCTGTTATTTTTGGGCAGCTGGGCCAAGGGCTTTTATTTTCAGAGAATAGGTGCCGGAACCCCCCCCCCCCCTTCCCGCGGGAAAGTACGCCACATCATAGGGTGGGTGTTGCCAAACTGTATAGTGGAAGGGTCTTAAAGGGACATTGTTTAAAAAATAAATAAAATAAAACAAGGGATGCATAACACAGGGTTCAGGGGAGCGTAATGCACAGGGCGCTGGGTTCAGGACAGTGTAATACACAGGGGACTGGGTTCAGGACAGTGTAATGCACAGAGCGCTGGGTTCAGGAGTGTGTAATGCACAGAGCACTGGGTTCAGGACAGTGTAATGCACAGAGCACTGGGTTCAGGAGAGTGTAATACACAGAGCGTGGGGTTCAGGAGAGCGTAATACACAGAGTGCTGGGGTCATGACAGCATAATACACAGAGCACTGGGTTCAGGAGAGTGTAATGCACATGTGGCATTGGTGAGGCTGCATTAATGAGCACTGGTGAGGCTGCACTGATGGGCATTGGCAATGCCCTTCAATGCAGCCTCACCCATGCCCATCAATACAGCCTCATCAGGGCCCAGACATCAGTGCCCATCAATGCAGCCTTATCAGTGCCCGTCAATGCAGCCTCATCAGGGCCCAGCCATCAGTACCCATCAGTACCATTAGTGTCCATCAATATAGTCTCATCAGTGCCCAGCCATCAGTGTCCATTAATGCAGCCTCATCAGTGCCCAGCCATCAGTGCCCATCAATACAACCTCATCAGTACCCATTAATACCATCAGTACCCATTAATACCATCAGTACCCATTAATGCAGCCTCATCAGTGCCCAGCCACCATTGCCCATTAATACTGCCTCATTAGTGCCCATCAATACCATTAGTACCCATTAATACCATCAGTGCCAATTAATGCAGCCTCATCAGTGCTCAGCCATCAGTGCCCATCAATACAGCCTCATCAGTACCCATTAATACCATCAGTACCCATTAATGCAGCCTCATCAGTGCCCATCAATACTGCCTCATCAATGCCCATCAATACCATCAGTACTCATCTATGCCCATTAATGCAGCCTCATCAGTGCCCATCAATACAGCCTCATCAGCACCCAATAATACCATCAGTACCCATTAATACAAACTCATTAGTCCCCAGCCATCAACGCTTATTAATGCAGCCTCGTCATCAGTGCCCGGCCACATCCCATCAGCCTTACCTGGCTGTGCCCAGGCATCGAAGAGAGAGACACCACAGCCCGCAGCCAGCTTACACAGAACAGACCCTGGGGATCTTCCACTTACCCAGCACATTCAGTGTCAGTCCTGCTTCCTGGACCTGGTCGGCTCCTATGATGGACGGCTCCAGGGGGCGGGACCTCGTGTTTCACTCAGCCATACCAGTTAAGCGGCTAAGTGGGAGATGGAGATCCCCGCTCTGTAAACCGGCGGTGCTGGCCCCCCTCCTTCCCTGGCTTCAGAGGCAGCTCGGCAGCAGACAGCCAATAGCCCCACGTTTCCAGCCAAACCCAGGCCTTGGGGTTCGGGGCTAATAATTGCCAGTACAAAGACTGAGACCTGGGCCCCCTCTCCCAACAACAATGAGTGCAGCACGCTGTCACTTGTAGCACAGAAGCTGGGCTTTTGTGTTTACAAGTGACAGAAAGTAATGACATTGAGTCTGGCCAGCCAGGGCCTCGTTTCTCCAAAGGACAAACATACATGTTCAACCTTTGCAAATGTACACATTAGTACATTTAGTAAGATATGTGGCCAAATATCCAGTTGGCATCTAGTGTCTGCAGGCACTGTAAGGTTCTCAAGTGACAGATTTTTTAACAAATATATCTTCATGTAACCAGTAGAATTTCATTCAAGCGTTTGTACAGAAACTCTAAAAATTTTGTTTTGCCATCAACTACCGTATATACTCGAGTATAGGCCGACCCGAATATAAGCCGAGGCCCCCAATTTACCCCCAAAAAAACTGGCAAACTTATTGACTCGTGTATAAGCCGAGGGTGAGACATGCCTGTCCATCCCTGTGTGTGTGTCCGTCCATCCCTGTGTGTCCGTCCATCCCTGTGTGTCCGTCCATCCCTGTGTGTCCGTCCATCCATCCCTGTGTGTGTGTGTGTCCATCCATCCATCCCTGTGTGTGTGTGTCTCCATCCATCCATCCATCCATCCCTGTGTGTGTGTGTCTCCATCCATCCGCGTGTGTGTGTGTGTGTGTGTCCAGCCTACCTGTGTCCCGAGCCTTTGTCCCGAGCGTCCGTCCCGTGCCTTGCCTCCTTGCCTCCGTCCCGTGCCGTGCCTTGCATCCGTCCCGTGTCGTGCCTTGCCTTGCCCCCGTCCCGTCCCGTGCCGTGCCGTGCCTTGCCTTGCCTCCGTCCCGTGCCCTCTTCGTCGGCGGCCATTGTAAAATTCAAAAGCTGCGCCGCCGCCTTCGCCTGTGATAGGCGGAACACTGAATTTCCCAGCAGCCTGTGTTCCGCCTATCACAGACGTCGTATCATCCTCGTCCGTAGTACGAGGATGATACGATGTCCGTGATAGGCGGAACACAGGCTGCTGGGAAATTCAGTGTTCCGCCTATCACAGGCGAAGGCGGAGCCGGAGGCGCGGCTTTTGAATAGAATGGCCGCTGTCTGTCTGCTCGACACGCTGATCGAGCGGGCAGACAGCGATGACTCGAGTATAAGCCGAGGGGGGCACTTTCAGCCTCAAAAAAGAGGCTGAAAATCTCGGCTTATACTCGAGTATATACGGTAATCTTATTTGAGGGTCCTTAAAATTTCATCCAGATTTGCTCCTTGAATGTGATCATGGGTGTATTAAACAGGTTTCTTTCATGAGCCTTATGATATGTATAATTTTAATATTATTATAAAGGATTTTTATAACTCCCAATATAAAAGGAGACAGTACAATTACAATAGAGTTCAATACAGAAGGAATAGATGGGACCTGCTCATGTGTGTGTTTTTAGGTCACTATCATTTTCATGTAGATTGCATTCGCTTAAAAAAACAGCTAAAATGTTTTATATTTATCTACAATCCCCGGTGACACCACCGACTGTGAAAGGAAGTTCCACATCCTTACCATTTTAACAGTAAAGAATCTGTTACGCCAGTTAAGATTGAACAACTTCTCATCCAACTTCTTTGCATGGCCACTTGTCTTCTTTAGAGACAAAAGACTATTTAGTCTCCCCCCAACTATACAGTCACCATTTAAACATTTGTACATTGCAATCAAATTCCCTCTTAAGTGCCTCTTTTCCAGAGAGAATTAGTTAAACATTTGTAGTTGTTCCATAGTCCTCCAGCCCCCTTATTAGCTTTGTTACCCTGGGCTCTCTCCAGTTCAAGCACATCCTTCCTCATGACTGGTGACCAAAACTGTACTGCATACTGAAGATGTGGCTGAATCAGAAGTTACTATTGTTCTATGCACAGCTGTTCCAAATTTTGTCTGCTCCAGTTTAAATACTTCCCACCCACACTATAGCTAAAGATGGCTACAGCGTGGGCCTCCAGTTCTGAAAGGATGTCCATAGACATCATTCCACACGCGCACCTCACCTGGGGTGTGCATTGGGTGCACTCTGTGACTGCTGCGTGCTTTGGACACAGCTGATCACAGATCGGGATAAAAGAACCAATCACAGCGGCCCTTTACCATGTGATTGGCTGTGTCCAATCACAGCTGGTCACATGTAAACAGACTTTCCAGTTATCAGCTTTCCTTTTCTCACACAGAGACAGCATGTGAGGAAAAGAGAACCAATCTGACATCATCAGTGCCGTGATTATCAGTGCAGCCCCATCAGTGGCCATCAGTGTAGCTTATCAGTGGCCATTAGTGCTGCCTATCTGTGCCCATCAGTGCCGCCTATTAGTGCCTATCAGTGCCACCTATCAGTGCCTCCTCATCAGTGCAGCTTCGTCAGTGCCTCCTCATCGGCGGCCATCAGTGCAGCCTCATTGGTGACCATCAGTGAAGAAGAAAGATTACTTATCAAGGATGGAGAAAGATCTGGGAGTCCTAGTAGATTACAGACTGAACAATAGAATGCAATGTCAAGCTGCAGCTACCAAAGCCAGCAGAATTTTAGCATGCATAAAAAAGGGGATATACTCAAGGGATAAGACGATAATCTTGCCACTTTATAAAACTCTGGTTAGGCCACATCTGGAGTACTCCATCCAGTCCTGATCATCAGTCCTCAGAAGGGATGTGCTGGAACTGGAGAGAGTCCAAAGAAGGGCAACAAAATTATTATGGGGCATGGACAACCTCGATTAGGAGGAACGACTACAAACACTTAATGTATTCTCACTGGAGAAGCGACGCTTGAGAGGGGACATGATAGCGATTAACAAATATCTCAATGGTGGTCCCAGCATAGGAAAAAAACTATTCAGTTTCAGGGAGTGTAATATGACATGGGGCCACATAATGAGATTGGAAGAGAAGCTGTTTAACCTTAGACTGCGCAGAGGGTTTTTAACTATCAGGGCAATAAGGCTGTGGAACTCTCTTCCACAATTGATGGTGGCAGTGGGGAGTATGGATAGTTTTAAAAGACTCTTGGATGTGCATCTTAAAAAAACACAACACACATGGATACGGGCAATAAATATAGACACTGGCACACCTACACAGGTTGAACTAGATGGACTATTGTCTTTATTTAACCTTACCTACTATGTAACTATGTTACTATGTAACTTATTTGCAACATTTTATAACAGAAACTTAAAAAAAAAAATTTTTTTCAAAATTTCTGCTCTATTTTTTGTTTATTTAGCAAAAAATAAAAAACCCAGTGGTGATTAAATAACACCAAAAGAAAGCTCTATCTGTCTCACAAAAATGTATTCAAATTTTCATTTGAGTACATTGTTGCATGACTGCGCAATTGTCATTGAAAAAGTGGCAACGCCGAAAGCTGAAAATTGTCCGGGGCAGGAAGGGGTTAAAAGTGCCCGGTATGGAGGTGGTTAAGCAAATGCCTCCCATTGCTTACAAATTGGTGTGCAAAGCTGCACACAGATGTAAATTCCAATAGAGTACTAACTAACAAATGATTACCTTAAGACAGGCTAAATATCAATAGCACTATACATGCATACCCCACTTTTAAGTACACAATGGGGTTTATTTACTAAAGCTGGGAAGTGCAAAATCAGGCTCACTTCTGCATAGAAACCAATGAGCTTCTAACCCCAGATTGTTCAATTAAGCTTTGGTAATAAAACCTGGAAGATCATTGGTTTCTATGCAGAAGTGAGCCTGATTTTGCACTTCCCAGCTTTAGTAAATAAACCCCATTGTGTACTTAAAAGTGGGGTATGCCTGTACAATGTACAATAACCCGTAGAAGTTTACATTTCATTACTTTGCAGATATAAGGAAAATGGAAGTTGATTGGTTGCCATGGGTTACAGCACTACGTACACTATGCACCCTGCTCCTGAATTATTCTAGTGTGTGTGTAGGAGCCTGTGCAGCCGGCTCTCCACCAGCCAATTTCTCTCGCTGACACATTAAGCAATTCCTAATTAAGTGCACCCCCCCCCCCATCTCTATCCACCTGTCTCCCTCTCATCCAATTCCAGCCCGCTGTCAAGTCCCTGTGCTTAAAATAAATAGGTTAAGAGGTCACAGATCCCATCTTCTAATCCGAGAACTAAGTTAAACTCCTTTCTTATCTATATTATCCTGTCTTGTTGCATTGTTTCCCATTCTATTTCTGTCTGTGCTCTAAACACCTATTCTATTTTGCTCCCTCCTCCTCCTCCTCGCTCCCTCTCTTCTCTCCTCCTCTCCCATTCTCTCTCTTCTCTGTTTAAATCCCATTCTCTTTCCCGTACTCATTTCTCCCCCCCCCTCCTCCCCCGCCATAATATTTGGCTCCTTCATTAATTATTTTTTTTTTGGTGTTTAGCTTTCCTTCTCCGTCTACCCCTTCCTCTTTCCTTTCTTTCTCGATTTTCTTCTGCCTTATTCTATACTTAATGCAAGAGACAGCGAAAGAGAGACCTCCTCCCCATCCATAGAGTCTTTTCCTTCTCGTTTCCTTGGTAACCACCCGGAGTGCAGTCTCTGGCTGACAGCAGTGTCCCTGCACTCTCAGCGCACTTCTGACTGTCTGAGAGAGTGCAGCATGGAGCCTCAGGCAGTGTCCGACGAGGGCGAAGCACTTGCCTGTGACCCTCCAAGTCCATGCGAAGAAGACCCCACCGAAGGGTGAGAGAGCTTAGGGGCTGGGAAGGAGAGCGCACGCTGCTGACAGCTAAATATAGAAAGCGTGCAAACTGCTGCCAGTCACCGGAGTGTGTGATCTGTGTCTCTGCATGTCCGTCTGTCTTGCTCTTCCATGATTTTATAGAAGACATTCCTATGCAGGTGTTTATCTCTGTTGCCGCATGCCTGCCTGGAACGCAAAGCTGTCATACAGGTGGCCATGCACCTATGATTGGCACCACATGTGTTGCGAGCAGGTGTGTGTCACTTTTGTAATGGTGGACCATCGCCTATTTGACATATTGATGTTATCTCTGCAAAGGAATGTGGGTAGTTGTGGGTGTGAGTGCGCAAGTGTGTGTGTGTGTATGTATAGGACTTTGCGGGTACAGATGTACATCAATTCACCTATCTATGAACATTGGGAATTGCATGCATGTATACACCTACAGGCACTATGACACATAATAATGCAAAGCTAATAATAGCAGGATATGCTTATTAGGCCGTATTTACTAAGCTGTCCTAATTCACACGAGGTCTGCAGATGGTACCAAAGCAGTTCTGATTGTTTTCGCAACACGGATTGTACGTGTGTGTTGGCATCTCATGTGTACAGTATGTTTATGTAGGGGTTTGACTCCAACCTCGCTTGGCTGGGCTACTTGTTTAGTTAATATCATAGTACTACCTATCACGGCTGAGATGGATTATGCATATTTATAATTTAAAAAAAAAAGCGCATTTGATGCGAATATGATTGAAAGGCTGCACAGGCTAATTAGTGCGCACAAATATAGATTTGTCCCAGCTGGCTGTGAATACTGTAATCTGTAATTTCAGGCAATTTGTCATATTCTGCAGTACAATAGAGAAAGCATAACATCAAGCGGCATTTAATATGCAATCTTTGTAGTTAGACTTTGTAGGCTGGACTCCAATAAATGTAGTCACCAGGGTCATATTTACCCACGTGCCATGCAGGTGCATCATCGCACAGGCTGTTTGCGTTTCAATAAGTTAGCGCAGTGATTCTCAACCAGGGTTGCGTGGATCCCTAGGGTTCCTCCAGAGGTTGCTAGGGGTTCCTTCAGCATTGGGCAATTTCTGCCTCTCAGATAATTTAACACTCACACCATTGATCTTTTTAGCTATCTGTAAGGAGGTAATTCTTCCCAATGACCACAAGTGTGAGGACCATTCTTCCCACTGACCATCACACTAATGTATCATGAGTTGTAGATTTCTAATTTTTAGCAGGGGTTCTCCGAGACCAGAGAACTATTTCAAGGGTTCCTCTCTGTTGTAAAGGTTGAGAAAGGCTGAGTTAGCGCCTGGTGTACACTTTACTCTTCTGCAGTCATTGATCACTTGCTCTACTTACAGCCACCACCTCCTGGCAGTCCAATAAGTGGGCTTTAGTGCCAAGGGGGCAACGCGGTTTCTATATGATGTGACCGTTGTAATTGGCTGTGATTGGCGGTCACAAGATCAGAAGCCTGTTCCACTGGCTCCTGATCAAAAGCCTTATCGGAGAGCTGTCAGTGATAGCTTGGTCAGTGTGCTGGGAGTGTCCTCATGCCACCGTAGCGTTAAACCCCACCTCTTTTGCTGTCACCATACCTCTCAACTTTTTGAGATGGGAATGAGGGACACCTATCAGAAAAAGTAGGCAGGCATAAGACACACCCCTTGCAATGCTCCCTTAAAGGGGAATTGTACAAAAAAAACAAGATTGGTTAAACCCACAAGTGCTTTTTTTTTTTTTTTACTACTACTATTCCTTTATTATGGCTTTTGGAATTTACAAATGCAGCCATTTAGAAATCAGATGAAAGGTTTAGTGCTGGAAAACCCTTTATTGAAAGATAAAAAGTGGATTTTATATACATCTATATAGATCTGACCAAAATGAGGGACAAATGAGGAGGAATGAGGGACAGAGGGACATTGTTCCAAATCATGGACAGTCCCTTGAAATCAGGGACAGTTGGGAGCTATGTGTCACATATACTTGTTGCATTACAGGGTGGGCAAGAGGTTAAAGAAGAACTCTTCTTTTACAAAAATAAATGTCATCGTCTACAAATGCTGCAGCTGCTGACTGTAAGACCCCTTTCACACTGGGGCGATTTTCAGGCGCTACAGCGCTAAAAATAGCATCTGCAAAGTGCCCTGAAAGAGCAACTCCCCGAGGGCCTTCACACTGGAGCGGTGCGCTGGCAGGACGCTAAAAAAAGTCCTGCTAGCAGCATCTTTGGAGCGGTGAAGGAGCGGTGTGTATACTGCTCCTCCACCGCTCCTGCCCGTTGAAATCAACGGGCAGTGCGACTATACTGCCACAGTAGCACTTTGAGGGTGGTTTTAACCCTTTCTCGGCCGCTAGCGGGGGTAAAAGCGCTCCGCTAGCGGCCAAATAGCGTTAAATCGTCGCTAAAAATAGCAGCACTTTACCGCCGATGCACGCACTGCCCCAGTGTGAAAGGGGCGTTAAGGCCACATGCACAACTAGGTATTTAGTGCACAGGAGGCATAGGTGCAGCATCCAGCCCAACTGCCTACCACCTGTCTAAATCTAAGGCTGGTCCTACATGGTCGAATTTCGAAAGAATTTTCTTTCGAAAATCAGAACTTTAGTGCGTTTTGGGATCCGATGGTGCTACCATTGATTTCGAAATTCGGCCAACCAAGCCTTCAATTTCACCTTATGTTGCTACAAAAAATTATTTTTGTGGCTGGGAATCTTTTCTTTCTGGGAATTTTCTTTTCTTGCACATGCGCATTTCTTTTTTGATTACATTCCTCGCACGATTCTCCCATCATTGATTAGAAAATTGTTGTTTTTTCAAAAAATTTCCAACATGCCCGATTACTTAAATTCGATGGCTGATACTGCAGCCCACTAATGGTGCGAAATTCGATTGAAAATTCAAGATTTTCTAAAGCACCTTTCGCACCTGAGCTAATCACTCAGGTGCGTAAACATGAGCTACTTTCAGATCCGTAACCCAAACCCAAAAATCTGCATCTAAGAATATGCACTTTATGTTCTTATGCATAGAAACGCATACACTATATTACCAAAAGTATTGGGACGTCTGTGACTGCGACATTATGGCAGACATGTCGGACAATTTTGCCACATTTTTGGGACCATTGGCATTAATACAGCGATCAGTGCGATTAAAATTGCAAAAATTTGTAAAAATGTCACTGGCAGTGAAGGGGTTAACACTAGGGGGCGGTGAAGGGGTTAATATGTATCCAAGGGAGTGTTCTAACTGAAGGGATACTAACAGATCGTCTGTTCATACTCTGTATGAACAGACGATCTGTCAGTTCACTGCTCAGAGATCCGGAAACTGTGTGTTTACACACACAGCTCCCAGTTCTCCGTGTGCCCCGAACAATTGCGGGAGCCCGTGGTGATCGAGACCACCAGGCACTCGCATCGGCTCGGGTAGTGAGCAAGGGGCGTGCCTCCGGTGGCACACAAGCGCCCCCCTAGTGGTCATTTATGCTACCGACGTAGCATAACAGCGATTTGCGCAGCCGAGGCATGCTGCCGCAGTGCAACTGCGGCGGCTGGTTGGCTAGCAGTTAATGGCAGCCCAGTTTTAGTCCATAGGGTTCAATATTGAGTTGGCCCACAGTTTGTAGCTATAACAGCTTCAACTCTTCTGGGAAGGCTTTCCACAAGGTTTAGGAATGTGTCTATGGGAACATTTGATCGTTCTTCCAAAACCACGTTTGTGAGGTCAGGCACTTATAGATGAGAAGGCCTGGCTCGCAGTCTCCGCTCTAATTCATCCCAAAGGTGTTCTATCGGGTTGAGGTCAGGACTCTGTCCAGGCCAGTTAAGTTCCTCCACCCCAAACTCACTCATTCATGTCTTTATGGACCTTCCTTTGTTTAAATAAAGTCTAAACAAAGGTGGAAAATAAATTACCATAAAAATATTTTCATATTTATACATAATTACGTACGCATACGCGTCTTTACGCATTTACACACATTTCTGTGCAAGTACTTTACTGATCATTACACGAGAGCATTTCTCCTAGAAAACACATGTGTAATTAATATCAGTAACATTCTTACGGCCTTATGAATGAGACCTTAAACAAAAATTCTCTGTAGGTGGATGCTGTACAGAGCGGTGCTTGCATTTAAAGTGTAACTAAACCCAGTAATATGAGAATAGCTCCCCCCTCCTTCCCCCACAGTGCTGACAACTTATAAATCTTCTTTTTACATGCCACTATATACCTTTTTGGCTGATCTGTATACCACATTATGTGATAAACTACAGGGTCCGCCGAGTGCTGAGTGTTTAGGTAGAAGGAGATTTCCACTACAGCCTGTGTCCATGTGCTGTTATGGGAAGCAGATCATCCATCAATCAAGATGTGACATCTCACCCACTGTGTTCTTTTTTTAGTTACTCTGCATGGAGAAGGAGGGAGGGACTGGGCTGTCATTTAGGATCTGTATACTCACCCAAGTGTGTGATGTCAATATCATGTGACCTGAACAGCTCAACTCAACAAGGAAATGTTCTCTCCAGCAATAGAGACCAAACTGAGCATGTGCAGGAGGAATACTCTGACTGTGTCTTATCTGACCTTACCCAGAGTGACCCTGCAGGAGGGGGAGGATCTGTGCATACAGGATCAAAGAGCCTTTTTACACAATGCAGAAGATTAACCCCTTAGGTTCCACAGTGAGTATAACAAACATGCTATTCTGCATATACAGACAGATTTTTACTGTTGTGGGTTTAGTAACACTTCAAGATCTTATGCAAATAGCAAAACATGGCATCATCTCAGATAAAGATACATAAAGGTTCATGCATTACAAAAATGGTCATTAAAGTGCCATAAACAGTGTAATTCAGTAAACCAGATATCTTTTTCCTGAGTGTGTTCTAACTGATATGGAATGTTTAGAACTCAATCCACTATGCATCAAGGTATCTGGGTGTGGGTGTATTAAGAGGGGAACATATGTCCCATACGTAACCCAAAGGTGACTGATAATGGGAAAGTGAGGTGTCGGCTGTGATTTGGGGAGGATTATTGAGCCATCGTTTGTACACTGGAATATATCTGGTACATTTCTGAGAAGAAAGGCTCCTAAGATTTTTTCACTTATGGTCCAATGAGAGGGAGATCCTTTGGGATAATTTGTAAAGTGGATTGTCCTGGAATCTGGATTAATTGTCATCTTCATCTTTCTGAATACTTAATGTGTATGACCAACACACTGATGGTAAGGGTCAGCGTGAAGGTGATGGGCTTCACCTTATCCATTTTCTACGGTGGATTCTGCCTATTAGAAGTTTTTTCTCCTTGGTGGCTGTTATCCTGATTGGTCCTACCTTTCCTCATAAATTAGCTTTTATTATCAGCTTTAGATTTGTTTTTTTATTACTTATTGTTACTGATCGCTACAACTCTTTTTTCTATATCTTTTTATTGTATCCAACAATTTAGTGTTAGCTGCTACTAGCTTGATCTTTGTATCTAGCGCAACAAACGTATTATTTTTAGCAGTAAAAACCTGACAGGGCTTTAAACCCTTTTCCACTCAATCCAAAACAAATAAAAAAAGGTTGCATTACAAAACTGCAAAAACAAGTGTCATAGGTGTGGAGAAACGCTCGTGTATGATGCCTGGTTCCATGATGTAAAACAGGTTTGTTAACCTTGTGAGCAAAGACATCCTCGCATCAGATGACATATTTGTGAACACCATGCATGTGAGAGTGTACAGTAAGCACAGAACAGTTCTTGCAGTCCATATCAGCCAGGCTTCCTTCATACTCCCATTCTGCACAGAGAAAATAAGGAGCATCTGTTGCCGAGGGCAACCAAGACTTCTTTCAGACAGTTTGATAAACAGAGCTTGTAATTGTTTTAGGGATTGTCAGTCTTGTATAACCTGAAATAAACCTTTGGCAGTTCGTGTTGTTGACAGATAATGAATTTTTCATTTATTCCATTAAATCTGTGCTAGTTGAATTAGACAAACACAGTAAATTATATATCTTACCGCGTTCAGTGAATTCTACATGCAATGCTGGTTGAAGTGGAGCCTCACATAAAGTGTTACTAAACCCACAACAGTATGATCAGTCTGTAAAGCATGCTTGTTATACTCACTGTGAAACCTAAGGGGTTAAAGTGGTTGTAAACCCTTACAACTACCCTTACCCTAGATTAAGGCTTACCTGTAGGTCCAAGAAATATCTCCTAAACCTATACGCAGGCGCACTGGGTAAGCCACAGATCGCGGCTATATGCCGCGAGTGTTGGCTCCCGTGCGCATGCGCGGGAGTGACGTCATCGCTGCTCCGGCGAATCACAGCGCAGGAGCAGCAAGACCCACGGAGACCCACCAAGAAGATGGACGCTCGGAACTACAGGGGACAGCGGTGACTTCGCTGGCTCCTGTGTCAGGTAAGTGACACATAATGGACTACTATGCGATGCATAGTAGCCCATTATGCTTTACCTTTGCAGAATCAAAGAGGAAGTAAACCCATCAGGGTTTACTTCCTCTTTAATCCTCCTCATTGTGTAAAAAGGCTGTTTGATCCCGTGTTCTCTCGTCCTCCCCTTCTTCCACAGTCCCCAATCCATCTCCTGATAGAACAAAGCCTTGGGGGCATTCTGCACATACTCAGTTTGGTGTGTATTGCTAGAGAGTTTTTAATTTCCTGGGAGAGTGCATGTGATCAGCACAAGGCCAATCAGCACTGATCAGACAGAGGGTCAGGGGTCCTGCAGCCTCATAGGACAGTCAGAGTAGAAAGAAAACTCCTCCTACAAGTTCTAACTATACACTCGTAGAAGTCAAAGTCATATATCTGATGAGAATAAGTATTTAGTCGTTTATATTTACTAAAATAATTGCATTTCTATGTTCTGTGTACTGTGGTAGACCAGATATAGGGAATGCAGGGTCCTGGGTTTAGTAACGCTTTAAAAGTGAAAGTTCTGCTTGTCCTCCTCTCCCTCTCCCTTCTCTATCACTATTGCAACATTTGTTTTGGAGCGGGCACTTTTGTCTGACAGGTACCCTCTCCCACTTTTCTTGTCTATGCAAGAATGGCATTAATTTGGCTCTCACCTCCCCTCGTAACCTCCTGGGACACATCATATCCCAGGAGACTGAAAGGCCCATTCTAAAAGCGCTGCATGTCTCAGGCATGTCTGTTGTAATATATATATATTATATGTTGTTATATATTATATATATATATGTGTGTGTGTGTATGTCCATGTATTTTATATATGGTGTTGTATGGACACATCCAGTACAAGATTGACCAGGCCAGATTTCAGTTGACTGAGCGACTTGTCCAAGCCAACTCAATTACACATATCAAAGGGGACTTGTTGACAAAAAGGTAGTTAAGGTGGTATCTGTTAATCTAATTGCGCATATTGAAGGAAACTTGTTGATGTTAATATGCAAGAATGCGAATTAGGGCAGTTTATGACTACAGGTGTTCACGGCTAGGGGTCATCTTCTGTCACTCTGAAAGACACATGGATATCAAAGCATTTAATGGAAAGGGCCAATCAAATTGCTCAGCCATTCAGTGTGTTGGATATATAACATGACGTTCAGTCTTGCCTGGGTGTGTGGTCATGAAGGCACCAAGGTCTGAGGAAACATGGGTCTCTGAATATTTACTAGATCGGTAAGATTTACTCTGTTGGATTGTGTCATCTGTTACAAGACTTTGTTCTGTGTTGGAAGTCAATAAAGTGCATCTCTCTGGAAGAATTGGGTTGCTGCGGAAGAGTACTTATAATAACTACTAATCATCTACCCAATATAAAATACTATATCACTACAATGTCCAGTTGGAAATCGGCTGTGAAACACCAGGAAGTCACAGCCAGTTTCCCACAGTCAAGATGGTGGTGCCGGGGACCCAAAAACCAGCGAAGAACCAGCCCACGTGAAGACAGCGCTGGATCCCTGAGCTGGTACGTGTGTCTTTATTAGATGTCAGCAGTTACAATATTTGTAGCTGCTGACTTTGAATGTCTCTTAAAAAATTGCTGTAGATCCTTTTTAGGCTCTGTTTAACTTGCTGTGAACAGAACAGAGGAAGCATGACCATAATCACAACTCTTTTCTGGACATACTGCTGTGATTATATATTGTTAACAGTTCAATCTAAATGGAATACTGTTCAATACTATTTATTTATAATTGCCCAGTTTTGTTCAGCAAGGGACACAGTATCAGTAGAATCAAGAAGATTGGTTATATTGCCACCTTAAGGAGAAATTTGTGACTGACAAACAAAAATATCCAAAAAAAAATTCTTTATTAAACTTCTGAGTCGGGACTCATTATGCAACTATCTTGATCGCCTGATCCTCAGCACTGCTTTGGAGGCCATACCCAGATCCCGCCAGGCTTAGGATTGCAGGGCTAACCTGTACTGTGGCCCTCGGCCACTGGGTTCTGTTTGTGGCGTTTCCAAGACACCAAATGCACTGGTTTGTTAGTTGCAGAGCGCTTTAGGTCAAGATCCCTGAAGACTCCCTAGGAATTATACCTGTGGTAGTGGCAAAGATTGCCTGAAATGCAGGGGCAGACTGACCATTGGGCCACTCGGGCACTGCCCGAGGGCCCCATCAGGGTTGCCAGCCTCAGTAAAACCAGGGACAGTATGTAAAAATGTGTGTTTTTTTTTTACATCTGTCTCTGAAATGTCCCTTACCGACATCCCTTTGGTCTAAAAATCCAGATTATAGCTGCCCCACCTCTCAATAGAAACATGATTGTGTATGCTGTGTGATTGTATACTGTGTGTGTGTTTGTGTATACTGTGTGGCCCTATAATCTCTGATTGCCTGGGGGCCCCATAATCTCCTATTGCCCTTTGGATAAATTTATATTCGTTACATTCACTAACAGCCATATTTTAAAGGAAATGCCAATACCTTTAATTTAATAATTAGTTATTATTAGTTAGTTATTATTTCAGATTTTTGAATTTTCAGGTTTTCTAATTCTCCGATTTTCATACTTATTTTCGGATTTTCGTTCTTGTGAATTTCCATTCTTATTTTCGAATTTCTGAACTTCCGAATTTCTGGATTTTTTGATTTACAGATTTTCAAATTTCTGAATTTTTGAATTTACAAATTTTTTGAATATTTTTCGAATATTCACATTCACGAATTAACAAATTTTCAAATATTCGAATTTCATTGGGATATTTCTAAAATGACAAATTTTTTGAAATTTGTTAAAAAAACGAATTCAGAATGCATCTAATTGTACATCTAGAATTAAGTGTTATGACACTCTCACAGTTGCGTCGGCACAAGTAGGTCTTATACCACATACATACGACCGGACTTTTCGACGGACTATGTTCAACATTCTTCCTGAGGGACTTTCGGCGGAGGTCTGACAGACTTTCTGAACGAATGGACTTGGCCTCACACGACCGGACTAAGTCTGTTCGAAAGTCCATTTGTTTTGAATGTGATGACGTAAATGGGACTAAACAAGGAAGTTCAATAGCCAGTAGCCAACAGCTGCCCTTGCTTGGTATTTGGTCCGTCGGACTAGCACATAGACGAACGGTTTCCCGATTTTCTTAGTCCGTCGGATAGATTTGAAACATGTTTTATTTCTAGGTTTCTGGTCCGCCGGACCAAGTCTGACAGAAAGTCCGATGGTGTGTACGTGGCATTACACTACCCTTTCCTACCTTTCAGTATGTGGTATTTTTCCATTGCTGTTCTTGTGACAAGGGTCACAGGTTTAACTCAATTTGTTTTTGCTGCTGCCTCATAGTGAATAAATGAGCTTTGGCCATATAACTTCTCCTGCTTCTGCAGATGGATGTGTATTTCTTTGCCTTCATTGTTCCATAGTATGTTGGTTTAGGGTTGCCACCTGTCCGGGATTCACCCGGACAGTATGGGTTTTGAATAATTTGTCTGGGTCTCCTTCCGCCTGGTACCCATCTACATGATTCAGACTGTACTGTGGCTCTGTGCTCCATCTGCTCAGCTGCTGAAGGTACATGAGTAATTATTGTTATCAGGAGTAAGTTCTTATCTGTATTCAGCAGTGCCGAAATAAACTTCTATACAGCTCCACCAGACAATGTAATTGCCGGGAACTGCAGCACAAAGATTACTCCGTCTGGACTATTTGATGATTTTCTGGCTCAGGCGGAATAATCCTTGTGCTGCGGTTCCTGTCAATTACCCTATTTTTAGGTGTATAACACGTGCTGGCGTATAAAACGCACCCCAAGTTTAGGGGGGAATTTAAAAGAAAAAAACTTTTAGGAGGGAAGTTTAAGGAAAAAAACTTACATTTAAATGCCCATCAATGCAGCCTTGTCAGTGTCATTTGCAGCCTTGCATTGCAACCTTGTCAGTCATTTGCAGTCTTGTCAGTTATTTGCTGTCTTTCGGGCAGGGGCGGGCTGGGCCGGGGGGCAGGGTGGAAATTTCCCCCCAGGCCGGCACCTACATTATGTTTAAAACGGCCGCTGGCCGTTTGTTCATTTCTTTTTTTTTTTCGCTGTTTCCCTGTCTGCACTAAGGGCTGCTTGCCTGGCTCTGGCTGTCAGTGATACAAAGAGCAGAGGCGGCGCTGGCAGCATCCAATGCCTTCTCTGATCCGGCGCCGCCCACTGACCTGCAGGTTGAACCTGCGGAGTGATGTGCCTGATGGGAGGAGCAGGAGAACGTCAGAACGTCGTGGACTCGTGGTGCTGCTTAATTCCTCCTTCCATCTGGCCTGTGCGGCGCCAGCACCGCCCACTGTTCTCAGTCTTCATGCAGCCAGTCGTAAGGGCATAGGAGAAGTGAACGGCAGCCGTGGAGCAAAGGATTAAGGTGCTGCCTGCAAGCTGTATAACCTCTCTCTCTCCAGTGCAGCCACCCCCCCTCTCTCTCTCCCCCTCTCCAGTGCAGCCCCCCCCTCTCCCTCTCCAGTGCAGCTCCCCCCTCTCTCTCTCTCTCTCTCCAGTGCAGCCCCCCTTCTCTCTCTCTCTCTCTCTCTCTCTCTCTCCAGTGCAGCCCCCTCTCTCTCCAGTGCAGCCCCCCCCTCTCTCTCTCCAGTGCAGCCCCCTCTCTCTCCAGTGCAGCCCCCCCCTCTCTCTCTCCAGTGCAGCCCCCCTCTCTCTCCAGTGCAGCCCCCCTCTCTCTCTCCAGTGCAGCCCCCCTCTCTCTCTCCAGTGCAGCCCCCCTCTCTCTCTCTCCAGTGCAGCCTCGCTCGCTCTCCAGGGCAGCCCCTCTCTCTCGCTCTCCAGGGCAGCCCCTCTCTCTCGCTCTCCAGTGCAGCCCCTCTCTCTCGCTCTCCAGTGCAGCCCCCCTCTCTCTCTCTCTCACTCCAGTGCAGCCCCTCTCTCTCTCTCCAGTGCAGCCTCTCTCTCTCTCTCTCCAGTGCATCCCCTCTCTCTCTCTCTCTCCAGTGCAGCCCCCCTCTCTCTCTCTCGCTCTCCAGTGCAGCCCCCCTCTCTCTCTCGCTCTCCAGTGCAGCCCCCCTCTCTCTCTCTCCAGTGCAGCCTCTCTCTCTCTCTCTCTCTCTCTCCAGTGCATCCCCTCTCTCTCTCTCTCTCTCTCTCTCTCTCTCTCCAGTGCAGCCCCTCTCTCTCTCTCTCTCTCTCGTGTGGCCCCTCTCTCTCTCTCTCCAGTGCAGCCCCTCTCTCTCTCTCTCTCTCTCTCTCCAGTGCAGCCCCTCTCTCTCTCTCTCTCTCTCTCTCTCTCTCTCTCCAATTATGGGCACAGTCAGGCTGCAATTATGGGCACAGTGAGGCTGCATTTGATGCGCACTGGTGAGACTGCATTGATCTCTTGTATCATGTCTGCAGTCTCTGACCATCTCTTGTATCATATCACTGTCCTCTGGAGTTTGGAGAGGAGTCAAGAGTGGAAATGTCGCTAAAATGGGGGTCATGGGAGAAGTCAGACGTGTGTGGACTGTGGAGAGGCCTTTCATGAACAAAAAAATAATGACGTTATGCTGTTGGGCTGGTATAATAATGCTATGGGGCTGGTATAACATTTTTTCCAGGGCTGTTTTTTATTCCCAGTCCGGCCCTGGACGTGAGTCATGCGACCACAGAGAAGGGGATTATTGCTCCGGGTCCCGGATCACTGAGCCGACAGATGTCACTCCGCTCGGGTGCTGCTCGCACCTCCCCCCTGCAATGCCACTGCCTTGGGCTCGAGGTATTATGGGTCCTTAGGGGGGTTCTTTACTGTGAGGGGTCCTGCACTGTAGAGGGGGTCTGCACTGTAGAGGGGGTCTGCACTGTAGGGGGGTCCTGCACTGTAGAAGGGGTCCTGCACTGTAGGGGGTCCTGCACTGTAGAGGGGGTCCTGCACTGTAGGGGGGGTCCTGCACTGTAGGGGGGGTCCTGCACTGTAGGGGGGGTCCTGCACTGTAGAAGGGGTCCTGCACTGTAGAGGGGTCTGCACTGTAGGAGGGGTCCTGCACTGTATTGGGGTTTGCACTGTAGGGGGAGGGGTCTGTACTGTAGGGGAAGATTCGGTACTGTAGGGGGGTCTGTACTGTAGGGGAGTCTGTACTGTAGGGGGGTCTGCACTGTAGGGTGGAGGGGTCTGTACTGTAGGAGGGTCTGCACTGTAGATGGGGGTCTGCATGGTAGGGAGGGGGGTCTGCGCTGTAGGGGGTCTGTGTAACATGCAGGGGGTCCAGAGCTGTGAGGGGCTGTGTAATGTAAAGGGGTGCGGAGTGCTGTGTAATGTAAAGGGGTCCAGAGGTACAAGGGCTGTTTAATGTAAAGGGGTCCAGAGGTTCAGGGTGCTGTGTAATGTAAAAGGGTCCAGAGGTACAAGGGCTGTGTAATGTAAAGGGGTCAGGAGGTAAGGGGTCCAGAGGTACAAGAGCTGTGTAATGTAAAGGGGTCCAGAGGTGCAGGCTGCTGTGTAATGTAAAGGGGTCCTTAGGTGCAAGGTCCTGTGTAATGTAAAGGGGCCCTTAGGTGCAAGGTTCTGTGTAATGTAAAGGGGTCCAGAGGTGCAGGGTGCAGTGTAATTTAAAGGGGTCCAGAGGTACAGTTGTGGAGAGGGGGGGTACACAGTAGTGACAAAAAGATATTGAAGGATGCAGAGGTATGCAGGGGACACAGTGGGTGTTTTTACATTTTATGGTGTGGGGGGGGTGCCAGATATAGGATCCGCCCCGGGTGCCAAATGCTCTAGGTACGCCCCTGGTGTGAGCACAGCAGACTACAACTCTTACCTCCCAGGAGTCTCAGAGGCAGGCCAGGTGTGTGGCACGTCAGGGGAGGGGACGCCCGGCGTCAAGAACGTCACGTCGCACGTGACCTGCTGGGCTTATGGGGAGCAGTGGCTAGCTGCAGTCTGCAGAGAAGATGAGACCTGTTTCAGGATCATCACCCCCCCCCCCCCCGAAGAGTGGCAAGGACCTGGCTCAGTGTCTCCAGTCCTCACTCAATCAATGCTCCCCAGCCTGAAGTAAGGCATCTGTGATAACCTTCACAAAATGGAATAGAATGAGAAAATCCGCTTCAGTTGTAAATTTAATTAATAATGCATAGTCATCAAGACAATTTAAAATTTTGGCAGTGGCAGCGTGTGTGTGTTTTTTTTTTTTTTTTTTTCTAGCACCTCCCCCCCACCAGCGGACTTAACACCCTCCCCCCCACCAGAGGACTTAACACCCTCCCCCCCAGCAGCGGACTTGACACCCTCCCCCCCACCAGCGGACTTGACACCCTCCCCCCCACCAGTGGACTTAACACCCTCCCCCCCAACCAGCGGACTTGACTCCCTCCCCCCCACCAGCGGCCTTGACACCCTCCCCCCCACCAGAGGACTTGACACCCTCCCCCCCACCAGCGGACTTAACACCCTCCCCCCCACCAGCAGACTTATCTAACACCCTCCCCCCCAACCAGCGGACTTATCTAACACCCTCCCCCCCCAACCAGCGGACTTATCTAACACCCTCCCCCCCCAACCAGCGGACTTATCTAACACCCTCCCCCCCCAACCAGCGGACTTATCTAACACCCTCCCCCCCACCAGCGGACTTATCTAACACCCCCCCACCAGCAGACTTATCTAACACCCCCCCCCCCACCAGCGGACTTATCTAACACCCTCCCCCCACCAGCGGACTTATCTAACACCCTCCCCCCACCAGCGGACTTATCTAACACCCTCCCCCCACCAGCGGACTTATCTAACACCCTCCCCCCACCAGCGGACTTATCTAAAATGCTCCCCCCACCAGCGGACTTACCTAACACCCTCCGCCCACCAGCGGACTTACCTAACACCCTCTCCCCCCACCAGCGGACTTACCTAACACCCTCCCCCCACCAGCGGACTTATCTAACACCCTCCCCCCCACCAGTGGACTCACCTAGCTGATTAAGTGGTTCAATGGGCCACTTGACTGGACTTGCCCCCCAGGCCTAAGGCTGCCAGCCCTCCCCTGCTTTCGGGTATTTTTGGCTGAACTCGGCCGTTCTCGGTTATTTTCGCTGCACTCGGCTGTTCTCGGTGGCTTTTGGAAAGTCAAAAGCCTCCGAGAACGGCCGAGTGTGGCCGAAAATAGCCGAGAACGGCCCAAAATAGCCAAGAACAGCCCAAAGTACCGAAAGCCGTTGAGGGCGTATAACACGCACCCACGATTTTCCCCTGATTTTAATGGGAAAAAGGTGCTTGTTATACACCGATAAATACGGTACATTGTCCAGTGGATCTGTATAGAAGTTGACTTCGGGATTCAGATTAGATTATCAGAACTCCTGAATAAAGATAAGAACTCCACTCCCCCAGCTGAGCAGACTGTTGTCCTAAAATCTTACTGTTATTACGCTCCTTTTGACAATTGTTGTCCATATTTCGGCCAATAAATGTTGGAAGACAGGCTAGTAAATTTTTAGCGGACAACAGTTTGACGTCAGATTTTCATATGGTCAGTTCACAAATCCGTCACATAAGAGTTGAAAGTACAAACACGCATGCTAGGAATCAATGCTCAGCAAACACAAAATTAGCAGAAGGGATCCAAAGGATGGCACTCAAGAGCTGAAATTCCTCGTAGTACATCACTACGTTCGTGTTTGGGGCACAACAATTGTGTACCATCAGTATGCAAGACAAGATCCTGGCACACGTCCTTTTAACAAAAATCAGACGCTCAGTTGGCCAACAATCGTACTCTGTGTACAAGGCCTTAGCCTTCACACTTGTGCAAACACAGACATCACATGATTTGCACCCGCACTGGTGTGCCAATCACATGCGATGTCTGTGCAATGCAAGTCCCGCCAGACAGTTGTATGGCTGAACTCACATTAGATTTGCAGGAAAATAGTGCAGGGACCCCCCCCCCCCCCCACACACTGGAATCAGATCGCATGGGTGTTCTCACCTATGCGATCTAATTCCTGTGCAAGTTCACAGTTCGCACTACGATCTGTGAACCGATATGGGGGTGTCATTAACATTATATTGACACCTACAGCTGTTCACAGAGGGCAGTGTTAACTGCCTGCAAGAGAGATGTGATGCAGGAACTGGCACTAGAATTGCATTGGTTCCCACATAGCATATGTGTGAACCTAGGCTCAGGGCTCGTTTACACATGAATTGCCCTCTGAAGAGCAATCCATGTTTGGATTTCTCTTCAGAGGGAAATTGACAGGCAATGAAGAGGTGTTAGATTGCCTCCTCACCACCTGTTTAAACCCCACATCAGCAGCCTGCAATTCAATGCATTGCACACTAATAGGGATGAGCTTCGTGTTCGAGTCGAACGTACGTTCGACTCGAACATTGGCTGTTCGTCCGTTTGGCGAAATCCGAACTCTTGGTCCGTTCGCGTCAAAATTCGTGTGGCGCTCACGGCCCACAATGCACTGCGATGGCGCAGTGCATTGCTGGCTCATGATTGGCCAAGCATGCACTGTGACCCCGCATGCTTGGCCAATCGCAGCGCCAGCAGTGAGGAGAGCCATGATTGGCCACAGGCAGGATGCCTGTGGCCAATCATAGCTCAGGCTGTGTAGTGCACGCCCCACACTATATAAGGCCGCCATTGAGGCGGCCTCGTGTAGTGTGTTGGCATCTGAAGCAGTGGGTGTTCTGTGTACCTTCAACACAGTACACACCAATCGTTTTTGGCTGATTTCCTATCTTGCTCTTGTGTAGTGGTTATTGTCTGTGCCCTGACCGCAGTATACACCACTATATTCACCTCACCTATATAGCTAGTGATCTATCTTTAATAATAGAGCTTGCAGTCAGTAGTGTTAGGAGATAGTGCGTGCTGTCTGCGTGCTCTGTACCCAGTACATACCGCTATAATCCACCTACATAGCTCTTCTCTATTTGAGCCCACTTGCCATCTGCAGGAGTTATTGGAAGTTGTGTGTGCCTCCAGCACAGCACAGTATACATCTGTATATACCCCTTTATCTCTGCTGTTTTCTGGTTATTGTCTGCGTGCCCTGACCGCAGTATACACCGCAATATTCACCTCAGCCTAAGGCCCAATTTTTCTTCCCCTGTTTAACAGGGGCGTTTAAGTACAATTTTTGATGCAATGCTTTGCAGCAGGGCTAATTCCAGCAAAAAAACTAGAGTATATGGAAGAGGTTGCAGTGTGGTGGCACCAGCAGCAGTGCCTAAGGCCAAATTTTTCTGCCCCTGTTTAACAGGGACATGTAATTACAATTCTTGATATAATATTTCACAGGAGGGCCCCTTCCTGTGCCCACCCAGAGTAACGGTGAGGACTTATAGTGTTGTGGCACCAGCACCACAACCACCAAAGGTCAATTTTTCTACCACTGTTCAACAATGGCATGTAATTACAATTCTTGATATAATCGTTCACAGCAGGGTGCTCCAGCGCCCACCAAGAGTCACTTTCAGGGCTTACAATGTTGTGGCAAAACCAACACCTTGTTCCGCCATTTCTGCAGAGCATATAGGGCAGGCCCCTACTTTCAAACATCCAACTTACAAACATCTCCTACTTGCAAACGCAAGGAGACAGCAGCAAGTGAGATGAAAAAAGATGGACGACAAAACAAATTATACAGGGGTGATAACCCTTCCCTATGTTTTCCAAAAAGCTTAAAAATAGTTTTTTTGACTGGAGCTACACTTTAAAAATGTACCAGTTGAAAATTACAAACAGATTCAACTTAACACAACAAACCTACACAGTCCCTGTCTTGTTTGCACTGCCTGTATACTGCTGTTCTGAGTATATAGGGCCTGGGGGCCACACGCATTTCCTTTTTTTAATATGGGTACAGGGTTCCCCTTAATATGCGTACAAGACCCAAATAGGCTGGTAATGGGCAGGGAGGGCTACCCATGCCATTTTTCTCAATGATTTTCAACCATATTGCAGGAACCAGATATAACGTTAAAACCGCAAGCAGTTTTAAATGGTGTTATTTCCGTTTAATGTCATTTTGTGCAGGGACTGTTCTAAACACGGGAAACACGTGGCACTTCACAGGCATACTACAGACACCCCCCAGGCACGATATTTAAAGGAATATTTCACTTTTTTTTTTCACTTTAATCGTCATTAAAATCAGTGCTCCCGCCAAAACGGCCATTTTTAAAAACATTTTAGGCATTGACCCATGTCCCCTGGGGCAGGAGGCAGGTCCCCAAACCCTTTTTAGGACAGTATCTTGCATATTAGCCATTAAAATTAGCACTTTCCATTTCGAACGTTCGAGTCCCATAGACTTCAATGGGGTTCTAACGTTCGTAACGAACGTGGGGTCCGTTCGAAAGTTCTGGTACGAACCGAACCGGGGGGGTGTTCGGCTCATCCCTACACACTAATGCAGGAAACTGCCATTCACTTGGATGGGCCACATTCAGCAGGCACGGATGGAAAATAGGGTCACCCTCCGTCTGGATCGGGTGGCATAGCGACGGGTGTCAGTGGACATGTAAACACTAACATCCTCCGCTCCATAGAGGTGAATGGAGGCTCCGATCAGGTCTACCTGAAAAACTGACAGGCGGACCCGATCAGAAAGCCACGTGAAAGGGGCTTTAGTGTTTGGGTTTGGCTTGAAGAAAAGGTGGCAACCCCATGTTAGATCCTAAGCGCAAAGGGAACGGCCCTACTGGCCTATCCAGCTGAAGATGCTCTAGTTCAGGGATATGCAATTAACGGACCTCCAGCTGTTGCAGAACTACAACTCCCATGAGGTATAGTAAGATTCTGACAGCCACAAGCATGACACCCAGAGGCAGTGGCATGATGGGACTTGTAGTTTTGCAACAGCTGGAAGTCCGCTAATTGCAGATCCCTGCTCTAGTTGCTCTGGAGCAGCAGCCAGTGTTCCTTCATCCCCTGCTTGAGTCTATACCCTCGTCAGTGTCTTCCCAAGCTCCCTCAGGTTTTGTTACCTCCTCTCTTGGTTCAGGGAGGAATATTATACAGCTATGCAGAATTTCATGACTGAAATCACTGCCATGATAACTGACTCAAAATGTAGGGGCCCCTAGGCATACTTCTGCCTCTCCTCCTGTCTCTGACATTCCTGCAGCTGTGGATGATGAGACTCACTATTTGTTTTATACTATTTTGGTCCCTATTGACGCAGTGTGCATATTAAAAACTGGAGCAACCTGTATCTGAAACTACCCCTATTACCATCCTGGGTTCTCTTAAAGGTCCAGGTCCTGGAAAACCTTTCCAGTATAATCATTACTGAACTTTTTTTTACAGAGATTGAAATGTTCCTCACAAAATATCTGTTCCTCTGAAACACTGTGCTGTGCGAATCCCATAGATTTTTTAGCCTAAACATAACTAAACATAACTATGGCTTTTCCTGTTAGGAATATTCTGGTGTTTAGAGACCAATACATTTTGGCCCCCAAAG
Source organism: Lithobates pipiens (assembly GCF_037356315.1). Lineage (NCBI taxonomy): Eukaryota > Metazoa > Chordata > Amphibia > Anura > Ranidae > Lithobates > Lithobates pipiens. The sequence continues at coordinate 485,077,157 of NW_027507758.1, forward strand.
TGGGGGATATCTGTTACCCTTTGCGGACATCTGGACTGGCAGCAATTCTTATGCCTGAGTAAAAGCTGTGCTGTGAAGGGCCTACAAGCTAGAGTTACAGTCCCTGTTTCTGCCTTGCTTCATGTTATTAAATCTGCCAACTGCTTCACAAAACATAACGGATCTCAGAATTCCTAGGTCAGAGCATCATTGTCCTTTTTCCTCAAGTGGAAAGGTTTCAAGGTTTTTACTTGAAGTTAGTCAGTGTTCCCAAAGCCAAATGAGACATCCGCCTCATCTTGGATTGCAAAGCACTCAATGGGGGAAAATCCACTTTGCACTACAAGTGCACTGGGAAAAAACTGTTGCCAGGTACAGGGATCCACTGGCGGAAGTAATGGATGCTCTGATTACTCCATAGGATCAGTGTGACTTGCTCTATGCTTATCCTCCTCTGAAGCTTCTTCCTCATCTGTCACAGATTGAGTTGGAGGGCATTACTTTGATTCTTTTATTCTTTTCATACTGCACTGGCCCAGGAGAATTTGGTACTTTAAATTAAACTCTTGGCAGATATCTCATAGGCCTTTCTAGATCCTCCAGATTTTCTGTCCCAATGACCAGTTTACCACTCTGCTTCACAGTCGCTGTGATGCCATGGCTGTTGAGGCCCAGGTTCTAAGAGATAGGTAACAAGAATAAAACCTCCTATGCTCAGGTGTGGTGCTTAGAAGTGAAAAGGACTTTCCTCTTGGATAAACCTTATGGATGTAGCAAACAACTGTCTTGCTGTCCTCTCACGACTATGGGTATCTTTAAGCAAATTACAAAACAACAAAGGAGAGGGCGCACCAACCTAGTGCATTACCATAAATAAATATTATTAGGAAGTATATGAATAATAAGTGAATCCTCACAAACGCATATCATGCACAAGCATATGCAAGATGCAAATAAGACCACCTCCAAATTACCATATGGAAGACCTCATAGCATCCAGGAATGGCCAACATGCTTCAAGGGTCTAAGAGGCTCTGAGGAAGAGGGCTTGACCCTTAAAGCGCGTTGACCATTCCTGGATGCTATGATTTGGTGATTTGGAGGTGGTCTCATCGGCATCTTTAGATATGCTTGTGCATGAAATATGTTTGTAAGTATTCACTTGTTATTATTATGCTTCTTAATAAAATGTATTTAAGGTAATGCACTAAGCCTGTGCGCCCACTCCTTTGTTGATTTCTAAGAGATGGGTCTCTGAGTGTCTCTGTTTCATCATTCCTACAATCCTGAAAGCTAAGTAGTCCATGTCACACAGGGTCTAACACCACATGTGGAAAGCATACTTTGCATGGTGCAAGGTAAAAAAAAACTGCCAAAAAATACTCCCGAGACAGATCCTGATCTTTCTTTATTCAGGCCTGGACCAGCATTTAGCCTCCTTTGAGTACTGTCAAGTGCAAATATCAGTTCTTCTGAGTTTTTTTTCCCAAAGACCGCTTGCTTCTCATTGCCTTGTGAAAGTCTTTGTACAAGGTGCTGCTCACATAGTGTTACCTGTACAACCTCCAGTGACTTTGTGGGCTGTCAAACTTGTTCTCCTGGCTCTTCAAAGACTGCCATTTGATCTCATCAGAGATATCCCTCTATCTATCCATCTGCTCTAACTCATAAAGTAGCTTTCTTCCTTGTCATCAGGTCTGCTATGTGAGTGTCTGAGTTGGCAACCTTGTCTTGTAAAAAACCCTTTTATATATTTAAAAGGGATTAATTTGACTTGAGGCACAAACCCTCCTTTCTTCCTAAGGTGATCTCTGCTTTCCACCTTTTTCAGGACATTGGGGTTGATTTACTAAAACCAGAGAGTGTAAAATCTGGTAAAGCTTTGCACGGTAACCAATCAGCTTCTAACATCAGCTTGTTCAATTAAGCTTTGACAATAAAACCTGAAAGTGGACTGGTTTCTATGCAAAGCTGCACCATATTTTGCACACTCCAGTATTGATAAATCAACCCCATCGTGTCTTACTTCTCTCTGCCCTGCTCTGATTCATTATAAGGAGATATCTCTCCATTATTTATTATCATTATCATTTATTCAGGGAAGCCTATCCCACACCCACCTAACTGTCCCCGAGCCACCCCCATCAAGTCATTCTCTGCAGCTATTACCTTTTGTACCACCACCCCCTCTCTTTAGAATGTAAGCTCTATGAGCAGGGCCCTCCCGTACCTTTTGTATTGTACTGTAATTGTGTTGTCCCCCCTATACATTGTAAAGTGCTGCGTAAACTGTTGGTGCTATATAAATCGTGAATAATAATAATAGTTATTTAAATGTGGTTACAGCGATTGTGTTCACCTCTCAGCAACATCTTCCTTCAGACATACTGATACCTTTTTTGTCATTCGTGAAGGTCCCAATAAGGAACAGCCTGTGTCATTTCTCAATGACTAAGGCAGGTCATTGTTCAAGTCAAGGTTACTCCATGAGATGCTTGAGTGCTTCCTGGGCTATTCAGAATTAGGATTCTTTTTTCCAGATTTGCAAGGCTGCTGCCTGGTCTTCCATTCAAGTGTTCTATAAGTTTTACCAGATAGATGTTCAGGCATCTGCAGATGCAAGCTATGGATGTAAGGTCCTGCAGGCAGTTCTTAAAGCAGAAAGCAACCGTCATTGTATTCCACTGTCATTTTTTTTTCTTGGGGTGTTAACATTGTAATGTTGTGTTGCACTGCCCTCTTCTTCCTGATTTTACTGATCCTGCATCCCCTGATGACTGATCAGGAAAACAAGATTTTTTTACTCACTGACATTTCTTGGAGCTCATTAAGGGACACAGTTCCCACCCTTCTGTGTTTAGATCGTTTCCTATACTGCTTTTCTAATTAAAACCTGAAGCATCATGGGGGGTCATACAACCGACATGTTTTTGGTTTGCCAGTGTCCGTTTCCTCCTAAAGGCGGCAATATAACTCAACGGTTCTGATTATTTTGGTTCTGTGTCCCTTGATGAACCCTAAAGAAAGGATTTTACAGTGAGTACCAACAAATCCTGTTATTTTGATCCATTTCCCAAATTACAAATTGGTTGTTTACATTTCTTATTGGAATTTGTAGGTTCTGTATTGTGTTGTTTGCTTCAAGTAAAGTCATTAAGGTAAAATGTATTTTTTATACAAGTACTCAACACCAGGTATAGCTATTATATTAAAAGAAATGGTTGAAACCTGTGGCACCCCAGAGATGTTCTTCAATGAACAATTTTGAAGCAGCTTGGTTGGCTTTTCTTATGCAGTGAGTAACAATATAAAGTAACAAATAATGATTTCATTGGGCAGCTATGAGGCTTCTGTGGACAGAATTAATCAGTGTCATGGTTCAGGATTTTGGAATAGGAAATAGATTAGCTGGCTGTCTTAGTGATATTTTGCCTTTGTATTACTGGGACATCTAGGTCTCTTAGTGCTGTAAGCCTGTGATAAATATTAGATTATTTAAAACTTACAATAAGGATTGCTACTTTTATCGCGGATTTCTTTCTTTTTTGCTAGCATAAATGTACACACCAGGGAGACCTGACTGTGCATGCTAATGCCTGTGTAGAGCATAGGAGAGGATGACTACTATACAACTCCATTGATGGCCTGTCTCAAAGGAAAACACTTGGCATTATCATGCATGACCAATTATCATCTTGCCCTATGATTGGTTGGCTGGAGGTGTCTTGTTCTATCTGTTGGTACTTCTTGACATGGGAATCGTCACAGTACAGAGTGACTATAATATTGGCAGTGTAAAACAGAAGATTATTTAATTACCTCCCCTGCTATCTCTGATAAATCTAGTGTAGTTGTAACTGTCAGCTCCAATTCACTGCATCTATATTGGCAGTAAAACTGAGCTTGAAAATTTCAGAGCTTCCTCTCTAATTTTGGATAAATCTCTGCTGTGGATGATTCTCTATATCAACTGTGAAGTTTGGATTACTAAATGGATTTCTCAGGGCAGTGGCCATAGTTAAAAATGTTTTAAGTTCTTTGTTTTGGGGGGCCGTCAGGATTGAATGTCCCATAGTTTTCCTGTACAAGGAATTTTTACAGTAAGCGGGATTTACTGAAAAGAGTATAGGCAATGGGTAATCAGCCATGAAAGATCAACAGTGTTAGCCACTTGCATGACCAGCTGACTAGAATGTTTTTTTCTCCTTTAAAAATTGACATAACATTTTTTTACTATATGCTGTTATAATTTCTGTTGGATTGCCTGGGTGGCATAGGTGGCATAAAAGAAGTCCCTTTGCCTTTTTTGAGTCAATTCCTGAATCTAGGGTGATCAGTGAGCATTCGGCTACTCAACACTTGCTAACCTTCCCCTGTTCCGTGGCAAAGTTCTAGCCAAGCAAGTAAACAAAGTAAATATGAGCAAATAGATATAGAATAGCAGTCGCCAATTTATGAGTTATAGGGGACTTTAACTCTGGCCCATGAAATCATTAAAGCGGTAGTAAATCGCAGCTTAAACAAGAAAAAAAATCCCCTGTAAGGCAATGCCATAACGTGCTTGTATGCATCGCATACTAGCACATTATGAGAGACTTACATTAAAACTATGGCCCTCCACTGGCACATTCTCACCGCTGACAGGGTTTCCATCTTTCCCGGTCTTCCTCTGAGTTCAAGGTCTCTGGGTACATAAGTGGCCAGGACTCCTGTGCATGTACTGTTAATATCTCCTAAACAGTGCAAGTTTAGGAGATATTCACTGTACCTACAGGTAAGCCTTATTAAAGGCTTACCTGTAGGTATGACTTTAAAAACTGAGTTTACTACCACTTTAAAACAGCTGCACATAGTGTTCAGCTACTACAGAAGACTGTGCAGACATGCTAAAATCCTAGAGATCTTCTGCAGGAGACAACCTATGTAGGTAGACTACATATGTATGCAGGTTGGAGTTAAGACCACGGACAGGAGGGTAGGAGTTAAGACCTTTCCTGGCTCTTTTGCTTTTTGGTGAGTCATTTTGTTGAGTCCAACCCACTGGTTCTGTGGCATATTAAAGGGACCATGGTCCTGAGCACAGCGTGTGCAGCCTGGGATTCGTCAGCATGTGTGCAAGTTCTCCACAGAGCCAGAAGGTTGCTGTTTATCGCTATCAGAATGTCAAGCCATCTGAACTCTGAAGATACCAGTGCTGGAATGGGCCTCTTAAGGATTTACACTTGCATGAGAGAGCCTTGGAAGGACTTTGATTACTGGAATTCCTCCTTGCAGGGATGCCGGGGCAGCACAAGTCTGTAGTTATAGTTATGGAAGTAGGAATAATAATGCCTTATCTGTTGGACTGTAAACTGTCAAGTTTTGCAATTTGCCAAGTAAAGTACCGAACAATTGTCCCTGCCTGGTCTGTCTAAAGTTATTAAAGAGGTCTATTGGAAGTAACCGACACACACACACACACACATAGTTAAACAATGGGTCTTAACACATTGGAGTATGAAGACATCAGCATGGAGTGAAGTTATGTGAAGACACACGAGTATTTACCCGGAGTAAAAGAAGTGTAGCGAGCAGCCTGTCGATAGTGTGTACCTGTTATAGGTGGCATGGCCTCAGCACTCCTTCCGCCAGAGATCTATCTCCCATAGAAACAGGAGTGGATTGCACCACAGAGGTTTTCCATCCTGTACAGAGGTAGCGAGGTTCAAGTATTAAGTTAAGTGCAGGTGAGGAGCCCAATGTCAATGAGACTCGGGTGATCACCTATCCGAGTAAGGGGCCGGTCCTGGCCCCTTACCATGTGATCAGTTGTCAGCCAATGACAGCTGATCACATGATAAAAACAAAAGCTTGGCGAACTCTTTTTGTTTTTTCTCACGCTGTCAGCGGAGGAGAAAAAAAAAAGCCGATCACCAACTCATCTTAAAGAGACATCGGTCCCTAAACGGAAGAGGCAATTATGCCTCATTTATGCCATATGAAAGTGCCCACAAGTGCCACCTATCAATGCCCACAGGTGCCACCTATCAATGCCCACCAGTGGTGCCAATCAGTGCCACCTAGAAGTGCTGCCTATCAATGTAACCCATAGCGCCCATCACTGCCACCCATCAGTGCCCATCACTGCCACCCATCAGTACCCATCACTGCCACCTATCAGTGCCAATCAGTGCCGCCTCATCAGCGTACATCAATGACGGACAAAAATTACCCGTTTTAAAATGTTATAACAAATTTAAAAAAAAATAAAAAATTTTATTCGATCTTTTTACATTTTATTAACAAAAAATAAAAATTGCACAGGTGATCAAATACCACCAAAAGAAAGCTCCATTTGGGGGGAAAAAAATGATAAAAATTTACAAATTAAAATTACAGTGTTGTATGACCGTGCAATTGTCATTCAAAGTGCATCAGCGCTGAAAGCTGAAAATTGGTCTGGATAGGAGGGCGGTTTAAGTGCCCAGTAAGCAAGTGGTTAAACATTGCATTTGTGAAAGTCCTAGCTTCAAATTGCAGTTGGCATGTTGCAGCTTAAAATAAACACAGAATCAAGCAAATCAACAAAATTCAAAACATATTTTTTGTTTTTTGAATAAACACATAAGTAAAGTAAAGGACATTTTTATTTTTCCTGGAGTTTGTAATATATGGATCTTTTGGCAATGAAAAGAGTAACGGTCCCCCTTCACCCTGTCTGCACTTCCATCCTAAGATGATTCTATGGCAGGTTCCATATACTGCCTGTGAGGAGGACACTCAATGACCTTTTATGGCCTTCCACATCCATTCACCTGTATTGGTGACTGTATGCAGCATGTGCAGCTCCATTGGTACAGGAAAGTGACTTGGAATTTACGTTTGAGGGCTTGTAAGCTAATAAATGTCTTAATAAAAAATGCAAGAATAAATCACCAAGAACACTTTTTTTTTTCAAATTGGCCCACAATAGGTTAATGTTGGCAAATATTTTTCAATAATACTGGGGGCATTGAGATGTCCTGTTAGATTAACTGGCTGCCAGTTTGGCAGAAATTAGGGGCAGAGCTACAGTTTTAGCTATTTGTATGATATTGTGACACACCTTGTTATGCCGTGATTGTTACATACTTGTTGTCCAAATCCTGTGCAGCATTTGACAGCGTTTGACAGACAGCAATAGACTTGAGTACTGAGATCTCACAAAATGACCACTTATGAGTAAGCACTGGAAGTGTGAAGTGCCTCAAGGTATTCATGTGATGATAACTGTGTACTATTCTGATTGAATGAAACACCCACGGGTGTGTGCATATGGAGCTGATGGCCAGTTCTCCCTAGCGACTGTACAGGTTCAATTGTGTGAACTTAACATACGTTAAACAATAGTGACAATTTACAATGAACAGTACAAAAAAACAAAAAAATGTCTCCCGAATTCCTGTATGTTGAGCCTTTTTTGCACGTCAAGGTCAAATAAAAGATTCTCTTAATAGTCACGCAGCTAGTCCAGTGCTCTTTTATTTGGCATAGCAAACAAAAAAATTAAAAGCTTCAAAATATGCAGCTTTGTCCAGCTCTGTACCCAGCCAGCATGCCAAAAACATAAGTTCCTTTGACAGCTGCCAGCAAGAACGTGTATAAGTCATTATGGCTGTGCAAATGAGGCCTAAGAGGCTTGTATGCATTCATTTGCTTTCAGAAAGCATTTTTTTTATCTTGCTCATGAAACAGATATCGATCTGTATTTGTGGGTCGAATTTTCCTCTGATGTATGTCTCTACAGCTTGCTGCATAGCGTTGCCCCCATTTGATGACCATTGAGCAGAAAACAGTTTTCTGTCTCTTCACCAATTTGTCACCCATTTGGGATTTTTACATAAATGAATGCCACAGTCTTCCGGTAATGAAGGGTTCCTTATGGGTATTGATCTGTGTGATTCAGGGTGCTTCTTTGGGCCCTATGGGCCTCATTTAACAATGCTACATTTGTTACTGCATCCATTAGAAAGATTTCACTTTATTCTCCACCAAAGAACAGACAGCTTATCTGTATTTTTCCATGCACTGACTAGAGAGAAAGTTAACAAAGAACTAAAAGGAAAAAGAATCAGCACTACTCATTATAGAGAATTTGGGTAAACATTCTGGTCTTCACATTAACTGGGATAAGTCTACAATTTTGCCTCTTGACCACTTCCCCCCTTCGTCCACCAACCCTCTGTTGCCCCACAAGAGTATCTTGATCAAGAGACGACTCGGAGATTATATCCCCTGAACCTTTGTATAACTTAGTTAAAACCAAAACTCAAATTTGGCTAGATTGCCATTAGAGGTTGTTGGGTGTATACATTTAACTAAAATGATCCTTCTTCCTAAGATTTTATACATGATGTGGCAAGCCCCTCTATACATACCACTTAAATTATTTAAAACATTGGACTCTATTTTGAATTCATTTATAAGGGGGAATGGATGGCATAAATTAGCTTGGCAAACCCTTTAAAAACCCTACAACACCTCAGAGGATTTGCCCTTTCTGATTTTCACGATTACTATTTAGCTTCCCAGTGGTCTCACTTTTATTACTTTGATAAAGCAGAACCATAGAGATACCAGTCCCTGGTATGTTGGGGTTCCAATCATCCAGTTGATATCCCACTCCAAGCTATTTTGCACAGCAACGCACACGCAAAACCCCCTCAGTACATTGATGGAATGCTCACACATCACAGATGCATTTGGGAGCTCGCACTACGTAAACTTAAATTAACTCACACCCATTTACATACCTTACTATGGTTAAATAAGCATATGCCAGAACTACTTATTCTACCGAATGGGTCACCAATGGAATACTTTATCTACATCAGGTTATGACCACTTCAGGATCTAAAACATTTCAGGTGCTTAAAGAGGAGCTGCACCTAAAAAAAAAATATTAAAAGCCAGCAGCTACTAATATTGCAGCTGCTGACTTTTAATAATATCACACTTACCTGTCCCAGGGTCCAGCGATGTCGGCGGCAGATAACCATCCTCTGTCAGGGAATCGGGAAGTGAAGCATGAGGGCTTCACTGCCCGGTTCCCTACTGCGCATGCGCGAGTTGCGCTGCGCTTCTCTTATGGTCCCCCGCTGTGTCTCTGGGAACTGTGTGTTTCCCAGAACACAACGGGGGGGGGGGGGGCGGAGCCATGCGGGGGTGGGCGGAGCCATGCAGCGGTCTGGCCGGAAGTGGGTGCAGATACCTGGATTATCCAGGTAACTGCACCCCCCTCCCCCCCGAAAGGTGCCGATTGTGGCACCGGAGGGGGGGAGGGATAATACTAGCGGAACTTCCCCTTTAGGGTGAAGAACCGCTTTAAAAAAGAATCTTCCCTCCCTAATCGTTTTCTATTTAGATACAGCTCAGCCGTGCCCTACAAACTCAAGTTGCGAACGCAACTGTCTCCCTCATACACCAATCCTCTACTGGATATCATATTGGGTACAGAACCCTCCAAATTCATCTCCAATCTATATTCCACCATTCGTCTTCCTTCAATTACAACTCTGGCCTACAAAGCTAAAAGTAAATGGGATACAGATATAGGGGATATTGAGGATGAGGACTGGGTAGAAATCTTGGAAAATACTAAAACTGCTTCCCCCAAAATATCAGATTGCCTAACACAACTGTAAATTATACACAGGGCATGTTTGACACATGAAAGAATTGCTCAATTCCAATCCACGCATAGCCCACTATGCCCACTATGCCCACTATGTGCTTCTTCTGCACCTGGTTCCGTCTATCATTTGATGTGGTGCTTTCCAGAGATACAGGCCTCCTACATAACCAGATGGGCTCACCAGTAGTACTAGACCCCAAACTATGTTTGTTAGGATTACTCCCAGGGATAGAAATAGAAACATTTCTTGCTGCTTTTAATCTATGAAACCCTTATCCTGGCTAGGAAGACAGTGGCTCGAAACTGGATTCAGGCACTTCTTCCTAATATACAGAGATGGCAGAGGGAGGTTAATGATACCCTTCCTTTTAAAAAGCTGATATATATGCATAGGGGATGTCCTCTCAAATATTCCAAAGTGTGGGATTGGTGGTTAGCGGATGGTGAAACCTGTACTTAAATACGTCTTGCTATCTCCTACAATACAGCCCCGATGTAGCAACAAGGTATGTATTGGAATTTACTTCTCTATGTTCTTACTGACGATTTTCTTGAATGTGCTGTTAAATAATTACTGTGCCATGTGCAGTATTGTGCATTATTTTGGTCAGGAATTGGTTAAGGCTATGTTCACACAGGAGTTCGTGTGTGGATATTTTGCGGCATTCAGAAGTGGCTAAACGCTGCATTTGAATGCAGCAACAGTCTCTGCTATGACATCATAAGAACTGGTCGATTACCTGCAGCCAGTTTGTGTGTGGCCAAAACTCCTCAGAGATGCCGACCCTGGGTGCACACTGGTTGCATCCAGGGTCAGTATTCACATGTAACTGTTCATCCAAATGAACAGCAGTGGATTGATTTGCCATTGATTTGTACAGAGTACAAATCTGAAAGCCACCACTGACACCTGCAGCTGTTCAGACACAGTGGGGTTGATTTATTAAAACTGGAGAGTACAAAATCTGCTGCAGCTCTGCACAGAATGTAATCAGCTTCCAGGTTTTCTTCAGTCAAAGCTTAACCCCTCCCGGTCGCATGCATATTTGTGCCCTCTCAGTGGGTGGGCTTTAACGCTGAGAGGCCACATATATGCAGCCCTATGTAAACACAAAACTGCTGAGATTGCTCGCCCTACGCGCTCCCATCACAGTGACCGCCGGGGACCGGAAAGCTCCCAAAGCATACTTGTGATCGTGAGCTTTCTGATCATGTGACCTTTGTGATAGCCAATCACATTGGCCACGTGACCTGAATGCCCGCCTTCGGGCATTTGGAAGTTCTTAAAGGGAAGGGGTTAGTTGAACGAGCTTAAGTTAGAAGCTTATTGGCAACAATGCGCAAGATTTTGCACTATCCGGTTTTAATAAATCAGCCCCTGTGTGTGCAACAGCGTTTACAGCCTCAGACAAACTCTTGTGTGAATGTTTTTAAATTCCACTGAATTATACCAATTGTAGCATTTTGGTATTGTCATCTTTCACTTTTATACCTGCACACATGAACTTATGAACTTAAAGTGATACTAACACTAAACTTTAACCACTTGCCTACTGGGCACTTAAACCCCCCTCCTGCCCAGACCAATTTTCAGCTTTCGGTGCTCTCACAATTTGAGTGACAATAACTCAGTCATGTAACACTGTACCCAAATTAATTTTTTTCCTTTTTTCCCACAACTAGAGCTTTCATTTGGTGGTATTTGATCACCTCTGGGTTTTTTATTTTTTGCGATATAAATGAAAAAAGACCGAAAATTTTGAAAAAAACATTTCTTTTTTTCTGTGATAAAATTTTGCAAATTATTAATTTTTCTTCATACATTTTTGGCCACAATTTATACTGTTACATATCTTTGGTAAAAATAACCCAAATTAGTGCACATTATTTGGTCTTTGTGAAAGTTAGAGAGTCTACAAGCTGTGGTGCAAATCATACAAAATTGATCACATCTGATGTACTGGTGGCCTATCTCATTTCTGGAGACCCAAACAAGCCAGGAAAGTACAAATATCCCCCAAATTACCCCTTTTTTGAAAGTAGACATTCCAAGGTATTTAGTAAGAGGCGTGGTGAGCTTTTTGATGTTGTCATTTTTTCCCACAATTCTTTGAAGATTTTACCACAAATGATGCCCCAAAATAAATTCTGCTACTCCTCCTGAATATTATGATACCACATGTGTGGGACTTTTCCACAGCCTGGCCACATAGAGAGGCCCAACATGCAGGGAGCACCGTTAGGTGTTCTAGGAGCATAAATTACACATCTAACTTGTTTACTACCTATTACACTTTTGAAGGCCCAGGAGCGCCAGGACAATGAAATGACACGTGACACTGATGACAGATAGCACTAATATGTGGCACTGATGACAGATGGCACTAATATGTGGCACTGATGACAGATGGCACTAATACGTGGCACTGAGGACATTTGACACTGATGACAGATGGCACGTGACACTGACAGGTGGTACTGATGACAGAGGGCACTGATACATGGCACTGATGACAGATGGCACTAATATGTGGCACTGATGACACGTGACACTGATATTGCACTGATGACAGATGGCACTATGTGGCACTGATGACACGTGGCACTGATGTGGCACTGATGACAGATGGCACTTATATGTGGCACTGGGGACAGATGGCACTGATGACAGGTGGCACTGGGGGCAGATGGCACTGATGACAAGTGGCACTGGGGGCAGATGGCACTGACAGGTGGCACTGGGGGCAGATGGCACTGACAGGTGGCAGTGGGGACAGATGGCAGGGGGGACAGGTGGCAGTGGGGGCAGATGGGCACTTTATTTTCATTTTTTATTTTCACACTAACCACTGCATCTGACTATGTGGTTCATCTCTCCCTCCTCACACGCTGTCTCTGTGGGAGGAGGGAGAGCCGGCGGTGAGAGATGATCTCATATGTTTACTATATGTAATGCTCCCATTGAACACGCCGATCGCACTGTAAACGGCCACTGTGATTGGCCATTTACAGCGATCTGTGAATGTGTCCAAGGGACACAGCCAGCACAGAACTTCCCCGATGCGTGCTTACGGGACCGCGCATTGCCGAAGTAAACAGGAGGACGTCCAGGGACACCCTCCCGGCAGTTAGCGTCCGTGCTGTAGCCGTCTTTTGGCTATAGCGCGGGCGCGAAGTGGTTAAAAAAAAACATGCTCTACTTACCTGCCTTGTGCAGTGGATTTGCCCAGATGCTCCTCTTCTTGGGGCCTTCTTCGTCGCTCCTGGCCCCTTCCTCCTTTTGCGTTCCCCCACAGAAAGCTGCTTGCCTAGGCGGCCTGAGCAAAAGTGGGAGCAGGTACCTGTCAAAGCTAGGAAGAGTGGTGAGAGTGGAACTTCCCCTTTTGGGTGGCGCTCCGCTTTAAACATGCCTGGCTTTGTTTATTACATGGGATGGGGGGATTAGTAGTTTACTGAAGAAAAATAACATTGTTTTCAGGAAGTGACATCGATGTTGCATTTCTTGCAAAATCAACTGATATTTTCTGTACTTGCTGAAAAAGTTCCTAGCCTAAAAATAAAAACAAATGAAGCCACCGCATCTAAGGACTCAGCCACTTATTTTCACCATCTCCTGATGAGATGTGTAAATGATCCCTAAAATGCATGAAATCAAAGGTCCTGGGGTACCATACAGAGCAAAATTTATGTTAAAATAAACTCTCACTAAAAAGAACCATGTAGTGCCCTGGAGTCTGCACCATCATAACCCAAGTCAGCAATGGTAGCTCCTAAATTTCTATGATGACAGTCCCCTTTAAGGTGTTTGGAATTAGATCACAGCTCGTGCATATTCGCTTGGCCTGCTTTTTTCTGTAACATGCTGGGGGCTAAATTGCAATTAAAATTCTAGTTTGTTTTGTCTGTAGTGTGACAGCGCTTTCAGTAGAACTTTATCTTTGTCCCTCTGCCTGTGATTATCCCTTCTCTCTCTGGTCTCCTCAGTAAATCTCCTTTGGATGTGCATTACGGTCTCCTCCAGCAGCTAACTGGGTTAAGGCAAAATTCTGACCCAAATAGGAAGAAAACAGCAAGTGTAACAGTTGCTTATAAAGTGTAATTATGCACCAAATACAGCAATATGGCAGTCATTTAATATTCCATCCTCTTGTAGCCTGTGGCGGATCATAGTAATTATGAGGGAGATCCTTTCTATTTCATACTGGATATCAACTTTTTGTATGGTATTAGCATAGTCGGTCTCCAGCTGCAGTTTCTTTTATGTAACCTATCGTTTATTTTTGCTCCACTACCCACTCAGTTGGCTGACCTGGCACTGTTGAAATTGAAAGCGCAGCCAAAATCTACTTAACAAGTCTGGTTCCAAGTTTATATGGATACAGTGATGGATTCTGAAAAAACACTTGGGCGGCAGCCTAATGAATGTTTACTGATCCCCATGGAATATTCTTTGATATATTATTAGCCTTGCTGCTGTAAATCACACTTAAATATTCAAAGAGGAAATGCTAGCTACTAATTCCACTTCTACAGACAGTCTTGTTGCAAATGCTACTACTATTATTAGCAGCAGTAGTAGTATTCATTTGCATTTTTAAAGGCCATTTCACCCAAAAAATATATTTCAATTGTAGATGGAGTTTGATTCAGCTGACATCACTATTTTCTAGGCTTGTGCAATTCGTTTCGTAACGAATCGAAATTCGGCCAAATTTTGCATCTAATAAAAAAATAACGAATAACAACGAATACAAAAGAAATATAACGAATGAATTCTTCGACATGATTCGCTAATTCTTTAAAGATCTAATGAAATAAAAGGTCAGCTCAAAGTAAATCTTATAGTCCAATCAGCTAATTAATTTTGTGCCGGAGGTTGGATTACTGGCAAAGGAGCCGAGGAGAAGAGACGTTGTCATTGTGTGTGTTAAAAGATTCAATAAACAACGACTTTCCAAACTACGAATCATTATCACGAACGTCTATACATACATAAATAGAGAATTTCAACGAATACGAACTAATGAATTCAACACTCTAAGAAAAATAACGAATTATCCGAAAACGTATTAACGTAACATAACGAATATAACAGAACGAAATGATGTATTTTACGAATGACAACGAACCGAAACTAAACGAAACTAAATGAAATTTTCAGTTGTGCACAAGTCTACTATTTTCACTAATGTGTGGAAAGTAATCCCAGGAATCATTTGATATCTCCAGCAAATATCAGGGTATATGGATTTAATGTAGAACTTAAAGAAAAACTTTTTATTAGGACAAATAAAGGGAGTATTATACTAAACCCTGTCATTTTTCTTTTAGCCATCTGTGTCTCATTGGGGAAATAGATTTGCCTTCACTTCCTGTCCAATAGCCAAAAAAGGAAGTGGGAGGAAATCTCTCCAAAGTGAGAGAACCCCTGGAAGTCACCAGAACTAGTGTTTCCATTGGAAGAGTTTCTCTTTATCACTGTTCTGGAGACAACCCAAAATGTGGGATTTTCTTTCAATTTCAGTGAAAACAAAGATGATAAATCTCAGTAACAGGGGAAATTAAAAACCTTACAGGTGTTCTAACCCCTCTCTACTCAATCCAAAAAAAAATGTTTTTAGATTTATTTTAAGTCTGGAAGGTGTCAGGTACCAACTCAAAAATATTTTGAAGTTCTCTTCTTGAACCTTACATGGCATAGGGAGTTTATGCATGAATAAGAAAATTCTATCCCATTCCTCTTCAGTAATAGGTAAGTCCCACTTCTGTGATCCACTTTTCGGTTTGAGTCAGGAGTCAAAAAGGTTTCCCTAGTCAGAGCTAGTTTATACAACATGGAGATGGTATGTTGGAGGGGATGTTTTCGATAAACATAGCCATTCAAAAATTATTAAAGGTCTATGTGCAGTAAGGCTCATGTGTAGAGAGTGATAGAAGATCCTCAGCAGAGTGTAGGTCAACCAGAGGCCTTTGGAATGTGGGTGTAGGGATTTGAATTGTGAAAAGGAGAGTAATAAGTTATTAATGGAAAAAATAGCTAGCTAGAAGGGGTAGATAATTTAGGGCATAGAAAAAAACATCTGAAAAAAAGGCCTGCTGGATCACATCAGGTTGGCCCCTTTTGCAAGTATACAGTAGCTATGTTAAACATTACCAATAAGTGCCTATACTGTTAAAATCCAGTAAAACAATGTATCCTCCTGCTCTGTAGATACTCAGTTGCTCCCTATTTTTAGGCAATGTGCCGAATTCCTAGAGGCTTCAGCAAAATGGCAACCTCAAGCAAGAAGGAACAATGCTGGAGACAATTTACAGCAAATACTAATTATAGTAGCATAATTATTAATGTGGAATGTATGTTTCTTGCGAAAGAACATTCTTTTTTTATCAAATTATTTTTGATAAAGTTTCACTTTAAGATGAGAAAGTATTTCAGAAGGTATTTTAAAGCAGAACTAAAGGCACTTTACTTACCTCCTCTCTAATGGCCCAGATCCCTTGCCAGCCCTGGCATCTTCTTCCCCGATGTTGATCTTCGGACATCTCCATTGGCTGGTGTCGGATGTCATCCCGGCACACAGGGACCATGCCAGAGATGTAAGCTGAGCTGCGCATGCCACAGAAGACTGCAAGCAGGCATATTTATTAGAAAAGAGGTATTGCGGGGTTGATTTACTAAAACTGAAGAATACAAAATATGTTGCAGCTCAGCATAGAAACCAATCAGCTTCCAGTTTTTTTGTTTTGTCAAAGCTTAGTTGAACAAGCTTAAGTTAGAAGCTGACTGGCTACCAAGTACAGCAGCACCAGATTTTACACTTTCCAGCTTTAGTAAATCAACCCTTTTATTTCTTTTCTATGATAATATCCTGCCAGCACTCAGTTTGTTGTAAAATGTCTTCAGTTATGCTATACCCCCAAATATTTTATTGCAACAGCCTGACACTTAAATACGAAACCCTTGACTGAAGAAGGGAAATACAAGTTATATTTAGCATTTAGTCAGACTGACCATAAAAATTAGTTGATCTCAGATGCAGATGTCCCCAAGACAGATTTCCCATTTACTTTGTTCTGGGAACAATCCTACAATTTCTGATTTCCTCTCACTTTATTTCTAGATGACAATGGACAACAGGATAAATAGAGAGGTGAATCTCTACAATGGGGACATAGACAGCAATAATAATTTGGCAAGGTTCTAACCCCCTACACCAGGGATATGCAATTAGCGGACCTCCAGCTGTTGCAAAACTACAAGTCCCATCATGCCTCTGCCTCTGGGTGTCATGCTTGTGGCTGTCAGAGTCTTGCTATGCCTCATGGGACTTGCAGTTCTGCAACAGCTGGAGGTCCACTAATTGCATATCCCTGCCCTACACCAAATCCCTATCTATCCAAAACGAAAAAAATATTTTTGCTTAAAAACATACTTTAGGTTTTGGACAGATTGGTGAGGGGTTAAGCCTATTTAAAGTTGTTATTGCTTTCTGTGCTATGTTGATTTACCTTTTCCTTTTGTCCTGTTGATAATTGTCAGGACTTGTGTGATAGGGCTTGGGGCTTGTGGCATTGGCATCAGTTTAACCTCAGTTGAGATAATTTAGAGTTTGACAGGTGTACAGTATTTGACTTCCAGTTGACTTCCTTCTGACCAGTTTTAGTTCTGCGTCAAGCAGGTTTGCATTCCCATATACTTGTATGAAAGCAAAAACAGCTTGAAGTAAAAGAAAATTCTGTTGGCACAGACCCTTACTGGGCCTAAAAGTGAAGAAAGTCCAAAGTTTAAGTCATCACAAGAGACCAGGAATAGAGGGCATATCTTCCAATGTGAACACTTGTTCTGGAGACATCTTCCCAAGAGGAGATACCTCTCACTTTAGGGACATTTCTTCTCTTCTTGTTATGTCTACAAGGCTGAAATTTAAAGAAGTCTTGAATCGGACATAGATGGTGAAACAAAAGACCTGACAGTGGTTTTACCAATTTCCTACTCTTTAAAAAAATAAAAAAGTTATGGTTTAAATATACTATAACTGCTGTCAAAATGTACTGTTCTTTTCGGGTTTGTGAGAGCTGGAGACTGGCTGGTTCTGTAAGCCCTTGTACACACAGTCAGACATTGCGACAGAAATGTATCGGATAATCCGACCGTGTGTGGGCTCCATCGGACTTTTTCTGTTGGAGTGTCCGACCAACAAAGTTTGAGAGCTGGATATAAAATTTTCCGACAACATGATCCGATCGGACTGTGTCCGATCATTTGTAGAGAATTCCGATCGCACAAAGTGCCACGCATGCTCAGATCAAATTTACGAGACCAAAGCTATTGGCTACTAGCCTGATGGTAGTCCCGTCATAACGAATGAACGTCATCACGTTCTGAACGATTGGATTTTCCGACAACTTTGTCCGACCGTGTGTATGCAACACCAGTTTCAGACAAAATCCGGCGGATTTTGTTGTCGGAATGTCCGACCGTGTGTACAAGGGCTAAAAGGCATGGAATATACTATTTTCTCAACAAAATGATCCTTTCTTGTTTCTAGCACCTTTGTGCTCACAATATTAACCCTCTGTAATAATTGTAGCACTGCATATGCTTTTCTTTCCAGAATAGGCCTAGCATTCTCACATTCAATAAAAAGTAGGTTACCTTTTTTGCCCTTTCGTCACTTTTACTCTTGTTAATTCTTTAGGAATTAGTTAAGTAGTGCCGTATCCACACATAATGAATTCAGCGGGAAAACAACAGAGGATGTTTTTTCATGGTAAGCATCATATATAAGCCTAAGAAATCTTTGACTAAGTAATAGAGCACTTGAAAGTTTGAACAAATTACGGTATATACTATATTCAATGGCTCCTTAAAAGAGAAGTATGGGAATGGGTTTTCTTTTTTTTAAATTATACTTACCTACTGTAGCTGGATGCAGCATTGTGGATCACTTGGTTCTTGTCGGCGCTCCCTGAGCAGAGAGCTGGTGAATTTTAGTCACTGACTCTGTGCTCTGCCTCCCCCAGTGCTCACTGGAATGTTGGGCTGTGGAGTGTGCAGGAGTGGCGCACTCAGGCTCAATATTTTTTACTTTTTGCTATAAAAAATATCCCCCAAAAATATATATATAAAAAAAATTCCGTCAGTTTAGGCCAATATGTATTATTCTCCATATTTTTGGTAAAAAATCGCAATAAGCGTATACTGATTGGTTTGCGCAAAAGTTATAGCGTCTACAAAATACTATATAGTTTTATGGCATTTTTATTATTATTATTTTTTTTTTACTAGTATTCGAGTAAAGATCTGAGATTTTTAACGGGACTGCGACATTATGGCGGACATGTCAGACAATTTTGAAACATTTTTGGGATCATCTGCATTTTTACAGCAATCAATGCTATAAAAATGCGGTGATTACTGTAAAAATTTCACTGGCAGTGAAGGGGTTAATCACTAGGAGCGATCAAGGGGTTTATGTGTTCCCTAGTGTGTGTTCTAACTGAAGGGGGGAGGGGACTGTGTAGGGGAGATGACAGATCACTGTTCATACTCTGTATGAACAGACAGTTTATACACACAGATCCCGGTTCTCCGTGTGCCCCCCGAGCGATCGCGGGAGCCCGGCGGTGATCGCAACCACAGGGCACTCGCATCGGCTCCTTGGGCGAGCATGGGGTGCACCTCTAGTGGCCAAATATGGAAGCGACGTAACATGACGGCGATTTGCACAGCCAAGCCATGTTGCCACAGTACAATTGCAGCGGCTGGTCGGCAAGCGGTTAATTTCCAAGGTTAGATGTGGTCATAAAGCTCAGCAGAGGAGCAAAGCACTCTCCAGCAGTAACATCCACTCTGAAATAGCTGAGTGGGCAGGCTTTATCTTATTAGACATTTGGGACTTTTGACCTTCTGTTGTGATCTGTACCCTCATACTGTATATTCCCTACTTGATCATTTTAATGGGAACACATCAGGATAAGGTTGCTGTTTATTTCTTGTGCACTTTAATTTTTCAAATCTTAAAACAAACCTTTCCTTTAACCGTGCTATCAATTATTAACATGGGATTTCCCTGCATCCTATTTTTGCTGGCTTTATGCTCCCTATTCTTCTGTCATCAAAACAACTATAAACTGAGTTTACGCTGCAATCTTTGTACCCACAAAATACTACTTAATCGCAGTCCCTCAAGTAATAGTTTTACAGGTGCACATGAACCTAAAGACAAAGGATCCAATTTTAAAAATAAAACTTTTCCATTACAAATGCTTTTTTGTACGCAGAATATAAACAGGAGAGCTAACACATCAAGTCTACCGTAAAGTGTTAGTAAATTCTGCTTTATCGCTTGTACCAACAGGTAAGCCTATAATAAGTCTTACCCGCAGGTACAGTAAATATTTCCTAAACTTGCAAAGACACAGATGCTGCTTCCAATTTGTCCTTGAATGCAGAAAATGCCATTTTAGGGACTCCCACATACAGATCAGTTTAGGAGCAGTGCCTGTATCTGTGTAGCCTCTGTGTCCCAATTGACATGAGTGGAACAGCCTGCATGGGGATGCATGGAAAACCTGTGTATCTCATGCAGGCAAAACATGCTCCTCACACAAGTGTATGCTTAAAGAGGAGCTCTAGTCTTTTAAGTGAAAATTAAAACTCAGCAGGTACAAAAACTGTAGCTGCTGACTTTTAATAAACCCGTCCAATGGTCCAGCGGTGTGCTTACCCCAGCAGTTTTCTCCCTGTGTCCTCTCGCATATTTATTATTGGCACTCAGCTGTGACAGCTTGCGGTTTCTTCACAGCTGGGTGCCCAGTGCATATGCACGAGCAGTGCTGCGCACGGTGAATGGTCCGGACATTTTCTGGGACCTGTCATGTGTCCCAGAGGATGTCAGAAGGGAGGGGGGAAGAAGAACTTCCGCTTCTGATTGCCTAGGTAGACGGAACAGGTGGCTGTCAAAATCGGGTAGCCACCCCCCCCCCCCCCTCCCCAAAAGCTCCATTTCACAAACAGGAGTCGGGGAGGAGGCCTTAAAGTGGAACTTCCCCTTTTGGGTGGAGCTCTGCAATAAGTATGCCTATGTGAATGAGGCCTTAGCAATACTCTTCCCATGTTTGGTACTTGGTAATTCTTATACACTCATAATGCCTAGTACACAAGGGCCAAATGTCGGGAGACATCGGGCGGTTCAATAAAAAAGGTGTATGTCAGCCAGTCCGACAGAAGCTGGCTGTTTGGCTGGCTTCTGTCAGACGAGGATGATGGAAAACCAGCAGGCAACCGGCCACTGGCTGGGAGTGCTGACGGAGTGTTCTGGCGGCACCCCCTAATACTTACCTGAGATCTCTCTAGTTCCAGCAATGTCTATGAATGTCTCAGCCATCCGAGATTCCCCTTCCTGATTGGCTGAGACACAGCAGCGGCGCCATTGGCTCCCGGTGCTGTCAGTCAAAGTCAGCTAGCCAATCGGGGGGAGAGAGGGGCTGGGCTGGGCCGGGCTTGGGCTCCATGTATGAATGGTCGGCTGTTTGGCTGACTTCTGTCAGACAAGCATGCTGGAAAACCAGCAACCGACCAGCTCCCAATCAGCGCTCTCAGCCAATGGCAGAGAGCGCTGATCAGAGTGTTCTGGCAGTCCCCCTGTCAGAACACAACAGCTCAGCTGGGATATTGCTGTACTAACATCCGATAGTTAGTACAATAGCTCAGACCAGTGCTGTCAGTTTTGTTTGGGTCGAACGAAAAAAAACGATTGTGTACCAGTCTTTAGTGTTCATTTCAAACATCCAGTCAAGTGAAGAAGAGGCCCTATTTTTTCCAAATTGCGTTGCACACTATCAGGTCCAGGGTCCACCTAACTTACTGTTTAAAAAAAAAAAGGATTCAAGGTGTGTAGTAAGTGGCTATTTTCTGGTATTTGCCAGCACTGTGTATATTTAAATTAGGTTCTAATTTTTGTCTCCACCTTTAAGACAATACTAAAGAGGTGTAAATTACTCATCGTGTCTGGCTCATTTTTCTATCTGTGTATGTGCTTGCTAGTAAAAAGTGAAGAATTCTTGGGTTGCGCACAGTTTTCTGCTACCAGTGTTTTGTCTTTCTCTGACAGTTTGTATAGCACCTCACTTACAGGGATATCCAAGCTGTGAAGTTTTTGATCAATCATGATAGAAGAAAAGACTCTCCAAGAAAAAAAAAAAGAAATGTTATATATATATACCTAAAATCTGAAATAATAATACCGCCAGGGAGGTTAAAAGAGCAGAAGCGCTACTGACTTCCACCATCCAATTATGTGCAAGCAAAAAAAAAAAAGCATTTTTTTTTTAAATTTTCTTTGCACATTATCAGGTATTCTTTGCGAAGTGAAGCTCAGGAGCGACTGTCCTTGCAGAGCACAACTGCACTTTGCACAATCTATTTGCCTTTAGTAAATCAACCCTATAGTATTTGAAACCGTGACTTCATCTGTTCTTTCTCACTGTGTACATATAAACACATTTTTGTTAATTTTAAGATTTTGTTTGACTTGTCTTGTTTTTGGATACTTTGTAGCACCTGCGGTAATTACAATACTATTTTTCACAGTACTGTTTAAGGCTTCATGTACACTAGCCTATGTGGGAGCTCCAAAACTTGAGTTACAGGTAGGGAAACTCCAAAACTCAACTCCATAAAAGCCTATGGGGGTTATTTACTAAAGGAAAATCCGCTTTGCACTGAAAGTGCACTTGGAAGTGCAGTCGCTGTAGATCCGAGGGGGACATGCAAGGAAAATAAAAAACAGCATTTTAGCTTGCATATGATTGGATGATAAAATCAGCAGAGCTTCCCCTCATTTCAGATCTACCCCTTAAATTTAGAGCGACTGCACTTCCAAGTGCACTTTCAGGGCAAAGTGGATTTGCCTTTTTCGTAAATAACCCCCAATGTGTCAATGTACACTTAGGCTTTTAGCAGAGTTAAGGAGTTGCTGCTTTTAAGTGAGCTTCAACCTCCCTTTACTGAATTGCCTTCAGGATAGGAACGTTTTGACGGCCAGCTGTGGGAAAACGCAAAATGCGGTAAAACCGCAGCAAATCGTGGCACGTTTCTGTCGCAATTTTGACGCATTTTGCATTTACCCGTGGCCGCGGTAAATGTAGGCTAGTGAACCAAAAGCCTAAGCCTGGTCTTTTAAGGGATTATTGTTATCAAAACTAAACCTAAAATATGTAGGATATTTACTTTAAGCATTCTTAAAGAGATCCTGTCACCAACTTAAAAATTGAAGGTAAATTAAAAGTATTTTAAATGCTTACTTATTATATATTGTGGGCTCCTTGAGGGTAGGGACCAATGTGAGTGTGCAATGTACAGGGATAGGGACAATTGTAGACACTCACTCAGGTTGAACTGGATGGACTGGTGTCTTTGTTCAACCTTACTAACTATGTAACTGTGTGCGGTCCGGACCACCTCAGACGACATCCTATGATATATTCTTCGCAATACATTCAATGATAGTAGCTCATTAATTAGCAACAGAACCTAGATAAATCAGGTGTCAGTAAATAAATGGTGGAAATTGCATCCCTGCACAAATGTTTGTAGCCAATTGGAGATTGAAATATAGGCGGATAGGACAGCTTGAAAATATTGTTATTTATATGAAAGCATATTTTCTGTCACTATGGAGCTCGACTAACACATATACCTGAGAAGCATCAGCTAAATGCTATCAAGCTGTGTTTTTCTGATTTCCATTTATAGAATGCACAGTGAGGACAGACACTTAGGGGTTGATTTACTAAAGGCAAATAGACTGTTCACTTTACACAGTGCAGTTGCTCCAGAGCTTAGTAAATGAGGTAAAGCGTCACTTTGCAAAGAATACCCAATCACGTGCAAGGAAAATTCTGAGTTTCAAAGTCATCAGAATTGAGTTTAAAACATTTTAGGAGGGCCCCAGGCTCTTCCATAATTTCTGAAAAGAAAATGTGGTGGGCCAAATTTAATACAGATATGCACATGTGATTGTGCATTGAATAAGCAGATCATAGGATTCACTGTGGGCGCACAGGCTACATGTAAATACTGGAATATACTTACAGGGTGGTCCTATGGAATGTACTCTCCAGTCCTCAAATATATTATACATCAGCTAAGTTACTGCTTGCCTAAATTGTGCCTAAAGTAAAAACGTGATTTGCTCCTCTGGTTTTTGCTCAATCTAATTGTAAAAGGTAAAAACACATCAAGCGGGCATGACCATTATTAAGGGCCCATTGACACAATAAAAGCATCATCTCAACATGTTGTAGTGCACAGCTGTTGTTGGTGTGCCAGTCTTTTTTTGCACCCTAACACACTCACAGAGCATACCTACTCTGCAAAGTAGAAGCACCTTGAGGTGTGCTGCTGGAGGACGCAGTAAGACCAGCGAGTGTAAAAATCGGCTTTTTTAAGGTCACCTTCCAACGTTATCCAGTGTATCAGATGTCACACATTGGTGTTTAGAAAATAAACTTCACTGATATATGCCTCTACAGTGCATCTGGAAAGTATTCACAGCGCTTCACTTTTTCCACATTTTGTTATGTTACAGCCTTATTCCTAAATGGATTACATTTATTTTCCACAAAATTCTACAAACAATACCCCATAATGACAATGTGAAAGAAGTTTGTTTGAAATCTCTGCAAATTTATTAATAAAAAAATCCCAAAAATCTCACGTACATAAGTATTTACAGCCTTTGCTCAATACTTTCTGGAAGCACCTTTGGCACCAAAAACATCCCACAGCATGAAGCTGCCACCACCATGCTTCACTGTAGGGATGGTGTTGACCATGTGATGAGCAGTGCCCGGTTTTCTCCAGAGATGACGATTTCCATTCAGACCAAAGAGTTCAATTTTTGTTTCATCAGACCAGACAATTTTGTTTTTCGTGGTCTGAGAGTGCCTTTTGGCAAATGCCAGTGGGGCTGTCATGTGCCTTTTACTGAGGAGTGGCTGTCTAGATGGGGTATTGTTTGTAGAATTTTGAGAAAAATAATGAATTTAATCAATTTTAGAATAAGGCTGTAAGATAACAAAATGTGGAAAAAGTGAAGCGCTGTGTGCATGGTTCCATAGATAGACAACTAAGCATCTCATCTCAAATCAGTAAAAAAATGCAGTGTTTTTTACTCCCATGTGTAAGATGCCTTACATGTGCATACAGCCGTGCAATTCAAGCACACCCTAATGGTTTATTCTTTCCCTTTTTTGTTTAAGTAAATCAAGATCAAAGTATATTAGTGTTCTTTGCGTCTGTTTCCAGTTTCCCAGGGTGGAGACTGGTTTGCAGATATAAGGCATTCTCAGACATATTCCATACACAGAAAATATGTTGAAGAAGAAACAAGAGTAATGAGTCGCATGCAAAGCTCCATATCCAATAGCAACCAAACAAAAATCCTGCTTTCCTACTCTGGCATTTGGGGGTCTCCATGCACAAATGTTGTAAGCGTGTCCAAAGAAACCAGGAACAGCTGACACCTTAAAAAAAATGTGTTTTTGTACTCAGCTATATCAAGCTCCTTTATAGCTATGGTATTTAATACAAGACTGCCTTCTTTGTCTTGTGTTCGTCTTCACTGAAGCAAATAATAATAGTATATCAACCCAGTCGCTGAACTATAAATACTTTGTATGAGTAATAGTTGGGTTTTTGAATGATCCTGTCTATTGATACCTGCTATGTTTCACTTTCCATGCAATTAATGAACCTTTCCTGAGCATGATGATTAGTATCCTTTGCATGAAAGAATAAAAACAGGATACCAGCGGCCTAGGGTTCTGAAAAAGATTCTGTAGGTTTGTTCTTAAATTTATTTGTATGTAAGGCTACTTTCTCACTGAAAGTGAAGGCTGTTAGCTCTAAAACACCACTCGTTGTAGCGGCGCTTTAGCAATATTTAAGCGCCGCTTTTTGGCTGCTAGCAGAGTGCTTTTTACCTATAAAAAAAGGGTAAAAAGTCCAGTTTTTTTGTGTCGCTTTCAAATCGCTTTTAAGAGGCTTCAAAAGCTCTGCCCATTCATTCCAATGGTCAGGGTGTTTTGGGAGCGCTAAATACAGTGCTCTCAACCCGCCCCAAAGATACTGCTTGCAGGGTATTTCTGAACGTCCCGCAAGCGCACCGCCCCAATGTGAAAAGGCACACTGCAATGAATAGGAGGCAGTTTTCAGGAGCTTTGCAGAAGCTATTTCCAGTGCTAAAGCCCCTGAAAACCACCCCAGTGTGAAAGGGGTCTAAGTTGAAACAGGTTAATTTTTTAAGTGTAACTCCAGTCAAAAAAAATATTTGGATAGCATAGAGAAGGGTTAACTGGCCATGTAGTGATGTGGGATTACTGACAGGTCCGTCAGACAGCGGTGAGCAGCAAGATGGCCGCACAGCAGTTTCTGGGACCAGCGTGCCAACACGCTTCCCTTTTTGTTAAGTAGAGGTCATATGTAAGTCAGATGTTTGTAACTCTGGGACTGCCTGTACTGACAAACAAAGCATAAGAATCAACTATATATGTCTTATATTTTTATAACGCATTTATCAGCGTATAACACGCACCTTTTCCCCCTGAAAATAGGGGCAAAGTCACGGGTGCGTGTTATACGCCAACAGTGCACCTCAGAGGGGAAGGAGGGGGGCGAGCGCCGCTGGAATTCTCAGAGCCCTCATCTCCTGTTTACTTGGCTCTCACTCGGCTCTCATGTCACACACACAGTCCCGCCTCTGCCATTGGCATTGGAGTAGTGTTTTGTCTATCACAGGAGCTGGTCCAATGTTGATGGCGGAGACGAGACTGTGTATGTGACTGCAGACTGAGAGCTTAGTAAACAGGAGATGACAGCTTGGTGATTTTCTGCACTGCATTGATGACAGATGGTGAGGCTACAGATGGGCATTAAGCAGGCAGGTTCATTAATGGGAGATGGGCTGCAGCTGGGCACAGATCAGGCAGCAGATGGGCACAGATCAGGCTACATTGAAGCTGCAGATGGGCACAAATCAGGCTGCATTGAAGCTACAGATGGACACATCAGGCTGCATTGAGGCTGCAGATGGGCACAGATCAGGCTGCATTGAAGCTGCAGATGGGGACAGATCAGGCTGCATCGAGGCTACAGATGGGCACAAATCCGTCTGCATTGAAGCTGCAGATGGGCACAGATCAGGTTGCATTGAAGCTGCAGATGGGCACAGATCAGGCTACATTGAAGCTGAAGATGGGCACAGACCAGGCTGCATTGAAGCTGCAGATGGGCACAGAGCAGGCGGCATTGAGGCTGCAGATGGGCACTGATCAGACTGCATTGAGGCTGCAGATGGGCACTGATCAGACTGCATTGAGGCTGCAGATGGGCACTGATCAGACTGCATTGAGGCTGCAGATGGGCACTAAACAGGCTGCATTGATGGGCACTGATCAGATTGCATTGAGGCTGCAGATGGGCACTGATCAGATTGCATTGAGGCTGCAGATGGGCACTGATCAGACTGCATTGAGGCTGCAGATGGGCACTGATCAGACTGCATTGAGGCTGCAGATGGGCACTGATCAGACTGCATTGAGGCTGCAGATGGTCACTAAACAGGCTGCATTGATGGGCACAGATATACAGTATATATATATATATATATATATATATATATATATATATATATATATATATATATATATATTATTTTTTTTTTTTTTTTTTTTTTTTTTATATATATATATTTTTTTTTTTTAATAGAGCACCAACAATTTATGCAGCACTTTACATACTATATATTTACATCAGTCCTTACTCTCAAGGAGTTTACGATCTACAGTTCATACGTC
Organism: Lithobates pipiens; assembly: GCF_037356315.1. NCBI lineage: Eukaryota > Metazoa > Chordata > Amphibia > Anura > Ranidae > Lithobates > Lithobates pipiens. The sequence continues at coordinate 485,104,650 of NW_027507758.1, forward strand.
ACATACCCACACACACATGCTAGGGCCAGTTGAGACAGGAACCAATTAATCTACCAGCTGTGGCGGCCCGTCTATAGGGGGCGCATGGGCCCGCTCCCCAAGCTATTCCTGTGAGACCTGTTTCCTGATTGGCCAAAGCGCCAGCCGATCCTATTGGATGCCTAGCACTTTGACAGAAGAGGAGACACACAGGGGAGGAAGCCTGTGGATCTCCTCCAGAGCCGCCGCCGCCGCCCGAACTGGAGGAGGACAGTCCTGTCACACCGCAGGTAAGTAAGTAGCGGCTGGTCGGTGCCACGGGTGGTCCGGCAGATAGTCAGTGCTGTGGGTGGTCCATCGGGTGCCGATGTGGTTAATGCCGCGGGTTGTCCGGAGGGGTGGTCAGTTGGGGGGGGGCTGGTGCATGCTTAGCACCCCCCCAAAGGGAGAACCCACCAGCTGCCAGTGATTAAGATCCATATTCAGCATTCACAGATAGCTAAAAGTTTGTGGTTTCAGACTATGTGAGCACCATGTTGATCCAGTCATTGTGATCAAATTGAGACAGGAACATTTGTCATTGTAACACACTTTTTCTTCTTTCAAATAACCTGTGCAAAGTAAGAGCGTTCAGCTCTCAGAAAAGGCTGCAGCCTGAGGTCTTTAGAGAGAAGGTCACGAACCACTCAGTGCAATTTTGATCATTTGATCACCTTGATTAGTTAATCAATGGTGATTACAGAGAAAGGTTATATTACTTTCCCTCTTCCTGCAGTGCTGTCATTTCTTCTCTCCAAACCAGACTCATAGTTTAAACAGTGCTATATTTATTAATATCTTTCGGTCAACAAAAAAATATTACAGGTAAAACCATCTCCAGCCTTGAATCCCTTTAGAGTGTCCATAGATAGGTAGCTAACTTATCATTAAAGATTCAATTAGACATCTTTCTATCCTTTAAACATCTTTCACCTTTCACATCGCTCTCCTGAGGCCTAAGGGTGTTTAGCGTATCTAATATGCCCCAGATGCACAGATTTTCTCTGCATACATTTACAAATGTCCTATGCAAGGTGATAATTGACAAAACTTGGCGAGAAATCCAGTTTAAAATAAAAGATGGGGGCCTATCGGGCCTAATAATATAACATTTAAAAAACCCACCACAGAGGCCGATCAGTTAATATCCAAATTTGAATTCGAAATGTGGAAATGTCCCATCATAACATTTTTCTGTAAACTTCAATAGACTACTTGACAATAACTGACAAAATTATATCTCTTGACATGCAGTTATGGTTTTCCACCATATTATAAAACAAAGTTGTCAAATAATGGGACTCACTAATTGGTAACATATTTTAATCTTGAGGGTAAAGAAATCTCTAATAGGGAAAAGGCTTGACTCTCCTCCTCCCACGGTTCACGATCTTGTATCATTAGGGTCATGCTATTAGATAAACAAGACACAACCAAAAAGATTTATATACCAAACAATTTTTTTTTTATTATCTGGTCTTATTATCTTGTAAAGCTCAACTCTTCCACTATCGCAAAGGACACTTGATGAGCTACGTATCATGTTAGCTGTGATATGAAGTACGGTTAGCAGATAAAAACGTAAAAATAACAAAAAACACCAGGTAGTTTTTAATAATAGACTGTGTTTATTGGTTGCATAAATATAAATAAAAACAATTATTATATTTATATATTTATACTCTGTCATACTGGTATTACATACAGTATGAGAATAATACATTTTTTATTTTACTTCTAACTGTTCTTGACCTACAGTCATTGCCAAAAATATTGGCACCCCTACCCTTCTACTTTTCTCTTTATTTTCAAAAACAATAAATAAGCTCAGGCAGTTGGTTTTTTTCTTTTTCATTGTCAGACTTGCACCATATCGATTTCTCAGGAAGGGAACGGAGAGTTTTATGATGATTTTCGATCTCCATCATTGGAAAATTGGCTGTTCCCTTCACATGTTTTGATTATATTTACTGTATTATGGTGTATGACTCTCTATATATATATATTGTCTTGTTGACATGGATACTGCCTTCTTTTGGTTAAATAAAATTTTCTTTTTTTAAAAGAGGAGAAACAAAAAGCCAAATCTGACACAAAACTCATAAAATGGACTGGACAAAATTATTGGCACCCTCAATTCAATATTTGGTAACACACCACAAAATAGCTGAAATCAATCGCTTCCTGCAACCATCAATGAGTTTCTTACACCTCTCTACTGGAATTTTGGACCACTCTTCTTTTGCTAACTGCTCCAGGTCTCTCGGATTGGAAGGGTTCCTTTTCCCAACTTCTGTTTTGAGATCTCTCCACAGCTACTCTATGGGATTTAGATGTGGACTTATTGCTGACCAGTTCAGTACTCTCCAGCACTTTGTCTTAAACCATTTCTGGGTGCTTTTTGATGTGTGCTTTGGGTCATTGTCCTGCTGCAAGACCCATGACCTCTGATTGAGACAAAACTTTCTGACACTGCGCCCTACATTGCACCCCAGAATTGACATTATCGCTGCTCCGGCACTGGGAGTGGCCAGAGCAGTGATACCCGGAAGAAGATGGATGCTTCGCGCTACAGGGGACAGCGGTGACATCACTGGCTCCTGTGCAGTGTTGGTCATCTTACTTTAAAAAAGTAATTAGTTAAGTTACAAATTACTTCTCCCAAAAAGTAATTGCGTTAGTAACTCAGTTAATACATTGGAAAAGTAATTAGTTACTCAGCAAAGTAACTGTGACTGTAACTTTTTTTAATATTCTATAGACGAGACTAGTGAAGGAAGGGAATGTCGTCGCCTCCATCGGCGAGATTGACACCTCGCGAGCCCTGTCGCCTGGTATGGATTTAAAGGGGAACCCCTATGCCAAAAAAACGGCGTGGGGTCCCCCCAAAGTCCATAGCAGACCCTTATCCGAGCATGCAGCCCGGCCGGTCAGGAAAGGGGGTGGGGACAAGCGAGCGCCCCCCTCCTAAATCCATACCAGGCGACGGGGCTCTCGAGGTGTCAATCTTGCTGATGGAGGCGGCAGCATTCACTTCCTTTGCTAGTCCCGTCTACCTGGAGTCAGGTTCAAAATTAATGGACTTTACTCCGCGTGTGGGCAAGTCTGTTCATTTCAAAAGTCTGGCGGACTAGCACACAGACAAGCGGATAGGCGGGGCAGGATGGGGCGGTCCAGACAGGATGTAATTGCAGTAACGCCGCCCAAGTAATGGGAACGGTGTTAACATGAGGGGAAGAGTAATCCGTTAGATTACTCATTACCCTCTAAAGTAACTGCATTAAGTAACTCCGTTTATTTTAGCTGAGTTACTTACATCACTGCTCCTGTGTCAGGTAAGTGACACATAATGGGCTACTATGCGATGCATAGTAGCCCATTATGCTTTACCTTTTCAGGGAGACAAAGTGGAAGTAAACCCATAATAGCTTTTTCCTCCGTCACACTTTTTCAGATCGGAGCGGCTCGGATGTCAGCGGACATGTCACCGCTGACATCCAACGCTCCATAGAGCTCTATGGAGCATCCGTTCGGGTCCGCCTGAAAAACTGACAGGCGGACCTGAATGGATCGTCCATGTGAAAGGGGCCGTAGTATTTCCTTGCAGGGTACTTCTTGTATAATTTTATCTATAGTGGGATGCTGACAATATATGGGTCTTCTCGGTTGGATCTCTACAACTGTAAGTTTAATTACAAATTACAGGAGCATCACAAACTTGGCATGCAATTATTTCTTACAATTTTGAGAGGGTGCCACTCATTTTGTCCAGTCGATTTTTGGAGTTTTGCATGGAATGTGTCACATTTGGCTTTTTGTTTCTCCACTTTTTTGTGTCATACCAATACAAGCAAAAGAAATAAACATGAGAATGCCTAAACATATGTAATTGCAACAATTTTTTGGGCGAAGTAGTGCATTATCTGACAGAAATGCAGGGATGCCAATATTTTTTGCCATGGCTGTATATGTTAATTATATCTCTTTACCAGCGTGTTTACAAAATCTGCAACTTCTAGATTGGCTGCATTCATTTACTCTAGGCCAATTAACATCCAACTTTTTTAAGAAAACTTGATTCCTACTCAGAAAAGATTATTTATCAGATATAGTATAAATGTGAGTAACAAGTGCCATAAAATACAGTGTTCAATCATGTATAATAAAAGACTGACACATAAGCAGAAACAATACTCTCGGGTCCCAGAAAAATAAAATTTTTGTTTTTTAAATCAAGAATGAAGATATTTCAAAAACTCTACCTTTTCAACAATCTTTTTTGGCATTAAGTCCCATGTAGAGCTTACAAATATCTATTATAGCATAGGCTGACACAAATTCTTGCTGTTCAAATACAAAAATAGCTGTAAAAATGTTATGCTAAAAATGCAGAATATGTGCTTATTGCTGTCACTGTCAACACGCTAATGGGATTTCTCCTATATTGTTCGACACCTGTCAATTTCTTTTTTTAATCGTACAACATTTTATATATTATTTTATTTTAAAAAATTCCCAAAAATTTACAAATATTATTCCTTTCCAGAGTTATCAACATTCTAGAACATGCATTTATCCAAACAACATTACCATATATAATATTCATAAAAAAATCTCTTGCTCACAGCACCAGTACGTATACGTATATATTACCCTACCAAAGGGAATCTTAACAATCTATATAGATCATTATAGGCTCTATCATTTTCTATTTAGCATTATATCAAATGGTGCTAAACTTGGGGAGCTCAATCATTCCCCCCCATACCCCTGTCAATTATGAAGGGAGAATTAGTCTCTCAAATGGTAGCGCAAAAAGCAATAAAAAGTTTATAGAGGTGGAACCTCTGGAATTGGAGTTGGCCTTTGAAACATAATTGCACACGATACTTGGAATTCAGAGCTGGGTAAAATCTGGCTTTTCATATACACAAAGCAATCAATTACTTTCAGTGTTGTAGAGACACTATCATCTTTGTACGTTGGCCATTGCTGTAGATTTTTTTTATATGCAGTAGTCAGTCTCATACCCTGTATTAGAAAAGAAGAAAATACAAGTACAGAGTTTTACTTTTGTGTATTTGATTTAAAGGATATGAACTACAAAACTGTTGATAAAGGTCTTACGAAAAGTAAAGGCTTGATATGTTTTTGTAGCCCAAGTTTATGGTAAATCTTCTCAAATATTTGATTGTGTTAGATAATTGTAGATTTTATTCTTTACAGGGAATATCCTCACTCTGAAGATTCTAACAATCCTATAGCAGACAGTCCCTCCTCTACTGACTGTGCCACTCCTACCCCAGAGGCACTGCCAACCATCTACCCTGCGCCAGCAGACTCATGGAAAACCTTAATAGGAGACGTAGGTAAGAATTCCTTTGCTGAGGCTAAGATTGAACCATTATTTTACATCTATTGTATTCTCTGTACATGGGCATGTACAATTATTATTTTATTAGTTATACTTGGCAGCAAATGTATATTTTAATATAGAATTAGATAACCTGAGGCCCGCTATCCACTGCCAAAGGGCCTTGTGCATCAAACTGTCTAAAAGGAAAATGCCAGTGTTGAAGAGGTACAGCACCAATGCATATATTTTTAAGTAGTATCTGTATTTATTAGGTTTTTAAGACAAAAGTTTATGAATTGTACAGCTGATGAAAGATGTACAAGTACAATATATGCAAAATAACATACAAGAAAAAAAATCCAAGGCAACATACAGACATTGGGTATTTATAGTTTAGAACACATCCCACATATGCTGTTACCAGTATTGTACATGTACAATAGAAAATATCAATTATATGAAAAATACTGGTACAAAAATGGCAAATATTGTAAATGAAGATTATAATAAGTGTTATAACTAGTCATCTACCATTAGGTGAGGAAAAGATAAATAGAGTAGCATAGACTTGATATGCAGTAATATTATATGAGTGGTTCTATGTGAATAGGAAGAGAGATAATAAAAAAAGTTAAAAAAGACGAGATAAAGGAGAAAGAGAGAAAAACAGGAGAGACAAAACCTGTATGTGTTACTGAACTGCAGAAAAAGAAAACCTGGTCTGTGCTGTGTGACTGAGCTGTGTAAATCTTAGAACCGGAGGGACAGGAACACAAATCCTTTTGCTGGTGAAGCAGCTCCCATAGATGTATTTCATCTGTGTATTTAGCAGTTTGCCTGGAATTCCATGTAAAAGTGCTAGCTTTTATGTGCCGGTAAGATTATTCCAAGGGCTCTTTCACACTCACACTCTCCACCAGTGAATTTGCCTGCTCATCGGAGGATCTTTCCGCTAATCCCCGCTGAGCAGGCGGATGACATGACACATAAGCGAAGCGGACACAGACAACAGCCCGCCTTCCCCTACAGGGATGGGATGTAAACGGGCTTCCTGTTCATTTTGACTGTCATCTGATCTGATCCACCAGACAGATGGGGAATGGATTCCCCAGCCGTGTGTTTTTAGCGGATAGGATCGGACACATTACCGTTTTACATCCTCCACTCCATAGACCCGATCAGTCCACCCTTGTGAAAGGGGCCTAATACCGCGCACACACGATCAGAATTTTGATCGGAAAAAGCTCTGATGGTTTTCCGACGGAATTCCGACAGCTCAAGCTGTCTTGCATGCACACGGTCACACCAAATTACAACCGTCAAGAACATGGTGACGTACAACACGTACGACGGGACTAGGAAAAGGACGTTCAATACCTAGTAGCCAATAGCTTCCATCTCGTAGTTGAATCTGAGCATGCTTGAGTTTTTACATGTCGGAATTGCATACACACAATCGGAATTTCCGATAAAAAGTTTTTCCGTCGGAAAAATTTAGAACATGCTCTCAAATTTTTGCTGGCGGGAATTCGGCCACCTAAATTCCGATGGAGCATACACACGAGCATACACACTTTTAGAGCATACACACTTTTCCGATGAAAAGCTCTCATCAGTCTTTTGCTGGCCGAAATTCCAATCGTGTGTACACGGCATTGTCTTTTTTGGATGAGTAACATTTTGTATTAGTGGCATTACCATAAATATTTTAAATGGTAATTTGTGTAAATAAGGTTTAATTTACACCTTTGTTTACACTTTAAAGTCTATGTTTAGTCTTGTTTTTTTTAAATCAGCACAAGGGACTGTACTTACAATGTGAAATCTCTGAAGTCCCCTGTGATAATCGCTGCAGATTTGGTTGAAATTGTCCATCCCCAGATTCCCCCCCCCCCCTCCCCCCCACCTGACAGGGGTAATCTTCCTGTGCCTTGGAAGTTAATAGAGCCAGGGGACTTGTCACAACTCATCATGAGTGCTCACTATGCTTGCTCTTTCCACCCCTCCTCCATTTATAGAAGCTGTACTATAGCTTTCATAAATGAAAAGTGCTCTATGAATTAAGGACGGGTAGATGAATGGAAGGTCTGCCTCCTCCATTGATAGAAGCTATATTGTATCCAACTAGTCCATATTTAAGTGATCACAATGATGCAGAGTGAAGTAACTCATATTAAACCAGATTTCATCATGCTGTAGTCAGGTCATTTAGGAGATGATTTCTGATGGTTTCATATGCTGTAGGTTACGGCACTTCATACCGCATTATTGTTCTGTGCCTGTCTAGTTTTCTCACTCATAGTTTATCTGTAAAATAGAGTGAATGATAGTTGAGTAATGTGTTGATTACATCTCATTCATTATGTTTATGCAAACGAAAAATTTGGTCTAACAGGCAAATCATTTCCAGAGCCAAAGTTGCAGCAGGGGTTTTTCAGCTTGGTTATTCATGTCCCATTAAGCGTGAGACTGAAACAAAATGTTCTAGCTCATATATTGTTTCTCCATGGTTCACCAATGAATAAAGACTCAGCATGACATAGAGAAATCTATGAATCTAGGTTTTTAATTGGCTAAGGCAACCAAAGTTAAAAACTTTTGATTGGCTGATCTTTTCTGGTATTTGGTTTGTACAAATCGGTGTAGTGTCACGTAATTCTTGTCTGGCATATTAGTACTTACCCTCTGAAGCCAGTTGAGATGTATAGTTCCCAGTTGGTTGACATGGGAACCATTACGGTTTCTGGCAAATGTAAAGTCATACAGCAGTGATCCAGGAAACCTTACTGCTTTAAATGCTGCCTAGACAGGATATTTATACTTGTGACCTTACAGACTCTGTTTGATATACAGAGTAATTGCAGCCAATTTCTTCCTGCACACTCTGCAGAATACACTTAATATTTCTTTGCATTTTTTGGGATGAAAAAGTTTAATCTTCTATGGTAGAGAATATTGTATCAATTTCTGTCAGGGGTAAATGTATTCTTCCTGCCCCCAAGGCCAACTGTTCTTTGCTGCCCCCCTTCTACTGTATTTGACAGGTTAGATGTAGTAGCACACTTAAGCCGCGTACACACGGGCGGACTGTCTGGCCAACTTAGTCCGTCAGACAATCCGACGGACAGTGCGTCCTACTTTCGAATGAACGGACTTGACCACACACGGATGCAAAGCAGTCCGTCGAAAGTTTGCGCAATGACGTGTACAGCACGTACGACGGGACTAGAAATAGGAAGTCCAATACACAGCAATGCAACCTTTCGCCGTGGTAAATCCTTTCTGAGCATGCGCCATACTTAGTCCGTCGAACTAGCCTACTCACGAGCGGATTGTCCGCTGAAACCAAAGTCTGACAGACAATATTACGGAAATTCCGAAATACTTAGTCCGCCAGACTGCACGCTGAAAAAGTCAGCTGAAGCCCACACACGAGCGGACTGTCCGCTGAAATGTGTTTCGACGGACTAAGTTGGCCAGACAGTCCGCCCGTGTGTACGCGGCTTAACAAGTGAAAAAGATAAGACACATAAGGGTCACCAAGGCTTAGGGAAGAAAAGCTAAGCGTTTGCCCACTTTGCGTCAGGAGCAGGGCAGAGTATCACAATGCTCTGCTAGCGGTTAGGTTCTAGGTGTATAGACCCAGAGTGGGTGAACTGTTAATACACAGTAAACTAATCTATCAACAAAAATGCATAAACTGCTCAGAGACAGCAACAATGAGGACCCAGCCAGATAGCTGTGGTGAGTAGGGCAGCTATCTAGAATTATTACACTTGAAAATATGTTACCAACAATCAGCAGCATGATATGTTGGTGGCTTTGTGCCTCCCATGGAAATCCGGATGCCCTAGGCCACAGCCGATGCTAAAATTCAGCCTTGATCTTAGCTCATGCACCTTGGGTATTTGCCAGGAAGGTTTGTTGAGTCTGAGTACCAAAGGCTGGTATGAGAGCATGTAGTAGGTTGCGTTAAAGGTAATGAAGTAGTAGATGTCATAGTGGTTGTTTCATCTTTGCAGGAACCCCAGAGGAAAATTAACTTTTAACCTTATGTGTACCTTAGTAATTAGTAAACAAATAAATAAGCTTTGTTTTGTTTTTTTAACAAGGGGGAAACAACACCAATGCCAATTGTTGAGTTAGTTACTGCAGAAAATTTCAGCATTGTCAAATTCTGGTTTTATTTCAAGTTAAAAATGTGCATGCATTGATACCTTTTAGCCTTATTTACACTTCAGTGTTGCATATGTAGGTTATTTTGAAGATTTCTTGGAGTGTTTTTCTATATTTCTAATGAGTTTTTAGGAATCAAATGCCACACAGGAGCTTCTTTGGGGAAGGATTGCATGTTTTTGGCCCCAAATACTTTTATTATGGTAGCACTTGAAGGACGCAAGTAACTTGCCTTTTTACAAAATTTTTCGTTTTCTCCTATTGAACTAATCGGGGTCAAAAACACCCCATTTTGATTCAAAAGTAGCTTATGTGTCTTTGGAGCTTTAAATGTTGAGCTACAGGTGTCGGTACGTTCAGATGTGAACAAGGACAGCTTAAAAGCATGGGATTTGGCTTGCTGAGCATTTTGGAGCTGTAAGCTACAAAACACAAATGCCTCCTACAAACGATCAGACTTTCCGCCAACAAAACCGTGGAATTTTATGCGAAGGGCATTGCTTCAAACTTGTCTTGTATACACATGGTCACACAAATGTTGGCCAACAATTATGAACGTTGTGTCGTACTAAACGTACTACGTGTTTTTTTTTCAGCTCTTTAGCCCCACCCTTTGGGCTCCTTCTGCTAATTTTGTGTTAGTAAAAGTTTGGTGAGTGTTGATTCACACTTTTTTTTGCGTTTTTCATTTATCGCTTTTCAGTTCGCGCTTTTCATTTTGTGCTTTTTCAGTTTGTTTCTGAATGGCCATTCGTCAACCAGACATGTTGCGGAATCGGAGGAAATAACGTGTTATTTATTATTGTCCTTGGAGTTATTGCTTTGACATAATTTTTTTGGTTGAATTATGATTTGATTTGGTTTATTTTTGGTTAAGTTCTATTGGCAGATAGCATGTCTAATTTGAATTGCTTTATTTTTTTAATGCACAATATAAAATTTGTGGAGAATAATATTTGGCTATGTGTCAGTTTGGGAGTAAGCAGTTACATTTAAAAAAACACAGTGTAAAATTGACAAGGGACACCAACATAGTTGTATCTTTGATCTTAAAAACTATGGGATAATGGTGTTGTGGTAACTTGCCCACATAATTAAAAAAAAGCATAATAATATTATTCTTGATATCACTAGAAAAAAAAAGCCTTTGAAAATGTGTTTGCAATAACTCAATAAGTATCACCAGCAAAGCAGCTTCATTATTATCCCATTAAAGAAGAAGAGAATTGTGCGCTGCATTTGAAGATTTCATAATTTGCCACGTCACGAATGATAATTCTCCATTATGAACACTAGTTTACAAGACCGACCGCTTCTGGCTCATCCTTGCTTCCCAGCATGCGTGTTTGTACTTTGGACATTTGTCCTACGGACTTGTGTATACACACCCGGAAAATCCGGCAACAGACATTTGTTGGCAGAAAATATGAAGACATGCTATCCAACATTTGTTGGCGGAAAGTCCGACAACAATTGTCCGATGGAGCATACGCACAGTCAGATTTTCCGCCAACAGCCTGACATCGAACGTTTCCTGACGGAAAATCCGATCGTGTGTACGGGGCTCTAGGTGTTGTAGATTCTGTTGAAGCAATGATGAATCGTCAGACGAATCTTGTGAAGATCTTGTTTATTTCTAGCCAGTGGAGAACCGTGTTTAAGCCTCTTTTCCTAGCTTCACTTCATAACTTCCGGTTCCCACTCCCAGGTCCTCACACATCTATGTGGATCTGCAACACATGCATATTCTACAGGTGTGAATGGGGTTTTAGGGATCATGTCGACAGGCATGTTAATCAGACATTTTCTATTCACATGCATGCAGCTGAATTGAAATTCATAACGCTGCATTTGACAAGAAAAAGGTTGGGTTTAACTTGCCTTGTCAGCACCTTAGAATGACATTCTACAGCTGAAGAAAAACAGCACAATGCAAAGCAGGTCATACATGGTCTCTGGCCTCCATGTGTGTGCTGTTCAAATAAAGCCAACAGGATCTTGCTGACTTGCATTTAAGGAGCATTCTGAATTCAGGAAGATAACACCTGTTAACATGAGCCCTTACTGTGCTACGAGGATTGTCATGGCCGAGTAAGGTACCATGTTCTCCACTATCAGTTCTGTTTGAGTCCATCTGTTGTGACCTGGTATCAAGTGGATCTTCTGCATCCTACACCACTCCATGCACTAGAATTTAGATTTGGTATTGCATAATGAGCTCTGTGCTTCTGAGGAACATTGTGTGACATCATCTTTCTTTCTTCCTTTAAGAAATTAACTTAAAATAATCATAAAAGAATAGTGACAGAGGAGCTTCTGCCCACATTAGCAGCTAATTTGAATAGTGCTTAAGGCATTCACGACACAGAGAGTGAGAATCACAGTTTTAAAAACACTTTTTCATATCAGTTTATATGGCACCAAAGTAATTATATTTTTATATAGGCTATATTAAAAGTGACTGAATATTTAGTGATTAAATAATGAGTTTTTTATAAAGTTAGCTCTTATAAGAAACAAAGCACTTTTTTATCCTTAATTCAAATAAAAATATAACCTAAGGTGATAATTAATTTTGTTTTCTTCTGGAGAGTTCCTGTACCAGGAATACAGAGATAAATCCACACAACATGAGATTCAAGCTCGAAGACTTCAGGACAGTTATGCACAACCCGCTAAAACTCCAGATAGCTCTAAATCACCAGAAGAGGGGTCACCCCCATCTATAGAACATCACCGGTCTAACTCAACGCTGAGCCGTTTGCAGAATACATGTTCTGGCTTCAACCTGTGGCAGGACTTGCCAGAAATCAAAAATAGCAGAGTTCTGACCGTACTGCAGCCACAAGAAGTCAAACTTCAAGAAGTAAGTTTAGACGTTTAAACAAAATGCCTTTGTCAAACAATGCTGATCTTTTTAAAGTGAATATATATTGTACATTCTTTTGGCAATCCCAGAAATGTATACCTGTCTGGTAGGCAAACAGAGTTATTGGTGTGGTGGGCCAAATGCTTGGCTTGTATCCAAATTGTGGCTATCTGTATGTATAGCTTTCTCTGGTTCCTCCACCCAATTCCCCCAATTAGTACTTGGCAACCTGTTCAGGACACTGCCATTGTATCACTGTCATTGGTTGCCCTTCCAGTGTATCACAGGATAAAGTAGGGATCTGGGCTCTGGAAACCTGCATGTGTTTTTTCCTGCAGATGATGGTGTCCACATTTTGTGATTTACCCTGTAATCCTGGGGCTCCTGAACAAACCTTTACTGAGAAAAATACACATGCTGGCACTGCTGACTTTCCTTTGAAAATGCTGGTGTCTTGGCTATGCAACCTGTGTCCATCTGGCTCTTGCTTGTCACTGATGGAAAACATACAGCTTTCAAAGTCAGTCCTGATCTGCACATGTATTCCTAATTAGACACTCAAAAACAACTGTATTAGTATGATAGCCAGGCATTTTCAGGAGAGGCTAGCAACCTCCATGTTTTGGTCAGTCTTCCTTTCATTTGCCATGCAAGGAAAATCAAGCCAACATATTATGTATTTCTTGGCTGTAAATAGCCTTTTTCACAACAGATTCGTCCAATCTGTGTCTGTATGTTAGTCATATAAGAATCACATATATGCATAAATTGAACACACATATGACTGCATATTCCATACTGTTTGTTCAGAATCTGAGTGAGTATACGGAAAAATAAACAATCACCCAATTTGGGAGAAATGGTGGTTCTAGGTACTTGAACGTTATGATCAGAACCTGGAAACCTGGAAGAGTCAGGCCGCGTACACACGCGGGGACTGTTCGCCCAACTTTGTCCGCTGAACAGTGTTTCGGCGGACAGTCCGCTCGTGTGTGGGCTTTCAGCGGACAGTTTCAGCGAACAGTCCGCTGAACAAGGTTTTTCGGAATTTCCGAAAAACTGTCCGCTGAAACTTTGTTTCAGCGAACAGTCCCCTCGTGTGTAGGCTTGTTCGTCAAACTAAGTTCCGCGCATGCTCAGAAAGGATTTACACGCCGAAAGTTATAATGCAGTGTATAGGACGTCGTATTTTTCGTCCCGTCGTACGTGCCGTTCACGTCATCGCGCACGGTTTCAGCAAACTGTTCGTTCGTCGTGTGTGGCCATGTCCGTCCATGCTAATTTTGAGCAGACTGTTTGCTGAAACTGTTTGACGGACAAAGTTGGGCGAACAGTCCCCGCGTGTGTACGCGGCCTCAGTCAGAATGAGAAATCTGCCTGTGTATGACCAACCTATAACAAAGCACAAGCGTGAACTGCTGTTTCTGCTTTGTGATAGACATAACTGGTGGTCCATTCACTCTTTGTGGCATGGTGGGACCTACTCCTTATGGTGGCACAACACATTGGGGAAAAGGGAGTGAACTTAGAAAGTGAAGTGAATCTGTAGCTCTGTGAATTTATGGAAAATATCCTGAATTGGGTAACTTATCACTGTAGCTCTTCCCTGGATGAACACAGTCCTACAGGCGCTTAATATGTTCATTATTTAATAACACTTCAGTTCTGTCAGTCTGTGATAGAATTCCTCTTTAGAGAAAGTTTTAGTAGATACATTTTTTATCAGAAGAGTCTAATTTTTTAAAATTTTCTAACATGTGATGGAGTTAACTCAGATAATTGTTGTACTTTTAGGCCATGTTTGAACTGGTGACTTCTGAAGCATCTTATTACAAGAGCCTGCGCCTACTTGTGTCCCATTTTATGGAGAGCGAGAGGCTAAAAGCTACTCTGCACCCTTCAGAAATACACTTCATATTCTCCAATGTACTCGAGGTCCTATCCACAAGTGAAAGGTAAGGCCTAGCTAAGCATTCCTACCAGGGCCGGTGCTAGACTATTTTGCGCCCTAGGCAAGACCAGCTGCTTGCCCCCCCCCCCCCCCAAGAAAAAAAAATCTAAAATGAATTCAATAATTTTAGCACAAGAACTACTGGTGGAGAGGGATGAGCCAGGTGGACAGGAGGGGGGGGGGGGGGTGCAGCCAGGTGGAGGGATAAAGTCAGGTGGAGGGAAGAGCCAGGTGGACAGGAGGGGGTTCAGCCAGGTGGAGGGATGAGCCAGGTGGACAGGAGGGGGTGCAGCCAGGTGGAGGGATGAGCCAGGTGGTGGGATGAGCCAGGTGGACAGGAGGGGGGGTGCAACCAGGTGGAGGGATGATCCAGGTGGACAGGAGGGGGGGTGCAACCAGGTGGAGGGATGAGCCAGGTGGAGGGATGAGCCAGGTGGACAGGAGGGGGGGTGCAGCTAGGTGGAGGGATGAGCCAGGCTGACAGGAGGGGGTACAGCCAGGTGAAGGGATGAGCCAGGTGGACAGGAGGGGGGTGCAACCAGGTGGAGGGATGGAGTCAGGAGGAGGGATGAGCCAGGTGGACAGGAGGGGGGGTGCAGCCAAGTGGAGGGAGTCACACACCAGTGATAAGGTCTGATTTGGGGCACTCATCCCCAGCGCTTCCCCCACCACCTGACAAGTTCTTACCTTGCGGCACTTCTTTCCAGCGCCCTCCACATGTCAGGCAGCAGACGTCGGTCGTTGTCACCAGTCCCAGGATCCTGCACAGGGAACCTCCTCCAGCTCCTCCCCATTCAGATCAGCTGATCATTCGGTTCCACCCCCAGGCTCCGGCGGCTGCGGAGAGGCTGGCAAAGCAGGGCAGGCTGCAGGAGCAGCTTTGCTTAGGATCCTCCAGCTCCAGGACAAGTGGCCCGGCGGTCTTGGCCCAGTGAGTGTCCTATGGCCAGTCCAGGCCTGGGTGGATCCATCCTGGCTGTCTCTCTCTGTGCACAATGCCGCCTACTCTGCTCCTCCAATGGCTGCACATCACCAAAGGAGGGAGGCGGGGCGGGCAGAGAGCTGTAACTCACAGATGCTGCTGGACATCGGCATGGTCGCCTTTGGCTGAAGGGAATGGGGGGATACCTGCCTGCATATTCTCCCCGCCCAGCGACTCTGCAGCCAGCCAGATGGAACCACCTCCCGTTACATTCCGCACCGCACTAGCCACCACCCGCCAAGGGGGAATTTGTTCTTCTGGAGGGGACCCAGCGGCTGTGGTTGCACCCCTAGGCGGCAGTGCGCCCTAGGCAGCTGTCTAGTTCGCCTAGTGGGAGCACCGGCCCTGATTCCTACTGGGACCAACTGTCATCACCATAGGTGCTTTTAGAAGAGCTCTTCCCCCCAGTACGTACATACAAGCTCCCTTTCATTGCTTAGCGAGAGGGTATTGTCAGAGGGGAGATCTTCTCATCACAAGTAGTTATTGGCTGTCTAATGCAAGCTGTCTTAGGCCTGATTTACACCTATACTGGTTGCAGTTTACATATTCCAGGTGCATTTAGCGTTTTTCAATACACACTTTTGATCCATTGAAGTCTATGGAACCAAAAAACTGAAAAAAAGTCCCTGGCCCGTTCCATAAAATGCAGAGATGTGAACTACATCCATAGGAAACCATGTTAAATGAACTGTAGTGTGTTCCTGCAAAAACACGTGAACCAGGCCTTCTAGGCACCTAATATTGAGGATCCAACCACCTCTGACAGTGGTGCAGGCAAAGTAGAGATTTTACAGCCACAGGTGCTCTGCTGCAAGTATTCAAAAAGTTTTTTTTTTTTTTTTTTTAATGTACGCTTTGATATCCTTCTGCTTATTCTCTAAGGAACTGGTGAAAAGTGGATAGCACCGCCAATTAGGGCACCCACTCAGTACCCCCAATTGTGCCTCCTCATTTTGCTAATTAGTCAGAGTCTTTTCAAGACAAGAGCATATATAAGGCCCTGTTCACACCTGAGCTTGAAGCTTGTAGCTCTAAAATGCTCAACAAGCCAAATCCCATTCATTTCCATGGCCCCTGTTCACATCTGAGGGTTCTGTCGCCTGAAGCAAAATGCCTGTTGCTCAAAAAAGTACATAAGCTTCTTTTTGGCAGATTACAAGCGTTTTTGGCCCCATAGACTTCAATAGAAATGCCTGACTTGAGCATTTTACAAGCGTTGTTTGCTTAAATATCAGCTTTCCACCTCTAATCTCCTTTCTCCTCGCCCTAGTGCGTTCTATTGGCCAAACAAAAATGCCTTGAACTGTAAAATGCTTGTAATACACTCCTAAAAACAAATTACCCCAAAAACGCTAGTAAATCGCTACACCCAGGTGTAAATGGTGCCAAATAGCAAATTTAATCAGGTTTCATTATTCAAAACAGAATTAACTGACACCTTTTACCAATATTGATTTTAGTGGTTTCAGTGCTCCCACATTTTGTTTTAACCCTGCTCTACTTGTGTGGATGAATAATATGCTGTAAAATATCATTTGTGCTGAATTTTTAATCACAAGGTGCGCTGAAGAGAAAGCAGGAGTAAAGTAAGCTACATTGTTGCAGCAATAGTAACTCCAGCATTCATGTCAGTGGATGCAATAATAACCACCTGCATTTTTGTCAGTAGCAGCAAACATTTCCGTGTATTGATGCTAGTTTCTGAGATAATAACCTTGCATCATTGGTGCCAATTTCCGCAATAGCATTCTCCTGTATTGGTGACAATTGGAAATAACTCCTAGCATTAGTGACAGTTTACGCAATAATAACCCCCAGCTCTGGTGCCAGTTTATACAGTATCAACCCCCAGAATGTTTACCAATTTACGCAGTAACAACCCTCAGCATTGGTGCCAGTTTATGCAGTAATAACCCCCAGCATTGGTGCCAGTTTATGCTGTAATTACCCCCAGAATTTGTGCAAATTTACGCAGTAATAACTCCCAGCATTGGTGCCATTTTACGCAGTAATAACCCTCAGCATTGGTGCTAGTTTACACAATAATAGCCCCCAGCATGGGTTTTAATTTACACAGTAATAGTCCCCAGCGTTGATGCCAGTTTAAAAAAATCACATTATACGTTTTTTGGTTAGTGGTATTATGCTAAGTAATCCCCCTTAACTTTCCTGTGTTGATGGTCAGAGGCAGTTTAAATTAACTTTTCCATATCCCCTGCATGAAGGGGATAATAAATACTGCCACTAACATAGCATAAAGGGGATAATAAACACTGCCAATGGCTACTAATGCAGCAATGTACAAATAAATGATTAACCTCCTGGTGAAGTGAGGGGTTAAATACCATTGCCAGTAGCTAGTAATACAAGGAGTTAATAAATACTGCCACTAGCCATTAATGTAATTAAAGAAATGGGTAACCCCCTGAGGGATTGAGGGGGTTAATTACTATTGCCACTAGCCAGTGATGCAACGGGTTCATGCAGCAATGGTAATTAACCCCCTCACTCCCCCAAGGGGTTAACCCTTTTTTTGTCAAATGCTGCGCATATCGTCCGCTGCTGCACTCACATTTGTAATTAACTTTCTCCATCCCGCTCCTGCAAGACGCTGTTCACTTCCTGGCCTGGAAATGATGTCACACTGCGATCCGGGAATATCCTTCTCCTGTCGGTTGGAGATCATGTCGCCTGATGGTAGTGCACAGTTTGTTCTCATGCTGGATGCACAAACTTAAAGTGCGCTTCCAGCATCCGGCATCATGGCTCTCCAATGTCTTTTTTCCGTTTATGCCCTTGTATACTTGCTACTTACAGAAATGAGGACTAAAGCTGGCAATACATTATACAATATTTTCTTTATATTATATTTTCTTTAGATTTACCTTCGACTATGTAGTGAAATGCAAATGCCTGTATGATTGCATAAAAATTTAAAGTGTTTAGGTTTGACCTCATATTTTATGGTTTTGGTAAATCTAATTGTACAAAAAAATTGTATAATGTTTGCCCAGCTTAACTCCCCCTACTGTATAGCGTGTTTGAAATGCTTTCTTTTCTCTACATTATAGTTTTGAATCTAGTGTATTATTTAGTGTTTCTAAATAACAGTAAAACCTATGTGTCATGATCTGTTGTCGCTGTCTATGTTTTTAGGTTTCTTCTGGATTTGGAACAGAGATTTGAGGAGAATTTGGTGATTTCAGATGTCTGTGACATTGTATTCAAGCATGCAGTCAATCATTTTGGGGTCTACGTCACCTATGTCTGCAACCAGACCTATCAAGAGAGAGCATACAGGAAGCTGCTGTGAGTTCAGCAATGGCAGAAATGTAAATGTAACCAAGCAACCTCTGCTCTCCTATCATGTTTGTCATTCTGTGTGTCCCCATAGCTTTGCTGTATGTTCCTTATTGCATGTTTTGGACTCTGTGAAGCATTAGGCAATATATTCTCTGATATAGAGAAAATAGGTAATCAAACTTTGACCAAGCCAGTGATTGTGTCCTGACACAATGAGATCACTCCATAATATTGTCCTTTGACCTTGTGATGTAAGTATGCCTTTACATTGTGATATGCCACCCTTCCCTACCTCCCCCTCTTTGGATAACCTTGTCACAATGTTCCTTTATCTGGTATCACCTTATAGCTAGTTATTTCCCTGGCAGCTCACGGATCTGTCAAAATGCTCTAAATATGTAAGCCACAGAAATTATTTTAAACTACTATCCATATGCTATTATTATTATACAGGATTTATATACTGTAGCACCAACAGTTCACCTAGCATGTTACAATATAAAGGGAGACAGTACAGTTAAAATATAGTTTGATGCAGAAGGATTAGGAGGACCTTTTAGGAGAAGACCACAAAGTGAGCATGAGAGGAGGTGATAATGGAGCTAGAGAGCAGGAGGTCTTGGGAGGAAGTGTACGTTTTGGACAATAAGGTGAGATGAGTTTGGAGATATAACTCGGGGTAGTAGGGAATTAGGGAAGCCAGTAGAGGGATTAGTGGAGAGAGCAGGCACAGATCAGTTAGTAAGGTGGATTCGTTTAGCAGCAGCATTCACTATGGACTGGATAGTCTACGTAGAGGTAGATCAGTGAGAAAAGACTTGCAGCAGTTAAGGCAGAAGATAGGAATGAATTAGTTATTTTGTGGTGTCTTTATTTAAGAAGGGTTAAGGCAGCAATATTTAGTCAGTGATTGTATTTGGGGCCTGAAGGAGAGGTCAGAGTCTAGGATTACACCTAGCACCCTGGCATGTGTGAAGGGACCAATAGTTGTGCTATTGATCTCAATTGTAAAGTCAAGAGGATGGGATCAGGGAGGATGAATTAGGAGTTCAGTTTTAGACAGTTTTCAGGAATTCTTGTGGTATGGTGGCTGCATTTGAGTTCCCAGGCCTGCACAGCCTTTTTGGATTTTAAGTCTGTTTTATACAATGGGGAATCTAACATGAGCTATCCCTGTTTTAGCGAAGTCTCTTACTGGCTAATGAGAAAACCAGGGCCTATTGGGCTCCATTCACACCTATGCATTTTTAGTGCTTTTTGCATTTTACAGAAACACACTACAGCCCATTTAACATGATTTCCCATGGAACACATTTTGCAGTTCAAATCTGCAAAATGCAAAAAGCACTAAAAATGCATAGGTGTGAATCAGGCCTTACACAGGGAGTTTGATTCTTTGAGTATTACTGAGCAGAGCAAACTGAACAGTCTGGCAAATCATTTCAAATATGCACTTAGGCTGGATTCACACCTATGCATTTTTAGTGTTTTTTGCATTTTGCAGATTTGCAAAACAGAAAGTGTTCCATAGGAAACCATGTTAAATGGACTGTAGTGCAAATCTGAAAATTGCAAAAAGCACTAAAACTGCATAGGTGTTAATCCAGCCTAAGATATTGCCACCAACAGTGTAAGAACTTGGTATCGGACAACTTCAGCATGAATAAGACAAATATTCTCAGTTGAAAAGGGTTATGTTATTTATTGTGATGGGAGCATGTGATATCTCAGGGGTCATGTTAGGACACTGAGGCCAGCCATAGATGGAGCAAAATTGCTCAATTTACTCATCAACACAGTCAGTGTTAATGGGGGAATCCATCCTGCGGAGCCATTGGGAAACCGCCCCCCATGGGGAGAACACAGTGACCACAGCTGCTAGCAAAAATCGCATGCAAAATCATTTGCATATAAAACCATGCATGGGCAGCTTGGTTGTACCCAAGTTAATCAATTGATCAACTTGAGTACATTCAGCCTGCCCCTGCATGGTTCAAATCTCAGTCGGTTCTTGCTGAACCGGCCGAGATGTGAACTGTCTATGATCGGCTTAAGAGTTAAGATGGTGAAGTGTTTGAATGCAGGGTGAAGGTTTAATGTTTCATTTTAGTGGCAAAGCATTAAGGGGTTGGTAAAGAAGAGTTGTCTATAGCATCGGCTTGCTATTACATACACAAATGACATACTAAATGTCTGGAGTTTATATTTTACACACAATGGCAGGAAAAATTTTTCTACAGCAGTGATGGCGAACCTTGGCACCCCAGATATTTTGGAACTACAATTCCCATGATGCTCCACTACACTGCAGAGTGCATGAGCATCATGGGAAATGTAGTTCCAAAACATCTGGAGTGCCAAGGTTCGCCATCACTGTTCTACAGCCTTCTATAGCCTAAGCTAATTCTGTAGGTGCTGAATATGACATGGTGATTTTCCTGCAAATTTAGTACATTTAGGCACACGACAGTCAAAGGTGGCTGATCTAATTTTCCGCTCTGTATAGTCTATAAGTTCCCCGGCACAGTTTCAAGACAGCCAGAAATAAAAATACTAACTAAACAAAAAATAAGCAAGCTGCTTTAATTAGGTTAAACAGAAGTTTTTGTTGAATACATTTGCAAAACATGTGAAGTCACACTGCCACATTAAGGCACCTCTCAAAAGTGGCCTGAAGTTAACTATTTGAGTTCCTAACTATGGGATACATATCTATATAGCTGGCTCACCTGGATATAGCTAATCCAGAAACTCAGACATCTTTACAAGACAGTTGAAGACTTCCAACTGCCTTTTCGGTCTAAACCATTCCAATCACAGTATGAACTACTTATGATTTCCATCTAAAACTTCAGGATACATACTATATATCAGTATATAGTCTTTATATTTTTACCCCTCATTATTCACCCTTCATTGACTGATTGATTCTATTGATGAAATTGTTATTCACAAACCACATTTTTGTTTATTCATCTGCTTTGCAAAACGATTTGCCCTTTTAGAATTGTTAAATACTTACCAGCAAAGTCATTAACAGAGTACTGTAACACCATGGTTGCCAAATAGAATGTCAAATTTTGATTTGTCTGACCACAGAATAGTTTTACACTTTGCAACAGACCATTTTAAATGGCTTTGGTCCAGAGAAGATGGTGGTGTTTCTGGATCATGTTCAGATATGGCTTCTCCTTTGCATGATAGAGCTTTAACATGCATTTTTGGATGCCACGACGAACTGTGTTCACAGACAGTGATTTTTGGAAGTATTCTTGAGTCTATGCAGTGATGTCCATCACAGAATCATGTCTGTTTTTAATGCACAGCCATTTGAGGGCCAGAAGATCACGGACATTCAATATTGAGTTTTTGTCTTGTCCCTTTTGCGCACAGACATTTCTCCAGATTCTCAATCTTTTGATAATATTATGTGCTGTAAATGATTATATATTTAAAGTCTTTGCAATTTTACATGGAGGAACATTATTCTGAAATTGTTTTACAATTTTTAGACACTGCTTTACAGACTAAGGCTAAACATTTCATCTTGAATTTGAGACATGTCTGGCCTTGTTTTCACAAATGTCGACTGAAAAATTGCCTGGACCAGGTGGAAATTTATTAACCGAATAGTGACTGCATCCTATCAGATGCAATCACTGTTTGGGTATTCAAGCAACCACTGGTGCTACAGGGGTTGAATATATTAGGCAGCAGTGAGGATTCTTCCATACCTTCTGTTTAGTGTGGATGGGACAATCAAGGACATGAGTGTGGGTGGGGAAATTTACATGTACACCTTGTTAAGGTATTGTAAAATCGTATTGTATCACCCTCTCTGCATATTAATTTATCTCTATGTTTAATAATGTTCTCTTTACTTAATCTTTCTTTGTCTATCAGTCAAGAAAGGACAGAATTCCGGGAAGCAGTAGCACATTTGGAGACTAATCCTATTTGTAAAGGCCTTCCATTTTCCTCTTTCCTTATCCTTCCCTTTCAGAGGATCACACGCCTGAAACTTCTGGTACAGGTAATTTACAATTAACACTATTGTTTATTCCTCTCCTTCAAATTTTTTTTTGCATTAAAAAAATATTGTATAATCACAGAACATTGTGGTTAACAGAAGATGTATTTCACTATTGTTTTTTTCTTGACCTGTCCCTGCCTATCATTGTATGATAGTCCCAAACTCATCAATAATCATCATCATATAATCTCATCATATCCTGAATACCAACAGTTGCCTAACAAAACTTTCAGACTCTTGTTGTGTGAAGAATGTTATAGAAGCTACTATCCATAGTTTTGTGAGAGGTTTTGTAGAATGTGTACTGATGATCTTTGTAGCTGTATGAATCATTTCTGTAGAGTTGTGTATATATTCCTACCCTGCAGCTTTGGTACTTTGGTGAATTATTTGGTACTTTTGGTATTCTAGTGAATTATTTAGTACTTTTGATACTCTGGTGAATTATTAAAAGAAATCTGAAATGTAGCTTAGTCAGAAGACATAGCCTAAATGCTTTGTGGCTCCAGTTTTCTACAGGGCATTCCAATGTTGTAGACAGCCGTCTGACTTGTTCTGGTAGCCCTGAATCTGAAGCTGTGAAAATGCAAGCTAAGGGGTTCTCTTTACTTTTCAATAGGATTTTTAGCACCAGGGGCTACATCACAATTGGTCGAATTTGGTTCTATTTTAAATTTTCCACCACAACTTGCCATGGTAACTATTAATGCTGATGTCATCCACTAGGTGGAGTGTTATATATGACTCAGATTTAAAAAGTGGTGCTTCTAACCTGATGCAGTATGTACTACAATGCATTTAGTGGATCAGCCTGTTGCTTCAGGCCAAGGGTATTTAATTGTATTTGTTACATGCATTCATTTTACACAGGGATCTGTTTGTTCATCTTAATGGGTCCCTTGGTAATTTACTTACTTTACTTACAGTTTGGATTCTCAATCTTCCCTCTGACTCTTAAATTAGGCCAGTCTTTCCACATTCTTCTAATGTTACTGCACCCCATTGTGCATTTTACCCTATTTTTTTGGGTTCCCCGAACCCTGCGATCTGATGCCTACTCTGGTAGGAGCCTATCCTTGGGAATAATCACACACTCGAACTTGCACCCCTCCCCTTTTTTGATCATGGATAATTGCACCCCTTGTGGTTCTTGATTTTCCTCTGTCCTTTCAATCTCTTGAGGGACCTTTTGACCTACAAAGTCAACAAGGATCAGTCCCTGGTGCAGGGGCGTTGCTAGGTTGCAAAAAGACCAAGGTCTTCAGCCCGAAGTCCGAGTCTGGCACTGGGGGGGTGTTACCTACCTGACGCGCACTGACCCACGCTGACCTACCTGACATACACTGAACTACTTGACACACACTGAACTACCTGACACATACACTGACCTACCATCAAATGAAGCCATTGTGCCCCATCAAATGCAGCCAATGTGCCCATGAAAAGCAAGAAAATCAGCACCTATTGTACATCTGATGAGAGAGAGAGAAAGGGAGAGAGAGAGACCAGAAGCACTTTAATAGCTCTATCTTTTCTTCTGTCCCACTCCCAGCCACCTCGGCCGTTACTCCTGCTAGCTGCTGCCTACACATACAGCGCGAGAGAGGAGGGGGCATCACTGCGCTGGCTCCATACAAGGAGAATCGAGCGGCGCTGCCGTTCTCCTAAACTTCTGTGCTTTCCTTAGGCCGCAGCATATCACTCCTCCATTAATAGTTCAGTGGGTGGCGCCGCAATTACACAGCAGGAAAAATACGGCCGTCACCGCTGCTAACACTTAGGGCTATTGAGCCCACATTCAGGGCTCCAGCCTCAATAGCCCACTTTTAACGACGCCTATGCCCTGGTGCTCTCTTACTTGGTAACCATCTGACTCTTCAGTGTCCTCCAGCAGTTCTGGACCCTGTGCACATAACTGACCCTTTGTTTACCCTAATGTCATTTTCTGGCATTCCCATTATGTAACTCTCAAGAGACCATCCCTGAAAAAAGTCAGTTTTCTAGATTTTCACAGTTTGTCCTGCAATTCTTGTCTATATATAAATTAACATTTTTCTAGTATTGTTAATCTTAATTCATCTTCCAGTGAGACTGTCTGCTCAACTTCTCACTAAAACATCCACATCTTGTAAACCTTTTAGGCTTTCCTGGTGTGTAGTGCATTTTTTCCCATTGATAGCTTGGGAGTTTTTGGGATTGTTGGGGAATTACCTTCAGCATAGTTCCCCCCTCTTCATGCCTCTTCTTTGTTCTTTTTGCTCTACTCCTCTAAGTTAGCTCATCTGCAAATTCTCTTCCCTGATTTCCCCTTTTTATACAGGTGTTGTTGATCAAACCACACTCTCTTTATTAAAGATTCAGGGTTAGTACCCTTTAATTGTTCTACCTTAAGGATCTCTGTCATCTTCCCCCTATTTAGATTTATGCTGTAAAGTCTCTCACATTCATGGTTATTTTATTTGTGTTTTAGGTAACATCCTTTCGGTTCATGGACCTCCCTCTTCCAAAAATGAGGAGAGTTCAACTTTAGCTACTGACTGTTGACTGTTTTACCTCTGGATGTGATCTGTCCACATCGTCTTCACATCTTTAGTCTTCCTTTGCAGCTACTGTCATGTATTCATATGACATTTCAGAGCCGCATCTCTGGCGGATGCTGTGACCATAGAGGTCTGAATGGACCTATCTATCTATCTATCTACCTATCTATCTATCTATCTATCTATCTATCTATCTATCTATCTATCTATCTATCTATCTATCCCAGAACTGACACTGACTGCAAGTCCTGCTGTGAACAATGTCTAATGCCCTGTACACACTGTCGGACATTCCAACGACAAAATCCTTCAAATTTTTTCAGACGGATTTTGGCCCAAACTTGTCTTGCATGCACACGGTCGCACAAAGTTGTCGGAAAATCCGATCATTCAGAACGATGTGATGTAAAACACTTACAATGGGACTATAAAGAGGCCAGTAGCCAATAGCTTATGTCTCGTAATTTATTCTGAGCATGCGTGGCACTTTGTGCATCGGAATTGTATACACAGAATCTGATTTTGTTGTCTGAAAATTTTAGATCCAGATCTCAAACGTTGTGTGTCAGAAATTCTGACGGAAAAAGTCTGATGGAGCCCACACACGATCAAAATTTCCAACAACACAGTCCGATGGCATATTTTCCGTTGGAAAGTCCGACCGTGTGTACAGGGCATAAGAGATAACATATCTTTTACTTTATATCTAATAGTAGTTTTATAGCTCCACTTTTATTTTTTATTTTTTTTAATTTAAAATTGTATTTATTTTGCTGTTTGTTGTATCTGCATTGGGCAGGTTTTCCCTTACTACCCGACCTGTGTTGCAGATGGCAAACCACTGGAGGCAGGAATGGCAAAACAAAAAAACACAACACTTTTTTAACAGTTTGGGAAAATGCTGATGTGAGTGTAAATGTTCGAAAAGGGTTAAAGCAATACAGGGGTCTTTACTCTTCCCCAAGCTTTACAGAACAACGGAAAAAAAAACTGGGCTAGAGCAAATGTAATGAATTGTAAGCAAATGTACATTGTGTTCTAATTATACAAAAGAATAAATGGGAAGCACATAGATTGGGTTCCTGGTTCCATTTCTTTAGAGAATAAAAGATAAAACCACTTCTTCTTTTAAAAGAACGCCAACTTATTCATTAAGCATTTGACTGATACTTATAGCATTTGGATGTACATAATCCATCTTTACACGATGTGGCCTCTGTCTTGCTGCATAGTTATTTACAAGCCGCAGCAAGTCCCTCCCAATAAAATTGTATCCCGGAGCTTATTCACAGCGCCGTCAGATAGCTCTTTTTAGAACATCCAAATTGAGCAGATTGGTGCTGAATAAATGGAGCGTTGTTCCTTGTAAACAGACATGAGAACAAGTTCTGTGCAATATGCTGCTCTGTGTTTAGAATAAACATGCAGTGCTGAGGGGAACTGGTAAAAAATTACAGCTTTGTAGGAATGCAGACAGCCCGCTAGTCTCCTGTTTTAGAGGAGGAGCTACTTAGTCAGGCTACATGTCCTTACTAAATAAAGTGTACCTGTCACTCGCATGCACCTATTTCAAAGAAAGCCTAATACTTCCAAGCAAGCAGCTTATTAGGTTAACAAGGGGCTAATGATAGCACTATAATGACCTAAAGTGCAGTTGATGTCTTTTTATCTCTTTATAGTCCTGTACCCCCCGCATGTTCTGAGACTCATTTTCTCATAAAGTCTATGTGAAAATACTGCTTTCTGCCCCCACACTCCAGTGCACAGTACTAGGCCTCTCATCACAAGGGTCCTTACACAGACTTATATTGCAGGGGTGTGTCTGACATCTACTGAGTGTTGACTACTGAGAGCTCACATGGCTGGTGCAAGGATTTTCGACACCCTAGGCGAAACCTAATTTTGCTGCTTCTCCCTTGGCTCCACCCCTTTGCCCTGCCCATGTATACCCGATCTTTTTAATGAAGCACCCATCAAATGCAGCCTCACCAGCACCCATCAAATGCAGCCTCACCAGCGCCCATCAATGCAGCCTACCAGTTCCCATCAGCGAATGTTTGCTTGCTTCCATTCGTTCGAGAGTAGAGTAACAGACACGGTCCTCCACGGCGGCTGTGTGCTGATGCTGATACTTAGTTGCTTGCTGCAGAGAGAAGAAAGCAGGAACACACGTGGCTGGGTGCCATAGGCAGCCCTGATGAGCATAGGATCTAATTCTGGTGCCTAATTAACTGCACAAATGCTCTAACAGGAAAGTTGAGATAAGTCTATGAAAATTAAGGTTGTGAACAAAATATCTGATACTGTGACTTGAACTGGGCTTTAAAGGCATTGTAAAGGCAGAAGGTTAATTTCTTTATTTATCATTCTATGCATTAAGATAAAAAAACCTTCTGTGTGTAGCAGCCTCCACAGCACCTCCTAATTACTTTCCTGATCCTCATCTCTCTCCAGCGATGTCCACCAATGTCTTAGCCATCCGGGACTCTGCTCCTGATTGGCTGAGACACAGCAGTGATCTAATTGGCATCCCACGGCTGTCAATCAAAGTCAGTTAGCCATTCAGAAGAGAAAGGGGGCCTAAATGGACACAGGGAGCTGTGACTCAGGTCATATAACCCCTTAGCAAGCTGCTTGCTGTGGGGGCACTTGACAGGGGGGAGGGGCCAGGAGTGCAGAAGAGGGACCCGACTGCACAGAGGAGGTAAGTATGACATGATTGTTATTTAATCACTTAAAACTTACTTGGTCCCACCTGGTGCTTGGAGTTTGCCTGGAGATTTGATAAGCAGCTGTCACTGAATAGGCTAGTAATAGTAAAGCCAGCCTCACAATTTAGCATATTGGTAGGAGCAGACTTACAAACTGGCATCGCAGGCATTGTCTGATTGTCATGTTAATTCAGCCCTTTCAATAAAACAACTTGTTACTCTGGGGCCCTACCATAATGCTAAAGCCGGGCATACCCACTAAAAATGTCATTTTTGTAACATTTATTAAATTATCTAATAGCTAATGGTGTTGAATCAACAGATCTATCAGTCAATGTGGTTTTCGAGACGTTCCATTCATTTCAAAATCAAATGTTAAAAACAAACCACATTTTTCAGTACTTTTGAACAACATTCGCCAATTCTCTGATGGCATTATCAAATGTACTAAAGAGATTTTTTTGTACAAACATTCATACAAAAATCTACCAGTGCATTTTCAGCTAAAAGTGATTGTAAACAATCACTTTGTAAAACAACCCATTAAGTTTAAAATAGAAAGGCAAAACATTTGAGATATGAGATATAAAAAAAAATTCTAAATCCTTTTTTTCCCTTTTTTTATAAGTGATCACATTCCCTCTGTTTTCAACTGCATAAGAGCTGGGGGGAGGAGAAGCAGCAGTACACTGGGCTTGCCAGCAAATGGCTGTGCAGCGGGGGCGTGTCAGGACAAGTCTGATCATTGGAGGAGAGTACACTGAATTCCAAGCATAGCTAGAGAACTGACCCCAGCGTGCTCCTGTGCTTAGTGCGGTCAGATTTTAATAGTAAATCAGAGGGACTGGCAGGAACACCAGGGATTTCACATAAAGGAAGCAATACAAAGATAACAGGATTCTTTCTCATACAAGTATATGGTACAGCAGGCACATATCAGGAATATGTAGTGTTGGGGTAACAAACGCTTTGAGCTGAACTGGTAGTAATATAAAATGTGTCACCAGATTTGGCAAAGTTGGGACTGTGTTAAAATATGAGTTGGCATGAAATCACATGCCAGGGCTCTCTTGTACCCCATCCTGAGAGGAGGCCACTGAAGCACAGATTGGAAGCTGCAGGTTTATTACGCATGACAACGTATTACTTCAGGCAGAATGTAGAATAACACACAGTTTAGAAATAGATATTGCTGAGCAGCATCATGAACATGATTATAATGGTTAATAGTACTCTAGGGCATCATAACCAAGATAGGCACTGTTTAATCACTGTCTGCTTACTTTAAGATTTCTTAGTAATATTCTGCAAAACAGATCTGGTGTTCTGAACAGCTAAGCCAAGCTGCTGGAGTCAAACACGTACTCTGCTTCCTTTAATAGTATTATTCTTTTAACTGGGCTGTGTTATTTAGAGTATGAAAGATAACTAAATACTGGGAAGAGAATTTCAGGAGGACTTCCAATAGTCACATTTGATAAAGAGTGATATATCGCAAGTGAAGTAATTAATCGGGAACAAACTAATAAGTCTGCTAAAGTTAGACCAGTGCAAGATAGATTCTGATTTGCTGCTATGGGTTCCTGTACCTAGAGAGACCCTGGCACATTATACCACTTTTTGATCCATATACCTGCACAAAAGAAGGCACATACCTATTTTTCCTGCCACCTATTTTTCCTGTTGCTTAATGCTGCTTCGTTTCAGAGAGCTGGTCCCCTGAATTCCGCTTGGAAACAAACCGTTCCAAAAGTGTCCCTCATCATGGTACCCTGCAGCTCCTACTGGTTCCTTCCTTTGATCTCACATCATTTTAGAACACAGTAGTTCCATGTGGGTGGGGCCTAATGGCCCTGCACACGAGAGTACCCTTTGCACAGAGCTCAATGCCCGGGACCAGGCGCAGACTGCGGTCATTAAGGCAGTTCCCTGACTTAGAGATGAGCCTTCACTGTGTACAGAGTTCCTCTGAAAAGTGTATTTTGCCACTATATTAAACACTGTAACTTGTATGCTTGCATTAAGAGAGACGAGCAGAGCCTGCTCCAACTCCACTAGTCCAGTGTACGTCTGTCACCTCACAGATAGTAACAGTATGGGGTCCCGCTGTGCACCTAACATGGACCTTATGCATGCACTTATTAACTCCTTTCTTTCCATATCTCATGACCAGAGTCATAGGTCTCCATAATGCCAGTTCAGATTTGGTTACTATTGAATACCGACTGCTAGGGAGGGAGCCAGAACATCGACCCCCTCGCTAACGGAGGACCTGTCACCTTACAAAGGAACCACGCCTAACACCTGGTGGCTTTGTGTCTTGAATTTGTACTTGGTTACTCTTAGCAACTATGCACTTCTTCTTGCCTCTCTGAGTTAACCCTCCGTAGTGGTGTTACTTCATACACCGTAGTGCTTTGCAGACTCTGGGTTTATTAGTTCTGTCAGAACCAACATGTATCCTTTTGAGTAACTTCAGACCAGACTACAGTTAATGTATCTTTACTGAGCAAGTTACAGCATAACAGTTCAATGTGAACAAGTCCTTCTCCTTAAACTAACTACTGTAGTGTGGCTGCCCAGGCATACCTCCATGAGGTAATAGCCCATCTTGGCATCCTCCATGGCTTGGATGTCTCTGAAAGTCAAAGTGCCTTGGCAGACTGCAAGGCACAGCAGTCCGAGTACTTCCAACTGCTAGTGGGAACAGAACCAACCAAATTGGCTACCAAGGGCCCCTAAAATTCAGCCTCTCGCCTTTATATAGTACAGGTGGACTGGCTAGGACTAAAAAGTCTGGGTAACTGAGCTTACAATAGTTAACCCTTTTTCTCGGCCTGGGCCAGCCACTAACTTGCTAAAACCAACATATTTCAACTTGCCTACATACACCTGCCTTTAGTCACCATAATTTTACTGTGGGTTCTTGCCATTTTAGTCTCAGATTTGTTAGCATGCAAGCTTGAAAGTGTGAGTGTAGAGAACACATTCTGTTACCATAGGGGAGCTACACATGTGACTTACCCTTAGGAAGCATTTAAACACTTGCATTTAACACTTGCTCATGGTGAAGGTGATAACCAGAATGTTTGGATATGGATGTGAAGGCTCTATGGGCTAATATTACTCCTATACCACTAGTTCTTTTGCACAAGACCAGAGGCATTTGTTTGGACAATCTGTGTTCAACATTAAAATAGGGTTATTTCTTACCAGTGGAAACTAATAAATCATAACTCAGCGATTCGTGGAACATTTTCAGTCTGTCTAATATAAAGGTCTTGCGTGCTACTGCTAGGATCCTCCCAATACGAAGTGTATATACACAGGTATATTATATATGCATATGATAGTCAGCCGCTAACACTGCTCACAATCCCATATGTACAAAAATTATAACTCACCATATAGTGTCACGATAAAAAAAACATAAACATATATCCTTAAATATGAGTAATAATATCATGTATCATATAAATTCATGTCATACAATCCAATAAAGTGCTACAATGCTCAAAAGTGCATAACATTCTATGTGCAAATCATGCTACATAGTGAAAGTCCATCATGTAGTGATAAACTGTATGCCAAAACATAATCCTTGTGAAAGGCCTTCAAAGAAAGTGGCAACACTCCAGTGCTCCCCCTTTTGTGAATGCCCTCACCTCAGGGCGTGTGACTGCACAATGAAGTTTGGTCAATGCACGCTGATGAACCACCCCTGGGTTCTGCTAGAGAAGGCTGCTTAAGCCCCATACACACTATCAGATTATCTGCTGAGTTTTTCCTTCAGATTTACAAAACCATGTAGTAGCAGGGCCTGCCTGATTGCATACACATTGAAACTCCTAAGGTTTGTCCTCATATTATATGGTTTTGGTAAATCTGAAGGAAAAACTCAGCAGAAAATCTGATAGTGTGTATGGGGCTTTAGATGTACTGGGTCCTCCTAGAGTGTTTTTTTTTAAATACCACAAATGGGTACTCACATGTACAAGGTGCTTGCAGCGCACTAGACTATTACAGGCAGAATTGTGTGTGCCCGTGGGGCTACCGTTCTGTTTCAGCTTTCTCTGCCCAAGGGCACACACAATTCTACCTGTAATACATAGTAATTACAGGAAATACTGAATAACCAGCCCAACAACCATGACTTGGCATTCACTATCAGCACAATTAAAAGAGGAAGGGGTCTTAGAAGGCACATCAATAGGAGCCAAATATATACTGTACCTAGTCTGTCCTCAGCTAGACCATGTCACCTTGAAGACTCATTCGGGCATAGTACTGAAAACTGCCCTTTGGGACTTGGATTCCAGGGAACATCTCCAAATTCAAAACACACAGTGGAGGATCTCCTTAACACCAGTTGGGACCCTGACTTCTAAATCATATTTTTACTTGCCTACCTTTAAAGACCCTTTCCCGCCAAGCTGAGCTAACAATTTGATTCTATCCCACCGTGCAGATTGACAATGAGGATAAGTGGGGATAATGAGGATAAGTGGGACAACTTTTCTAATTTCTTTCTGTTTAGAAAAGGATTACATTCTCTTGCCCCCAGAGAGTTAAAGAGAGCCTCCAACCCATAATCGTGTAGTCCCTTCACTAAGCTTTGCCCTGCCACTGGCCTTCATTGGAGGAAACAGAAGCAGCGCCAAATACCTCATCTGGAGGTCTTTTTGTTCAGTTTCCTCTGATTGCCAGTTTTGAGTTTATTATGTCTATGGAGAATGAACCCACAATGTTCTCCCTATAAAAACTGAAACAATCTCAGGAAAAAAGATTACAGAGTCAACAATTTAAATGATGCTACTGATTTATTTGATTTCACTGAGCAACTTTCACTAGAGAAGTGTCTTTTTGTTTTAGGTAACACTTATTCATATACTTCATTCATGTCATGAACAAATCAAGGCTTCCTGTGAATCCTACTTAAATAAATATACAGTGACTTGGTCTAATGGTGTTGGTATATTTTGAAAGTTTGTTGCGAAATTGGTGAGCCTGCACATAATTCCTATTGTCCCCTTTGACCCAGGAAACAGTTTGCATTCCCCTTGAAGCAACCAATTGTCAGGGGTTAAATAAATAGCATATAAACCCTAATATTCTCTTCGACCCAGAATACAGTTTGCATGCCCGCTCGGTTTACTCCTATGCGTTTTTTTTTTTGGTGCTTTTTACTTTTTGCAGAAACACACTACAGTTCATTTAACATTGTTTCCTATGGGACACATTCACATCTATGCTTTTTTGTGCAGCTGCATTTTTGGAAAGGGTCAAGGATTTTTTTTTTTTAAACACAAGACGGTGCATTTTTTTGCTTTTTTGGCTCAATGGAAAAGTTGCAGAAAAGTATGTAGTGCATTTTTGCTGTGATTTTGCCGTGATTTGCGTCTTTTTAATCTGCCCAACAATAAATTGGCCCAAAAAAAAGCATAAAAGAATGCAAAACGCAAATTGCAGCAAAATCACGCGAGCAAAACAAAGCAAAAAGCACTACAGAATTGGCCAAAAGCAAACTGCATAGGTGTGAACCGAGCCTTAAAGTAGGCTGTTTCTTTATGTGTGTTGTGTGGAGAGGGGTAGTGTGGGTTTTGATAGGTAGGCATGTTAGAAATATATAGTATGATTGTTAATCGACAGAGAAGCTGATAATCTATTGTAACTTTAAGGCCTGATGCACACAAAAGGTTTAAAAAACACCAGGGCTGCTACCAGGAAAAAGCAGCGTTAAAAACAAGCATTTTTGAATAGCGTTTGAGTGTTTTTCCACATTTTTTGGCTTTTTTTTCAGTAGAAACACTCCCTATAATGTACAAACACCTAAAAACGGCAAACGCGGCTAAACGTTTTTTTGCAATTTTCTACTGCCCCTAAACGCTTGTGCCTCCAAATGCCTCTGACAGTTTGTGTGCATGGACACATAGGCTAACATGGAGGGCATTCAGAGGTAGTTAAAAAAAACGTCAAATGCCCCTAACAGCAGCTGTAAAAATGTCCCGTGTGCACGAGCGCTAAGACCAATGACAAACGGTGCAAGGCTGTTATTAATAGTGCCTTGCTTGACACTAGCGCTGATAATCTATTGCCATTGAAGACAGATGACAATTCAACACTGTTGTTTGAGAAAACTGTTTCAGGCTTTGTGAGCAAGATTACCATGCTTAGCACAGAAAATGAATATCTGTTGCAACTTGCGGGCTAATATGTCACTTTTGTTTGAGAAAACTGTTCCAGGCTATGCTGGCAACACCATCTCACTTGGCAGAGAAGCTGACAATATATTGCAATTTTGTGACTTATCAGAAGAGCTGTCCATGTATTTTCTCATTTTAAAAAATTCTGAATATGTGTATATTTAGTAAAAATCTTGGCTGACATATTAGGGGAGTGGATTCTTGTATTTTGAGTCTTATTGTTGAAGTGATAACGCTGGTTTAATTGATATGAACATTGCATTGTTTGTGTGGCCACAGGGTCACAATATGTTGTGTTGGTCATGCAATTTGTCTCACTCTGAAGTCCTACTCTCAAAACCAATAACATTTAATTTACTCTACTGTTGCTAAACTTATTTAGAGCTATGTCTTAAAAGACAATATTGGATTTTACTGCTTAATATGGAGACTTGGTTTCCATGATATTTATCCTTTTAATCTAGGTAAGATACCTAGTTGGCTTAGAGCATGCCATTCACAGAAACAGAAATCTGTGTGTGGAATTCATTGGTGATGCTCATATTGCATTTGCCTATTTTTACTGTGGAAAATAGATCTTCAACTACATAGAAAGCAGATCTCTAGGCCCTGCTATTGCATGAGTCAGACGCCAGTGCAGGTGCAGACCTCCATCCACGCAATCGTGCAGACCTCCATCCACGCAATCCACATTTAAGACAGCTCTACCAAAAAAACACATTTTGTTAAATATCTTTATTGAGCCAGGGAAATCATTTCTACCCCTCAAAAGCTTTCTTTGAGGTAAAGTAAAACCTTGCATTGAGAGTAACTTGGTTTGAGAGTGTTTTGCAAGACAAGCATTGTTTTTATAAATTTCATTTTATAAACAAGCAATGCCTTGATATACAAGTAGCATCACGTCACAACCGAGTATAAAAGAGAAGAGAGGCTCCTCTAAGTAGGGGCATTGCTAGGTCTGCAAAAGATCTGGGGCTAGAGCCCATAGCAGCGATCACCAACCTTTTTTTCAGGCCTGGGGATGGGAGGGGGGGGGGGGGGTGGAGTGGACACGGGTGGTAAGTAATTTTTTTGCAGGCAATGGCTGGTGTTGGCACTTCAATCGTCACGGCACCATGGTTTATATGGTGTCAGGGTGATTGAAGCACATTATTTCTATTATTACATTGTAATATATAATGAAGTGGTTCAACTCACCATATTGCAGAATCAGTGGGAGCCCTGGGCGTGTCACTTGCCACATCTCCTGCCACCAGATGCAGCTTGTCACTTGCCACTGTCGCCTTCCAAATGATGTGGATTATCACTTGCCACTGTTGCCTGGCACCAGATGTCGATTGTCACTTGCCACGTCACCTGCCACCATTTGCAGATCGTCACGTCACCTGCCACTTGCCACGTCACCTGCCACCATTTGCAGATTGTCACGTCACCTGCCACTTGATGTGGATTGTCACTTGCCCTGTCACCTGCCACCAGATGGGGATGATTGCTTGCCACTATTTGCAGATTGTCACTTGCCATGCCAGCCAGTGGCACCAAATGTGCACTGTTGCTGCATTGATGGCAGGCTGGCAGCACTGGTGCATTTAGCTATGAGTGAAGCCAGGAATGCGGTGATGCGGGTTGGGCAGTGAGAGAGGATGTCATCTCGTTGCTCCCCGCCATACCTTCCACATTGAAGAGACCCGGCTGTGAGGGCGGAAGAGCAGTGATGTGGGGCGGGTGGAGAGAGATGATGTAATCTCTGCTGGTCTGCCCGCCTCATGCAGCCCGCCTGCCACCACACCTGCGGCCGGCTGCAGCGAGGTCCCATCCCTCTGGTTAGTCAGGGACCCTGCAGCAAGAGACTCAGGGCTATGAACCCCAGATTCCAGGTTATAGCCTCAATAACCACCCCCTAGTGACGCTACTGCCTCTAAGTGTAGCAAGGTACAACATTTAGCAACTCACATGGTTGATGATTAAAACAGGCACATCGACAGTATCTCACAAAAGTGAGTACACCCCTCACATTTTTGTATTTATTTTATTATACCTTTTCATGTGACAACACTGAAGAAATGACACTTTACTACAATGTAAAGTAGTGAGTGTACAGCTTGTATAACAGTGTACATTTGCTGTCCCCTCAAAATAACTCAACACACAGCCATTAATGTCTAAACCGCTGGCAACAAAAGTAAGTACACCCCTAAGTGAAAATGTCCAAATTGGGCACAAAGTGTCAATATTTTGTGTGGCCACCATTATTTTCCAGCATTGCCTTAACCCTCTTGGACATGGAGTTCACCAGAGCTTCACAGGTTGCCATGGGAGCCCTTTTCCACTCTTCCATGATGACATCATGGAGCTAGTAGATGTTGGAGACCTTGCGCTCCTCCACCTTCCGTTTGAGGATGCCCCACAGATGCTTAATAGGGTTTAGGTCAGGAGACATGCTTGGCCAGTCCATCGCCTTTACCCTCAGCTTCTACAGCAAGGCAGTGGTCATCTTGGAGGTGTGTTTGCGGTTGTTATCATATTGCTATACTGCCCTATGGCCCAGTCTCCAAAGGGAGGGGATCATGCTCTGCTTCACTATGTCACAGTATGTGTTGGCATTCATAGTTCCCCCAATGAACTGTAGCTTTCCAGTGCTGGCAACACTCATGCAACCCCAGACAATGACACTCCCACCACCATGCTTGACTGTAGGCAAGACAAACTTGTCTTTGTACTCCTCACCTGGTTGCTGCCACACACACTTGGCACCATCTGAACCAAAATAAGTTTATCTTCCAGTAATTTATGTCCTTAGTCTGCTTGTCTTTAGCAAACTGTTTGCTGGCTTTCATGTACATCATTCTTTAGAAGAGGCTTCCTTTTGGGATGACAGCCATGCAGACCAATTTGATGCAGTGTGCGGCATATGGTCTGAGCACTTACAGGCGAACCCTCAACCCCTTCAACCTCTGCAGCAATGCTGGCAGCACTCATATGTCTATTTCCCAAAAACAACTTCTGGATATGACTCTGAGCACGTGCACTCAACTTCTTTGGTTAACCATGGCGAGGCCTATTCTGAGTGGAACCTGTCCTGTTATACCACTGTATGGTCTTGGCCACCGTGCTGCAGCTAAGTTTCAGGGTCTTGCCAATCTTCTTATAGCCTAGGCCATGTTTATGTAGAGCAATAATTTTTTATTTTAGATCCTCAGAGGTCTTTGCGATGAGGTGCCATGTTGAACTTCCAGTGACCATTGTGAGATAGTGAGAGCGATATTGCCAAATTTAAAACACCTGCTCTCCATTTACCCTGAGACCTTGTAACACTAATAGGTCACATGACTTTGGGGAGGGAAAATTACTAATTTTCTTTACTTCACACACAACTCAGTCAGTGAAACATGTTAGAGGAAGATCTTTGCTGCAGTCTGCACCTTAACTGGCCCTTTAGTATTCCATGTTGTGCATTGTCCATTATTTCGTTCTTGTTTTGTGCCCCATGTACAGAAGTGAGCAGAATTGTGGAAGACCTTGGTGTGGGTTTTAGCATATGCAGGGTCCTCTGGGAAATGAGAGATCCTTCCTGGTGAAACATCTGCCAATGTATGGCTAAATGCTAGTCTCCGTTAGTACAGTATTTTAATTAATACATTCTTGAGAAAAATAGGTATTCCTTTAAATTATACAGAATAAAAAAACAAAAAAACAGGGAATTGCTCAGATCACCAAGCCCCACCTATAATTAAAATGTCACCTTGGTGCTGACCGGTCTGTTAATAGATCTTTTTTAGCTTCAGTATTCTCTCTGTTTTGCTCGGGATATACAGATAAAAATAATGGGATTTTTATAACAGCTTACCTGTAAAATCCTTTTCTTTAAAGTACATCATGGGACACAGAGCCGTAGTAATTACTATGTGGGCTATAGGCCACCTTCAGGTGATGGGCACTGGCACACCCTAAAACAGAAAGTCCCCTGCTTATATAACCCCTCCCACTACTGGGAGTACCTCAGTTTTTGTAGCAAAGCAATACACGCGTATACCAGAAAGAAGGGCGGGACCTCTGTGTCCTGTGATGTACTTCAAAAGGATTTTTATAACAGCTTACCTGTAAAATCCTATTTTCTTAATCGTACATCATGGGACACAGAGCCATAGTAATTACTATGTGGGATGTCCCAGAACTATGCCAACTAAAGGGAGGGAGACACAAAATTAGGGCACCGTGAGATTAGAGGATTTATACTGCAGCTTGCAGCACACTGCGCCCAAAGGCAATATCCTCATGATTTTTTACATCTACCTGATAGAATCTGGTAAATGTATGGACTGAAGACCAAGTTGCAGCCTTGCAGATTTGAGCCATGGAGGCTTGGTGACAAAGCACTAACAGCCCTTGTGGAGTGCACTTTGATTTGAAAAGGTGGAATCTTCCTCTTTAAACCCTAAGCTTGAACAATTACTTGTCAAATCCATTTAGAAATAGTAGATTTCGATGCTGCCTGTCCTCTTTTAGGACCTTCAGGCAATACAAACAAAAGATAAATTTTTCAAATCTGAGCAGTCGCCTTCAAGAAGACTTTGACTGTTCTCACTGCATCAAGAGAATGTAGTGACTTTTCTTCTGTAGAACCATGTTCTGGAAAAAATGAAGGTAGAACAATATCCTTGTTTAAATGAAAACTTGACACTACCTTTGGTAGAAAGTTAGGATGAGGAAGCAATACTACATTATCCTTATGAATAATTAACCACTTTCCACCCGCCCTATAACAAAAGCACGGCAGCATAGTGGTTTCAAAATCCCGACCGGACGTCATATGACGTGATCAGGATTTTGAGCCGCTGCGCGCCCCCGGGTGCACACTTCGCGCCGATCGTTGTTGCGGGGTGTCAGTCTGACACCCTGCAACTACGATCTCGGTAAAGAGTTTCCAATGGAGACTCTTTACCACATGATCAGCCGTGTCCAATCACGGCTGATCACAGTGTAAATAGGAAGAGCCGGTGATCGGCTTTTCCTCACTCGCATCTGTCAGATGCGAGTAGAGGAGAGCCGATCGGCTGCTCCTCTGACAGGGGGGGTCTGTGCTGATCGATTATCAGCGCAGCTCCCCCCGAGGATGCCCACACCAGACCACCAGGGATGCCCAGCACAAGGTATGCCACCCTAGACCACCAGGGATTCCAGTCAGTGCCCACAATGGATGCCAATCGGTGCCCACAATGGATGCCAATCAGTGCCCACAATGGGCATCACTGATTGGCATGCATTATTTTTTGGCACTGATTGGCATCCATTAGTACAGTATAAAACAATACAATGCCGCCTATCAGTGCCCATCTGTGCTGCCTATCAGTGCCAATCCATGCCAGGACTGCTCCCCAACAAGAAAGGCTAGCATCTGTTACACCCTTCCAGGTAATTGGTAAGAAAGATTTTCCCTTCTGCAGATTCTTGGTTATCAATCACAAACTGAGGCTCTGGCGCACGTTTGGAGACAAACATATTGGGAAATCTAAAGCTTGGACCTTATTGTTCCAAGCCGATAGTATACTGTTTTGCAGCAGTCTTGAATGAAACTGAGCATAAGGAACGGCCTCGAATGAAGCCACCATCTTTCCCAACAACCTCATGCAAAGTCAAATAGAAGGATTCTTCTTTGCCTTGACTACCTGAATCAGCTCCCATATGGCACTGATCTTCACCTGGAGTAAGAATACCCTCTTCTGGACTGTATCTATGATCAGACCCAAGTATTCCATTATCCTTGATGGTTTTAAGGAAGATTTCTCTAGGTTGAGAATCCAACCTAGGTATTCCAGGTAGTTGACCGTGGTGACCATACTGTGGTCTAAGCGGGCTACCGACTGGTCTATCAAGAGGAGATTGTCTAGGTACACTTAAATCGTTATACCCTGGACCCTTAATCTGGCTAGAGGACCTTTGTAAACACTCAAAGTGCAAGAGCTGGACCGAAAGGCAGAGCTACAAACTGGAAATTAAGATTTTCCACCTGGAAGTGTAGATATTTCTAGTGAGCGGGGAAAATCGGCACATGGAGGTATGCATCCTTGATGTCGATTGACGCCAGAAGTTCTCCTCCTTGTAGAATCGAGACTACTGATCAGATTGACTCCATGCGAAAAGAATGGATATTCAAAAACCGGTGTAGATCTTTGAGATCTAGAATGGGTCTAACATCTCCATTTGGTTTTGGTACCATGAAAAGGTTTGAATAAGCACCCAATCCCTGCTCTTCTATGGGGACCACCGATATCACCTTTTGAGACAAAAGATGGTCCAATGCTTGAAAGAGAGACTTCTTTTTCTCTGGATCCCTGGGAACATTTGATCTGAGAAAACAAGGAAATGGGGACTCTCGGAACTCTAGTTTGTACCCTAGAGTGATTGAGGAAGCCACCCATTTGTCTTGACATTGTTTCTGCCAGACCCTTGAGAAATGCAGAAGTCTTCCCCCCACTTGAGCGAGCGGGGGCACCCCTTCATAAGGAGGCTTTAGTATTTTGTTTTGTAGGTTTCCTTCCCCAGGACTTCTTTTGTCCCTGGGGTTGACCCTGAGGTTTACCTCTTCAATTTGACAGTGGAGGCCGTCGAGACTGCCTGGAGGCTGATGCTCCTGCCACTGGGGAAGAGGCTCGTTTAAATGAAATACACTTACTCCTTTTCCTAACTGGCAAAAGGGTACTTTTCCCATTAGAAATTCTTTGGATGTACTTATCCAGATCATTCCCAAACAGTCGCGAAAAGGAAAACTAGCCAGGAGATTTTTGTAGGGTGCTTCTGACCAATTTACCAACCATAGTATTCTACGCATATGCGCCAGCCCAAGCATAAGGCATGAGGCCTGGAGAATAGAATCTCTCATGGCGTCTATTGCAAAACATAACGCCCCTGGTAGCTCGGCCAAATCTTGGGCCTGCTGATTAGGAATAATCTTGAGCACTTGTTTAAACTGGTCTCTCAAGGATTGACACACACCAATTGCTGCCAGCGCAGTCACTGAACCTGCCAGAGAAAACATGTTTTTTAATAGGAATTCCATTCCAACATTTTATCCGTTGGATCCCTAAGCATTTGAGTATTGTCTACAGGACAAGTCAAACGTTTATTCACAGAGGATATAGCAGCGTCAGTTGCTGGTATCTCCATTTTTTTTTACTTTTCCACCATGGTGTAAAGAGTTGCAAACTTTTTAGGAGGATAAAAATGCTTATCTGGGTGATCTGACTAAGAATACACGAGCTTTTCCAGCAAAGAATGGATAGGAAAGGCATGCACAGCTTGGGGGGGGGGGGGCTTTAGCAAACCCAAACGAGAAGTAGGTTTATCAACTGACTCAGTTAAGGGTAGCATAAATGTGGAGCGGACCAATGCAGTAAGAGATTGTACCATCAATCTTTCAGATTGTGAACCTGATCCCTCCACATCTGACCCCTCAGAAGAGGAGTCATCAGCCTCTTCCCAGTCCCCTGAGAAAAACTCATCATCTCCCACCCCCGGTTCCTCAAATTGAGAGTTCTGGGTAACGGAAGGGGACCTATCGTACTTAGCCCTACTCTGGGATGCGATTAAAGACACTAACCTCTGCTCCAATCCTAATATGGTTGAGGAAAAAAAAATCTTCAGTAACATAGACAGGGGCTGCAGTGTTGGAAACAGTTGCACCACCTGATGTCCCTGATGTCCAAGGGCCTCGGCTATGGAATGCTCTACCAATCAACATCCGCCTGGAAGAAAATCACCTGGCTTTTAGGAAAAAACTCAAGACCTTCCTCTTTTAGCAGATGATCAAAGCTCGCCACAGTGCCTAGAGGCGATTCAGTTCGCATTGTGCGCTATACAAGTATTTCATTCATGGCTCGCTCTGACCAGCCGCTTCAGATCTCTCAGGGAAGGATGCCATTTTAGAGATGATTTTAGGCTTTTTTGAGCTTAAAGGAGTGCGTTTTTACCCCCTTCTGACCATAGCCCAATGCACAAATGCATAGGTACTACCAGAAGAAATTGCATTCACTGCTTGAGCAAATAGTCCAGCAACTGTCGCTGCTATTAACGCTCAGCCTGATGCTTTTAGTAAATATGCCAAGGGAATGCCTGTGTCACTAACCTCTTACATGCTCCTTTTTGCTCTTGTGTCCCTCCGACAGCTGCAGCCAGCAAATAATGGAGCTTTTAAAACATACTTCTGCACTGGGCATTGCCGCATGCCAATGCCGCACTAACCCCCCCCCCCCCCCCCCCCGTCACATCGTTCCCCCCTCCTTTTAAAAAAAGTGAGTTTTCCAACGCAATCCGAAGAGATCGGCGTGTGTGTGTGTGTGTGTGTGTGTGTGTGT
Source organism: Lithobates pipiens (assembly GCF_037356315.1). Lineage (NCBI taxonomy): Eukaryota > Metazoa > Chordata > Amphibia > Anura > Ranidae > Lithobates > Lithobates pipiens. The sequence continues at coordinate 485,147,146 of NW_027507758.1, forward strand.
GTGTGTGTGTGGGGGGGGGGGGGGGGGGGGGTACAAAGTAGTGTTAACCACAGCCCTGTAAGCAGACAATCACCTTCCCGTTTTTGTTAGTATTATCACCTACGAGGGTTCTCGGTTTCTGTCTGCATTATTACCTGTGGAACATAATAAGAATTCCAGCCACTCCCTGCTATAAATGGCTTTACATTTCATGCGTCACACTGCAGAGTTATGGATCACAACCTTTGTAATAGCCTTGTTAACTGATTGCTATTTCAAGTATGTATGTTAGTGTTTGTTTATGTGTGTTTATTCTGGACTAGATACAGATAGCTTCAGTTTTACTGAATGATGATGGGAAACTGCTAGCAAAATTGTATTGACTGGATTCACTGTTTGTCTTTCGTTAAGCATTCCTCGCCATGGTCTATAAACGGATTTGGGTCGTAGAGCATGGGGATATGGAAGATCATAATGAATCTGTTTTCTTTATGCCTCCGACATCCATTTGATAACAATAAGCAACAGGTTAAATGAGTCAGTAAATTGCTGACACATACCAAATTGTGTGATTAAGCTTACAGCAGAACAGTGTTTATTTCGCCAAACATGTAATTTCAACCACTTTAAATCAATCAGGATTCAGAATATGATAAAAATTGATTGCCTGAAACCAGTCAATCTACTACTCACGAGTTTGGTTGTCCACCCAAATTTTAGGGCTATAAATTGACAGCTTTAATACTGGTTATTTGAAAAATCTATTCAAACCAGACAAAATGATAACAATTCAGTCAAAAGCAATTTTCCATTGGGTTAGATCGATACTACTTAGACATGTGCATTCGTTTTCGTCCGAATGCATTTTCGTCCAAATTTCAGCTATTTTCGTTTTCGTTTTGACAAACGATAACGAAAGCACAGAATCCGAAAAACGAAAGATCCGACATAAATAAATGCTTTATTTTCGTTTTCATTGTTACAACAGTTCGATATAGAATAGGAGATTCGACGTGACTCTGACAATAACAATCTGTCTATAGAACCTGTGGTCGAATGTGCCTAACCTTACCTCTATTAGTCCAAGATTATATAGAGAAAATATTCGACAGAGAAAAAAGATTTGACAGAGAGAAAAGATTCTGCAAGTTACTGTCCTAAAAAGTGTTTGGGGACCCGGGTCCTGCCCCAGGGGACATGTATCAATGCAAAAAAAAGTTTTAAAAACGGCCGTTTTTTTGGGAGCAGTGATTTTAATAATGATTAAAGTGAAACAATAAAAGTGTAATATTCCTTTAAATTTCGTGGGGGGGGGGTGTCTATAGTATGCCTGTGAAGGGGCTCATGTTTCTGGTGCTTAGAACTGTCCCTGCACAGTGTCATTTATGCAGGAAAAAAGTCCTTTAAAATCACTCGCAGCTATTATGAATTGTCGGCTCTGTAATACAGAGAACACTCATTGAAAGTCATTGATAAAAAAATAAAAAAATAAATAAATAAAAAAGCGTGGGGGTCCCCCAAATTCAATTACCAGGCCCTTCAGTTCTGGTATGGATATTAAGGGGAACCCTGCCTCAAATTTAAGAAAAAAAATTGACGTGGGGTTAGGGGGACCCCACGTCAATTTTTTTTTTTAATTTGACGCGGAGTTCCCTTTAATATCCATACCAGACCTGAAGGGTCTGGTTATGGATATTTAGGGGGAACCCCACGTCAAATTTTTTCTTAAATTTGAAGCAGGGTTCCCCTTAATATCCATACCAGACCTGAAGGGCCTGGTAATTGAATTTGGGGGACCCCCACACTTTTTATTTATTTATTTATTTTTTATCAATGACTTTCAATGAGTGTTCTCTGTATTACAGAGCCGACAATTCATAATAGCTGCGAGTGATTTTAAAGGACTTTTTTTCCTGCATAAATGACACTTTGTGCAGGGACAGTTCTAAGCACCAGAAACATGCGCCCCTTCACAGGCATACTATAGACAACCCCCCCCCCCCCCTACGAAATTTAAAGGAATATTACACTTTTATTGTTTCACTTTAATCATTATTAAAATCACTGCTCCCGAAAAAACTGACGTTTTTAAAACTTTTTTTTGGATTGATACATGTCCCCTGGGGCAGGACCCGGGTCCCCAAACACTTTTTAGGACAGTAACTTGCAATTTAGTCTTTACAATTAGCACTTTAGATTTTGAACGTTTGAGTCCCATAGACTTTAATAGGGTTCTAAAGTATGCTATATACTAGCTCCATCGAATCTTCTTTATACATTCGACAGACACCATAAGCCTTCAAAGACAGATTAGACCGTAATTCATGTGGATTTTCGGACTAATGCAATTTTTGAACGAAAAACGAAATAAATAAAAACGAATTTCGGGAGTAACTAAATAAATTAAGTTTTTGGACGAAAACGAAATTCCGAAACAAAATATTTTACTCTGCACATGTCTAATACTACTTCAATCCTATCTCTTTGCAGTCGATCACAATAATTTGTTTCTACATTTGATCACTGAAGATTTATATTCCATCTTGATCGAAAGTGGTTAGAATGGTAGGACAGTTGTCATATTTATGGTCACTTTAAAGGCTTAGTAGGCATGCATTGTTTTCAAATAGATTCCTATTTACAGTATTTTGGTTATGCAGTGTAGGTAATAGGTCTAAAGCTGCAGTTGACCTGCTTTGCATTTCTTTAAATGCAGCAGGTCATACAGCAATGTATTTTCTATGCAGGCCTTCAAAGCAGAAGTTTGGGGTTTGGCAAAAAAACAAACACATGCTCACCCCTAGGCTACAGCTATCCCACATCAGCTCTAAGCCAAAGAACTGAGTGATCTCATAACCGTTGATCACTCCGTTCTTGGTCTGTTTAGAGTGGAGAGCAAAGACTGGTCCACACAACAATGGAAAACACCAATGTGCGTGAGTGAAGGCCAGTTAGATGATGCAGACATCCAAAGAGATTTAACTGGCAGGGTATCAGGTGCACAAGATGAATTTTAGAACCACTCATCAATCCAGCTCTGTGCTTTCAATTTAAAGTAAGCTCTTGTTAAGATAAATATGGAGACTTCCATTACTGGCCCTCTATAATTCTAATTGTCTTCCTGTTATGATGACCTCTGTCTTAAGCATGGTGGCTAAGTGGTTAGCTCTTTAAGCAGTGAAAATGTAGCGCTAGTATCACAAAGCCATATGTTAATATCATAAGGTAAAGTAAATCATAAGGTAAAGTGAATCAAAAGTAAAAAATTCTAATTGGTGACTAAATAAACATATAGAGATAAGTCCAAACATTGTCCATCAAAATAATAGAAGAATCCTCCACAAGAAACACCCAGCTTCTAGAGGAGTGAGCTCAGCAGATGCATAGACTTCTTATAACATCAGAAGAATAATATAGATGGATACTCTTACCAGAATTGTTGGATCTGCGTATCATCAACACCAGATCATGTAGACATATAGGGCTCTATATAGGCACATAATATAAAATAAATATTTATTTTATATTATGTATATACAGGGGTGGGTCCTGCGCAAATCGTGCCACTCAAATAAAATACACAAATTCAAAATAATATAAATATGTGCATACATACAATGCCGTGAAAAAAATAAAAAATAAATATAGTCCAAAAAACAATGAATAACAAGTGAATAAGCAAATCAAACAAACTCCAGGATTCTCTTGCATCCCCATGAAGAAGTCACATGACGTAACGCGTAGGGATTGGCCAGAGGACGAACCAGAAGTAGAGTAAGGCGGGAGGAAGTTGTCATTATACCCTCTTCCTGATTGTGCTTGTTTTTGCAATTAAAATGTGAGAGTCTTTACTGCTTTTTAATAAATTTACCTGCCGTTTTTTAAACTACTACATTATGGAAGTCTCCTGTTTCTCTCTCTCCCCCTCCTCTCTCTTATTTTGAGCCATACACTGTGAAATAGAAGTGAAGATCCATTTCACCTATTCTGTAAGCTGGGACTGGCCCTCTAGTGGCGGGAATTGTATCATTACATCCCTCCTTTGGATTTCCTGATGGCTATTATTTATTATTTATGAATGAAATAAGAGAATCCTGGAGTTTGTTTGATTTGCTTATTCACTTCGTTTAAAGGTGAGAGTTCTGGGAGCCTTGAGTAGCGGACATTTTATTATTGTTCTATCATTAAACCTTTTTTCCATTTTTTATATATTTTTTATATATTTTTATGCGTGCTGTTTTTTGGACTATATATATATTTTTTTTTTTCACGGCATTGTATGTATGCACATATTTATATTATTTTGAATTTGTGTATTTTATTTGAGTGGCACGATTTGCGCAGGACCCACCCCTGTATATTCATTATTTAATAGTTTGTGCTCACTATTTTGTCCTGCTGCATTTTTTAGTTAGCATTTGCACTTTATATCACTCAGGCTCTTTTTCACAGCATCTGTGTTTCATTATATCTGATTTTGGATTTTGTTCCACTTTAGTCACTTATTACCACTTAGCGGCGCGAAGGCTGACCACTTTTATTTTATATTATGTGTTTTCAGAGAGTGGCTTCCCTGAAGAAGAAATTATATGCACTTTTCGAAATGCGTTGGAATAGCCGCTCTTCTGTTGCTGCATATTCTGTATATTTCACTGTCCAAACATCGATTGTACAAATACATAATCACGCGGAGTGATTGATTTTACATATATATTTTTTTGTATCAGTAATACATTTTTCTCTTTTTTATATATGGATTATTATTATTTTTTCTTTTGTTTATATTGCCTTTAAAATCCCACTTGTTTTGAGGTATCAATTTGGTATATAATATAAAGGGATGATGGCAATAACATGCCACGGCACTTGAGTCTAAGGTAATTTATGGATCCAGTATACCGTTTCCTCACCATTGAGAGCCCTATATGCCTATATGATCTGGTGTTGATGACACGCAGATCCACCAACTCTGGTAAGAGTATCCATCTATATTATTCTTTTGATGTTATCAGCATAAAGAAGTCTATGCACTCCTCTAGAAGCTGGGTGTTTCTTGTGGCGGATTCTTCTATTATTTTGATGGACAATGTTCGGACTTATCTCTATATGTTTATTTAGTCACTAATTAGCATTTTTTACTTTTGATTGACTTTACCTTATGATATTAACATATGGCTTTGTGATACTAGCACTACATTTTCACTGCGTGTCCTTACATGAATATTTGTCAAATTCGTAAGTAGCAGCTTTTCTTTTTCTTTTTTTCCACAGATTAGCGCAGTATTGTTTTTTTTTTTTGGTTAGCTCTTTAGCCTAGTAACCCTAGTTACTGGTTTGAAAACCCAACAATGACACTACCTGCCTGGAGTTGCATGTTTTCCCTGTGCCTGCGTGGGTTTCCTCCGGGTACTCTGGTTTCCTCCCAGATTGCAAAGACATGTTGATAGGTTAATTGGTTCCTGTATAAATTGCCCCTAGTATGTGTATGCATGAATGTGAGTTAGGACCTTTGATTGTAAGCTTCTTGAGAGCAGAGCAGAGCTACTATTTGATGTCATTTGGCAGGTATGTGTGTGTGGCGGGCATGGTTGAGTTCCTACAACTATTCTCTGAGAAAAAGTTCTTCTATGCAAACTTTCACTCAATTAGTTAGGGCAGCCCCTATGCTTCTTTGTAAAGGTGAATGTTGGATTTATATATTTGCCTGCAATAGACCATTAGACATAATAATGACCATGTACTTGGCATGGTGCTTATGGCAAGTGTTTAGTGCAGCAGGTATTCTGGTAGGTGTGTATTGAAAACCTGTTGAAAAGTTGCTGCCACGACATAAAAGGTACAGTACATATGACTCACAAACAACCCCTTGGAGGCCACTTATGTAAAAGGTCTCTGCTTTTCAGTGCAAGTTTAAAGTAATTGGTTGGTTTCAAAATTCACAATAATAATGTGACTGATGTATCTGTTTACTTGACAGAATATCTTAACTAAAGTTGAGGAGGGCTCAGAGCGAGAGGCATCGGCACTTCAAGCACACCGCGAACTGGAGAAAGTAAGAGTCACTTGGATATAAACCATATGAAAAATGGAGCTAAGAAACATTAGGGAACAACAGAGTTTAGTGTTTGTAAATGCATCACACTAAATTCCCGAGAAATAAACTGTGACTCATTCCATAAAAATGACCCATACTGCTGTAAGAGATGTATAAATAGTACAGTACACATATGAAAGGATGGAGAGTTTTATAAGCCCAAATCAATGTGGCACTGAATGTTAATGTAACAATGGGAAACTGATTTAGGTCTCTGAGTAATATCCTGCATTACGTATTCTGAAATGGAAATTTTTATGTTTTTTTTTCTTACCTCTTCTTTACATTTAGAACACAGGTACATTTTCGGTTTAAAAAATGTTGGAGAAGACCGGAAGAAATGTAGTGATTACCTAATATGGCCAGTTAGATTGCTTGTTTTATTTCCCAGATAATAAAAGAAGAAACCAGTTTTACCACTAATTCTATGGGCAACAAATTCTTCAAGATATTCTGCCCCTACCTACAGGGCTCAAGTCCTGCGGGAACGCATGGCAACGGAGTTCCTGTACTTTTTCCACAACAGGAACTCAGTTCCCGTTAGCAGCTATGTCCTGCAAGACTTTGAAGTATGCGAGCTGTGTGGAAGGTGCTACACCAGCAGCCGCCGACACAGCTCCCAATAGTAAATGCTGCACACCAGGGGTGGACTGACCATTCAGGCATTGCCAGTAGGGGGCCCCATGACAGCTTCCGCTTCGCTCTACCTCACAGGACATGCAGAGGTGAGCTGAGGGAGGAACATCAGTTTGGAATGGTAAGCCGAGCACAATACCTGGCAAAGTTTAATGCCAGGAGTGAAGTTTATGTGGAAATATGTGAAGGGTTGGAATAGCAACGAGTGTGTGTTGGAGCCCTGCAGAGTTTGCAGCCCCCCAAGCTAACATACATCTCCTAAGCAGGAACACATCACTATCTCCCCAAGCATTCTGTCCAGATAATATGCAGTTGATTTATGACCTTTCCGTTTAACCCTGTGTTATCCAAACTCTGTTCAATGAAAAGCGTAAACTCACCACATAAACACTCTATATACAAAATAAAATTCCTCAATAAAGATCAGAACATGATGTTCACATTTGCATGGAAGCACAATTGAATGAATGCTGATTATTCAGAGAATTACCGTATTTATGTTGAGGATTGTTTTTTTTTTTTATGTACTAACAGTTAGGGCCGGTTCACACAGGGGGCGACACGAGGCGACACGACTTGCCGTGCCGCAACCTGCCGCGACCTCAGCGGCGACTTGCAAATGACTTCTGTATAGAAGTCAATGCAAGTCGCCCCGAGGTCGCTCAAAAGTAGTACAGGAACCTTTTTTCTTAGTCGGAGCGACTCGAGTCGCTCCTCTTAGAACGGTTCCATTGTACAGAACGGGGGCGACTTGTCAGGTCGCGGCACAGCAAGTCGTGTCGCCTCGTGTCACCCCCTGTGTGAACCGGCCCTAAAGCTTCATATACACAATATGAAAATTGGATGAAAAATACCACTTTTGAAGCGTTCGTGCATATTCGCGGGGGAGGGGATCTTGGGTGGGAGTTCCCACACTTTTTTCCCCAGGACTTGACCCCTGCCTACCTATGACATGTATTTGATTAATAATAACATCTACCATATGTGCAAATGCCTTACAGAAAAAAAGAATACCTATGAAGTGATTTTTTTTAAACACTTGCTGGTGTTCATTTTAATGCCACCTGGGGACAAAGATAATTGAACTAAGTTTATAGACTGGAAATGCAGGGGCATAACCACCTCTGCCTTCTGACTTCTTGCTACACCACTGGCCTAAGGAAGCAAATCACAAGGTGTATATGTTGTATACTGGGACACTGGTCAAGCTACAATTTTATTTCAGCCTATGGTAATGAACCATCAGAGGGCTGACATCTAGAGCATAGCTATAAATGAATGGGAGACCAAGCAGAAAAGGAACCCAGTGATATATATATATATATATATATATTTATATTTATTTCTTTTTTATGTATGTATTTTTAAATGTTCTTAAACTGTGTAGCCACCATTGACATAGCTTTGTTTATAAACAAAGCCATGTGAACTCTTTTGTCATAGAGGACATGATTTCAAACTATGCTAATTGTTTTCTGGTCATTGCTGGAGACCTGGACCTGCCAGTGATAGCCGGGTGTCACAGTAATGCATGCTTCTAGCTTCCAGAGTTGTTCTGCTGAGATCCTCTTCTCTATAGCTGCTGCTCGGATCTCACACCACCATCCTTTCTTGGGATGTCATCGGGAGGCTACCGGCTTTTTCTGGGTTCTGCCTCCTGATGACACATCACTAGGCCCGCCCTTTTCTCCTTTAGTGAATGGAATGACTGTAATGCTCCTGGTGCTTCCTGGGATATGCACATCACATATCCCAGGAGGCACAGGGGGTACTGACAATATTTACCTAGGCAATTGAGGAGAGTGGTGGTGGGGGGGGGGGGGGGGGGTAGAACCAAGACTGCTAAATAAAAACAAAAAAGTAGATAAGCCAAAAAAGTGTGTTATTTGTGCAGAGTAGGGGGTGGCATGGAGAGGAGCAAAATTACTTTTAAGGGCGAAGATCTACATTAGGCATGCTTTGCTGGATGAATTTCACTCTTCAGAGGTCTTTTGTGTATATAAGTATAAAATATAATGTGCTTGCCTGTAGTGGCCAGTTCAGTGTTTGACGTCACCTTCATACTTTGGAATCTGATTGGTTAGTTTAGTCCACACCACAATTACTGATAAACAATACCCCCTAAATGTATTATATGCATATGTCTATGTATCTCATTGGCTGTCTCCTCTGGCCTGTTTAGCTTGTACGAGCCTGTAATGATGGAGTCAGGAAGATGAGTCGTACAGAGCAGCTTATCAGCATAGAGAAGACACTTGAATTTAAGATCAAGGTATGGAATCTCCCCTTTCCAATGGTGGGGAAATATGAACTCGAGGATGTAATATGTAGGGGAAATTCTGTAAGTGAAAAATATTTGAAATATTCACTACTGTCTGTTGATTTGGATGAAAAACACCAGGCTGCTTTTCCCTAGCTGGCTCTTCTTGCTCATAGTGTGTGTTGGATGATCTCTCCATTGACACCAACAAGAATATCTTTCCACACATTCTGCACAGGTAGAGCAAGATGTTGACTGATGTGCTCACAAGATATTTAAATTTGAGTATTGCCCACAACAGGTGCATGTAATCACCTAATTCTCTACTACCAAAAATCTTAGTCATACACTGGTCAAATTTCGGACAGTTCTTGGGGTGTTAGACAAAATTTGCTCTGCTTGTAGCCTTGTCTACTGCCTCCCACCCGACATTCCTCATTTGAAAACGCAAAGGAGCCAGGCAGAAAATTGTCACCCAAACAATGGCTGCATCCAGTCAGGTGCAGCCACTGTTCATGTACAGTATCTCACAAAAGTGAGTACACCCTTCACATTTTTGCAAATATTTTATTATATCTTTTCATGTGACAACACTGAATAAATTACACTTTGCTATAATGTAAAGTAGTGAGTGTACAGCTTGTATAACAGTGTAAATTTGCTGACCCCTCAAAATAACTCAACACACAGCCATTAATGTCTAAACCGCTGGCAACAAAAGTGAGTACACGGCTAAGTGAAAATATCCAAATTGGGCCCAATTAGCCATTTTCCCTCCCGGTGTCATGTGACTCGTTAGTGTTACAAGGTCTCAGGTGTGAATGGGGAGCAGGTTTGTTAAGTTTGGTGTTATCATTCTTACTCATACTGGTCACTGGAGGTTCAATATGGCACCTCATGGCAGAGAACTCTCTGAGGATCTGAAAAAAAGAATTGTTGCTCTACATTAAGATGGCCTAGGCTATAAGAAGATTGCCAAGACCCTGAAACTGAGCTGCAGCACGGTGGCCAAGACCATACAGCTGTTTAACAGGACAGGTTCCACTCAGAGCAGGCCTCGCCATGGTCGACCAAAGAAGTTGAGTGCACGTGCTCAGCATCATATCCAAAGGTTGTCTTTGGGAAATAGACATGCTAAAGATGATGCACAAGAAAGCCCTCAAACAGTTTGCTCAAGACAGGCAGACTAAGGACATGGATTACTGGAATCATGTCCTGTGGTCTCATAAGACCAAGATAAACTTACTTGGTTCAGATGGTGTCAAGCTTGTGTGGCAGCAACCAGGTGAGGAGTACAAAGACAAGTGTGTCTTGTCTACAGTCAAGCATGGTGGTGGGAGTGTCATGGTCTGGGGCTGCATGAGTGTTGCCGGATTTGGAGAGCTACAGTTCATTGAGGGAACCATGAATGCCAACATATACTGTCACATACTGAAGCAGAGCATGCTACTGCACACAGAAGTTTTTTTTTATCTTAATGTATAGAATGCATTAAGATAAAAAAAAAAACATTCTGCCTTTACAAGCACTTTAGGACTACACCTAAAGTGGGGTTTCTTAACCAGGGTTCCACGAACCCTAGGGTTCCTCCAGAGGTTGCTAGGGGTTTCTTTAACAATGAGCAATTTCTACCTCTCAAATAAGTTCTAACTAGCACCACTGATTTTCTTTAGCTATCTGTAAGGGGGTAATTCTTCCCAATGATCACAAGTGTAAGCAGTATTCCTCTCACTGACCATTACACTAATGTATCACAAGTTGTAGATATAGTAATTTTTAGCAGGGCTTCCCTGAAACCGAAAACTTATTTCAAGGGTTCCTATTTGTTGAAAAGGTTGAGAATGCCTGATCAAGGGGATGTTTTTCCAGGGTTATTGTTGAAGAAATTTAACAGGAGAGGGGTTTAGGGTTACAGGATTCTCCAAAACGATCAGTAATCACAGTAGATAGACAAACTTTACTCTAATCTTCCCAAGAGCAGCTTTTCTGAGGGTAGCAGGGTATGGCTAATGCCGCGTACACACGACCGGACTTTCTGTCAGAATAAACTCTGACCGTCTTTCCGACGCAGTTCTGATTCGCCTACCCACGATAACACCAAAATCCGTTTGTTTAGAATGCAATGACGTACGACGGGACTAGAAAGGGAAGTTCAATAACCAGTAGCCAATAGTTCCCCTTGCGTTTTTGGTCCATCGGAATAGCATACAGATGAACAGTTTTCCCGATAGGCATTGATTCCATTGGAAAGATTTAAAACATGTTTTATTTCTAGGTCCATCAGAATTTTTGAAAAAAAAAAGTCAGATGAAGCCCACACACGATCGGAATATCTGATGAAAAATGATTCCGTCTGACCTTTTCTGCCGGAATGTCCGGTCGTGTGTATGTGGCATAAGATGTCAACTTCCCTGCAACAGCAGTCCATGAAGCAACCTCTGGCAACTGGTTCTCCTCTAGAACATGCCTAATTATCAGTCTCAATAAAGGCTTTTTACTCACAGTGTCCCAGGAGCTGTCAGCCACCCAGCATCCTCTGACAAATCCTCTGTGAAAGAAATAAGGATCACTCTTTCAGTCCAGGACTCAGAGACAGTGCCCTTCAGCAAGGGTACTTCTTTGACAATTCTTTTCAGGCCTTCAGCCCCACAACCATTAAGGCCCAAAAAGTAATCTCCTGACTCCTAGACTGATCCAGCATTTAACTTTGAAGGACAGAAAGCTCTACTGCAAGGGTATTATTTATTATTTATAACCCCTATCAGTTTTGTTGACCTCGGTGTCCCATTGAGCTTTCACTTGACTTCCTGTTCCATAACCAAAACAGGAATTGAGAGGAAATCCCTCCAAATGAGGGAATCCCTTGTTGTCACCTGGTCATCATTGGAAGATTTTCCCTCTATTCCTGTTCTTGTGACAACTCAAAATGTGTGAATTTCTTTCACTCTCACTCATGTTGATAACAGTAAACAGGACAAATAGCAAAGGGTGAATCTCCCTAATGGGGGTACAGACAGCAATAGACACCTGACAGGTGTTCTAATCCTTCTCCACTTTATCCAAACCTAAAAAAAATGGTTTTGCCTTTCATTATACTTTAAGAAGTCTATATCTCACCAGAACACCTTTGCCGATAAAATGTTAAAGGATCATTAAAGATTTTCACATACCACGGACAAACAATTAAACAACCTCAGCAATAAAGAAGGTGTGTTTGTGAGATATATGATTCTTGGCACTGATTAACTTTCTCTAACCTTGGTACATCTATTGTTACACATTGTGCCACTTATGATTAAAAAAAAACATTTATCCATTCTACTTGTTTGTGTGGGATATTTCCAGGATCAGGGAGCGGGTGGATTGTAGGACCTAAAATGATTGCATTATACAGCACACTCATCTGAACCCTATACATTTGTTCCATGTTTTTTCCCTCTATTAATTCTTCTTCCCTCTTTCTGACAGTCTGTACCCATCATCTCTCACTCACGATGGCTATTAAAGCAAGGTGAGTTACAACAAATGTCAGGACCGCGCACATCCCGCACCCTCCGCACGAAGAAACTCTTCCGCCCAGTTTATCTCTTCCTCTTCAATGATTTGCTCCTCCTCTGCAAACGTCAGCCTGGGTGAGTGGCATATGAAACAATCAGCTCCAAGTTATTGGTATTATCTAGGAAAGCATGGGGAGGGCAGTTTATGTGCTTAATATTAATCGTGCCCAACTCTTGTATTGTTCCAATCACTGAAGCCTTGCCCACCCATACTGGGCCTTGAAATGGTCGCTGCTGAACACAGAACCATGTGACAGGCTGCAGTCCCAACCAAAAGCACTGTAATAAACCTGATGAACTGGGCTGTCAGGGATCATCTATTGCTCAGATTAACATTTGGCACTCCCTGTTTTAGGCCTCATTTATACAGGCATACCTATCTGTACACTCATGTGAAGTGATGTGGCTATCTTTACCCGCATGCGATGCACAGGTGCTCCATTCATCTTCATGCAGTCAGTCCCATTCATGTCTGTTGTGATGAAGTGGCTGCACAGGCCCAGCTTCTGGTCCCAATTTGACAGCAGTACAGGTGCGCATTCCCGGATGCAGACAGTGTGCGTACGCGTGCAAGCAGGCTCATAGCTATCAAATTGGGACCAGCAGCTGTGTCCTTGCAGACGCTGCATCACAATAGACAGGAAAGGGACTGCCTTCACACAGGTGTATGGATAGGGACATATTTGGAGGTTTTGTCTATTATGCTTCACACAAAACTGAACTCCAGGTAGATATTAAACAACCATATTTAAGTATATCTAAAGCAATTTTTTCATTGAGATTGCGTAGGGGAAGGTTAAAACCGCTGCATTTTTTTTTTTTTTTTGCCAGAGAACATTTTCCTTTACTTCCTGCCCCGTAGACTCAAAAGGAAGTAAGAGGATATCTTTTCAATGTGGGGAAAATCCTATAAGACAGTTGTCATGTAAACAAGTATCCCCATTGGAAGATTTGCCTCTATTCCTGCTCTGGTAACGGTTCTCATAATTTTCAAATACCCTCACCTTCATTCCTAGTGACAATGGTGAGAAATGTCATCCAGGGACATAGATAGTCATAAATACCCACAGTGATTGTGTCTCCTCATCACTCTATCCAAATCGAAAAAAAAATTACCTTTACTTATAAACAAATAAATAATAATGTAGCTGCCTTAAAGTTCACCATTACAAAAAATAGAAAATAAATGCAAATTTTTTGCAGGTTAAAAAAATAAGTGCGAAACAAATTAAACATAAAAGGATGGCGCTAATTCAGCATATCATAAATCATTATATAATAAAAATTCAAAGAAAAGGAAATCAAATCAATCAATAATGTGAAATGAGTCATCTTTACGTTTCCGTGCTCCAACACTCGTGTGAGAAGAAAAAACTCACCAAAAAGTGAAATAGCTATATAGAAAATTGCATGGAATTCAATATTCATAGAAGGATGGGCAACATCAGAGAGCGATGATCCGTAGTTTAATTGGCATCAGCTGCTGGATCTTTCAATACTTATGCAGAAAAACGCAAAAAAAAACTGAGTATATAACATAGCGCAATATAGCCTGTGCAGGTTTAACCAAAAAGTAGCCAGATAATGCACTTACATTTGATGGTGCCATAGGCTAGTACTAGCATGTACAGCTCAATAGCAAGGAAAAGACGCCATTTCTCCGACTCTCGGCGTGTGTTCCAACACTCCAGAGACTGGAACCGGGCGTACCGGAAGTGGTGTCAGTGTGAACGAGCGCGTAGCCTCAATGAATTTCGTGTTTTCACGTCTTCAGGAAATTTGCCTATATGCATTTATTTATTTTTTTGTTAGGGGCCCGTAAAGTATTGTACAAACGATCAATAGATTGTGGGCGTAATGCCATAGTCCTGCACACTGTCTGTGTAGCTGTCTGCTCGTACCTCCGATACGGACAGGAAATTACACTGTGACAGGAAGCATCAATGAACTACCTAGAGCACTCAACAGCCCCCTGGTAGTTCATTGAGAACTACAACCTGACAGCCGCAAAGGATGTCAGTACTTGTAGTTTTCCTATTCCTAGAACACTGTAAATGAGCCCAGATGGAGCCACATTTTTTTTCTAGATTGTGACAGCAAAAGGGAGGAGAAGATCCCCTGTTCACTGTCAAAACAAGAGGGAGTGGTGCGGTGCCCGGTGCATTTGTAACATATTACATCCTGAACATGGGCGTAACATGCAACATGTTACAAAAGGGGAACTTATCCTTTAATTTATCTATATTCAGTCTCCTGCAATCCACTGTACAAAAGAAGATAATATTCTGACATGAAAAGAGAGCATACTGAGCAGAGGGGTAACCTTACTGGTGTGCTGCTGCTAATAAATTGTCCATTCTCCAAGCTGCTGCTGGAGGTCTGAAAGTCAAGGATCTGGCTATACTATATGTAAGTGGTTCTTGGATCACAAAACTGGCTGCAGAGCCATTTGGAAGTTTTATATGCATTTCTCTGGTGCATTTAACCACATGCCTGGAGTTCAGCTAGAAGTCGTGCCAGATGTCTCTATAGTACCATATTTTACATTACTTACTAGTTTTACAAACAGCTGTTATCAGCTCCCTGATAAGTCTGTTATATTCTTCAGTAAAACGTAAGCTGCTATAGAATTTCTAACCTATCTCATTTATCATCAGGGATCGGTACCAGGTGTTTGACGTTGCAGCACGTGGCCTCCTGCGCGTAGAAGAGTTGGAAGACCAGGGCCAGACCCTCGCCAATGTGTTTATCCTGAGACTGCTGGAGAATGCACATGAAAGGGAGTTTACATATATGCTAAAGGCTTCATCCCAGTGAGTACAGCCCTTGAAGAAAGACTTACCTCCACTTCTTACTATAGTTTAACCACTTCAGCCCCAGAAGATTTGGCTACTCAATGACCAGGCCATTTTTTGCGATACGGCACCGCATCGCTTTAACTGACAATTGTGTGGTCGTGCGACCTTGTAACCAAACAAAATAGAAAATAGAGCTTTCTTTTAATGGTATTTGATCATCTCTGCGGTTTTTATTTTTTGAGCTATAAAACAAAAAATGACCAACAATTTTGAAAAAAAACACAATATTTTGTACTTTTTGTTATAATATATATCCCCAATTTTTTTTAAAAAAAGCTAATTTTTTCCTCAGTTTAGGTCGATATGTATTTGTCTACATATTGTTGGTGATAAAAGTCTACAATATCGGGGAAAGATTTATGGCATTTTTATTATTATTTTTACTAGTAATGGACAGATCAGACACTTTTGACACATTTTTGGGACCATTGGTATTTATACAGCGATCAGTACTATAAATATGCACTGATTACTATGTAAATGTCACTGGCAGGGAAGGGGTTAAAACTAGGGCACAATCAAAGGGTTAACTGTGTTACCTAGGGAGTGATTCTAACTGTGGTGGGATGGGACTAAGTATGAACAACAGATCGCTCTCCTCATCCCTGACAGCACAGAGATCTATCTGTTTACATTGACAGATCTTCATTCGGTCTCTGTGTGGCTCGATTGCAGGTATCCGGCAGTCCATGCGAATCGGCTCTAACGTCACTGTGCGGGTGTCCCCTAGTGGTCAAAAGGCAAACCGACGTACAGCTATGTCGGTTCACCCAGGGGAGCCAACTTTCCGCTGTATAACTGCGACGGCTGGTCTGGAACTGGTTAACATACATATTTTCTATTTGCTTCTAGTTACTAGTGGAATTGTGTTCCTACCAGAATTTTTGTTTGAGCGTTGTAAACCAAAAATAAAGAATAAGGGCACAGAAATCAGATTTCAGCTTTCATTGTTCAATGGCTCTTAGGGTAGCAGAGTTTATATCTGATTACTATGGCTAATGTCCTTTTTCTTTTGCATTGCATAAGGACTCATGAGATGTTTCAGGAGAACAGCAGGCCTGCCTTCAGTGCTCCTCCTTCTAAAGTATATATGTATAGTATAAGGGCTAAAATACACATCTATCAATGCCTGTTAGACACTATATTGTATTTCCATCTCTCTAATGCATATTCGAGTAGTCTGCCATGGGAGTTGTACAGGTCCTATGTGTACTTAACCCTCAATTTCAGTAACAACGTTCGGTGAGTGAAACCATTGCTTACAAAGGTCTTTAAAGGTCACCTGGATCTCACTAAACCATCATCTCAAAACCCAGTGTCTTTTATGGAAACCCTGACGCTACATTTTCAACCAACACCCCATGACACCACTCATATACTACTGTGCTACAGACCACCGGGACCAAAGTCCAATCTTCTTTCACCCCTCACGGAATCCTTTGCAATGCACACCCTAAAATTCAAAAATTTCCTGGCACTCGGAGATTTTAACCTTTGGGCAAACGAGCCTAAAGACCCCATTGCGACTGCCTGCATCAATCAACTAGAAGAACTGGGTCTACAGCAACTGATAAAGACTCCCACACATGGGTCAGGACACACCCTGGACCTCATTTTCAAACAGAACATCGACGTCAACATACTCGACAACATAACTCTGCCATGGACGGATCATCACGCCATCAAATTCAAAATCACTACCAACATCACCAACGCAAAACGGAAACCTGTAACAACGCACTGGACCAGATCGCATAAAAAACTGTACTCCGAAGCCTTCAAAACCACTCTGTCCAAAAAAATATCTACAATAACCTTAAACCACTCTACGGAGGAAACACTCAACTCCCTGAACAAGGCATTACTGCAATCAGCAGACTCGGTAGCACCAAAACGCAGGGCTCTCATCAGGAAGAAAAATGCTGGATGGTTTAATAGCTCCCTCTCCGTACTAAAGCAAGAACGCAGAAGAGCGGAAAGAACATGGAGAAGAAATCCCACCGAGGAAAACCTATTTAACTACAAAGGTCTGACAGAGAATTATCGGAAAGCAATCTTCAAAGCCAAAAAGGACCACTTCTCATATACAATCTCAACGGCCGCAAACCAACCACGGGAACTGTTTAAACTGGTTAATCAATCAATGAATCCGGTGTGCCTAGAACCCCCAGAAAGCGAATCCCAGGATTACTGTGACAAACTGTCGGATTTTTTCATCGATAAAGTCAAAACCATCAGGGAAACAATTTGTCAGAAGAAAACATCCAACCTCAGCCAGCAAATACATAAAGAGGATGTCCGCACCAACATACCGCAACCGCCAAAATTTTCACTATCCCCAATTACCGTAGACACCGCAAAAAACATCATTAATAAACTGCGTGACAGTACCTCACCTATTGACATCATCCCCACAAAACTACTGAAAGAATGCTCCGACATCGTGGCTCCAACCATAACCCACCTCATAAACCGATCATTCCACGAAGGGATTGTTCCCAGCATCCTCAAACAAGGCATTGTCAAACCTCTACTCAAGAAACCAAACCTGGACCCTCAGGATCCAAACAACCGTAGGCCGATTACAAGCCTCAACACCATTTCTAAGATCATGGAGAAAGCTGTAGTACATCAGCTACAACTTCACCTGGATACTCACAAACTCCTGGACCCGCTGCAATCAGGCTTCCGCCCGGGTCATGGAACAGAAACAGCTCTCCTCAAGATTTGGGATGACGCCCTCGAAGCGGCAGATGACGGAGAGCCGTGTCTCCTCGTACTGCTAGACCTAAGTGCAGCGTTTGATACAGTAGATCACAATACTCTACTCGTCCGCCTCACAGAAGTAGCCGGAGTCCAAGACATAGATCTCCAATGGTTCACGTCCCTCCTAGGAAATCGGTCACAGACAGTGAAACTAGGAAAATTCCTCTCCGAAACTCGGGCAGTCACCTGCGGAGTCCCTCAAGGCTCTCCGTTGTCACCCGTTCTCTTCAACATTTACATTCGCCCACTCCTTCAAATCATCAGATGCTCAGATCTCTGCTTCCACTCTTACGCTGACGACACGCAACTTTATTTCCGGATCAATGGAAAAAAAGATCACCAACAACAACTTGAAAACTGCCTCAAATCAATAGAGGACTGGATGACCACCAACTCCCTCCAGCTGAACCAATCAAAGACAGAGCTTCTTATCTTACACCAAACTCATAAGCCCGCAACCAAAACCTCCTGGTCTCCACCAACCGTCTTTGGGCAGACTATCTCCCCAAAGACCAAAGCGAAGAGTCTCGGGGTTATTTTAGACGCACAAATGTCAATGGATGCGCAAATAGGAGCAGTAGTCAGTCGATCTCACCATCTGCTGCGAATGCTTCGCAGACTCATCCCTTTTATCCCAAAGAATGACAAAGCAGTGGTAGTTGGAACAATCATTAATTCACAACTGGACTACGCAAACTCGCTTTACATAGGATTACCACAATATCAACTTGCGCGATTACAACTGATCCAAAACACAGCGGCAAGGCTGATAACAGGAAAAAAACCCTGGGAATCCATCTCTCCTTCGCTGAGTAGCTTACATTGGCTAACCGTAAAAAATCGGATCACGTTCAAGACCCTTTGCCTCACCCACAAATGCGTGCATAGAGAAGCTCCGCAATACCTAATGGAGAAAATAAATCATTACACACCAAACCGCAGTCTTCGATCAGCCAACAAAAACCTCCTCCTCGTGCCCAAAGCCCGGTATAAATCCAAGGGGGATCGGAGATTCGCTGTCCAAGGGCCTCGGCTATGGAATGCTCTACCAATCAACATCCGCCTGGAAGAAAATCACCTGGCTTTTAGGAAAAAACTCAAGACCTTCCTCTTTTAGCAGATGATCAAAGCTCGCCACAGCGCCTAGAGGCGATTCAGTTCGCATTGTGCGCTATATAAGTATTTCATTCATTCATTCATTACAGTTGTATGAAATAGATTTTGATGTTTTACTAGTAGGGTCAGCATGAAGGTCCATATTCCATGCACAAAATGTAAAATGGATGTGTCTTTCAGGAGTGAAATGAAACGATGGATGACATCATTAGTTCCAAACCGAAGAACAAAATTTGTTTCGGTTACTACTCGAGTTTTTGGTAAGTAATAATACCATCTTTTCTTTGTTGCTTTTTTTCTCATGCAGAGGGCCCAGTGCAGATAAATACATTGGTTCATCATAGGTTGCCATTACCATTGCTTCGTGCTTGCTTTCACCTAATGCCCTTGAGGGCAGTTGGCACACAGCCAGTGCCTTCCTTCTTCATGATTTCACAGTAACCTGCTTTGTTACTACAAGGTGCTTTTAGCTGTAGCTCTCTCTTGCTCATATGCCCAGTCTTTCATCTTCATATTTTTTTCAAGCTCCCTGTTTAGTGGTTAACTTAATTATTACAGACCCTCCTTTAGAGAACTAAATTCCTGGTCCTTAACCTACCAACAATGTTTTTTTGAAAATATATTTATTGAGGTTTTCACATACAAAAAAAAAAATGTGTGCCACTCACGCAGGGGTGCCAGAGCAACATTAACACATGAGTAATTATTTCTTGCATGGATGGCACATGGATTAACAAGGTGTGGTTTAAGAAAAGAGCTATTTCAAACAGGCATGTACTGATCAAAATAGCTGCAATAGTAAGCGAGAACAAGCTCTCCAAAGGTGGCCCATCTTGTTTGGGGTATGAAAAACTCAAGGGAAATATATCTGTGGCAATCAAATAAGGAATCATGATGTAGCCGTGGTGGGGTCAGCCAACCACTTAGATCATACTTTGTCGTATTTTGTAGGACAACCACTACACATAGGTATCCTTATAAAATGAAACTTACCATAGTTTTCCAAAAAGAGATAGAAGGAGGAACCTGCTTCTTCCAGTGGAGTGCAATAGCTTTTCTAGCATAGAAAAGTACCAACAATGTTTAACAGAAACAGTGCCTCCGGTTGTATCTACAAAGGGGCGTCAAGTTACAAGATCTCATTTGAGTAGTTAGAGGCCCCATGGATACTCTGACCTTTATGGATAAATGTAGCCTGTAAAGAATTCAACCATATTTTTAATTTTAAAAAAATAATGAATTTTGGTTCTTCAAATGCTACAGTTTCTGGAAGAGAGGAGACGGCACAGCTATTTTTAACTTACATTTGAATTTAAAAATAGGGCATCATAAAGAGAAAATAAACCATTGTTATAAACACTTTTATGCCACATCAATAGAGAATACCACAAAACTGACATTATATTTTAATGAGTTCTTTATGTTAGCTAGTAAACAAATTCACATTTTATCTTTTGCACCCATCACTGTCTCTGTTATTAAGCCTCTGCTTCTGGAGAACAAAGATAGTTCAAGTCTAAAATGAAAA
Organism: Lithobates pipiens; assembly: GCF_037356315.1. Taxonomy (NCBI): domain Eukaryota; kingdom Metazoa; phylum Chordata; class Amphibia; order Anura; family Ranidae; genus Lithobates; species Lithobates pipiens. The sequence continues at coordinate 485,167,940 of NW_027507758.1, forward strand.
TTGTGATACAAGACAAATAGAATACATTATACAGCATACTAAAATAAATGTGTAAAAAACAATGGGGTTTATTTACTAAAACTGGAGAGTGCAAAATCTGGTACAGTTGTGCATGGTAGCCAATCAGCTCCTAACTTCAGCTTGTTCAACTAAGCTTTGACAAAAAAAAAAAAAAAACTGGAAGCGATTGGTTTCTGTTCAGAACTGCACCAGATTTTGTCCTCTCTAGTTTTAATATATCAGCTCCAATATTTGTAGATATTTATTGGAAATGTGTAGAGAACCATTCATGGTGGTATACTTGGATAATCTTTTTCTTCTAATGCCGCGTAAACACGACCGGACTTTCCAGCAGACTAGGTTTGACAGGATCAGTCTGTCGGACAATCCGATCATGTGTGGGCTAATCTGATCATTTTTCATTATAAAAATCCGACTGACCTAGAAATAGAAACTGTTTCAAATATCGGGAAAACCGTTCATCTGTGTGCTGGTCCGACGGACTAAATACGACACAAGGGAAGCTATTGGCTACTGGCGATTGAACTTCCTTTTTTAGTCCTGTATTATGTCATCACATTAAAAACTTACAGACTTTCGAATGGACTTAGTCTGTTCATGTGTGGCCAAGTCCGTTTGTTCGTGGCCAAGTCCATTTGTTCGGAAGTCCGTCGTTACTCCTCTGAAAAGTCCATTGGGAAGACCGTCGGACCTAGTCTGCCAGAAAGTCTGTCCATGTGTACACAGCATAAAGCTCAGTGACCTGTGGTTGAGGCGATATTGTAATGTCTGTAGATATTGCACCCCAAGATGTGTGGACAGACAATTTTCTGTCATACCTGTTTGTGCAGGGAACCACTTTTTGAGGTGCACTGAGCTTTTCAAAGGCCCTTTAGTGCAATTAAGTTCTAGGCCAGCTTCTCTTCAGTCCAGGTCAACTAGCTAATGGATCAACATGGCTATCCTCAACATGTGGACTACCATAAATAACTTTATATTGTGCATTTTAAATCACACTATAACTATCACTGTTGATCAACTTGACAGCCAGCTCCTGACACCCAATTCCCATAGTGAAGTTTTAATTTGGGTGTGTAACACATGCTACCCATAAAGAAAAGTCTATACCCTTGAAAAATGTGCTTATGGCCATATATCACTGGACACCTTTAATAGTGAAATGGCACTTGCCCTACTGACTTTCATGGTGGTCCAGTGGTTACAGCATTTTAAGCCTTCTGTCTTCTCCCAATGCTTTTTTGGGTCAGTATTAAGGGAACAGAGAACAGCTGGGTAGCCCACATTTTTAGGAGGCAAGAAATGGAAGCTGGCAAACGTCTTCATCCTCGTTTCCTGGCTTTTCAGTGGTGCTGATGTAGTGGCCCCCCTTGTTACAAGCTACCCAGTCAATAGGTTCACTTCTGACAAATACCTTATATTCATATGTGTCATTTATTTATGTGTTGTATGTTTGCCTCACTTTCTACAGGTAGATCTCACTATATCTTATGTCTGCTCACTTTTCAGACTGCCCGCAGGTGCAATGCGTCCACCCATACATTGCCCAGGAGCCAGACGAGCTGTCTCTGGACCTGGCAGACCTGCTCAACGTCCAGGACAGGACAGATGATGGTATGTATCTTGCTGGAGACAGCCTGGGGTCCCCAGGGATGCTTGCAGACTGAGCTCCTTAATAATGGGCTGACAGATTCCAGGAGCAGAATATGTGTGTCACAGTAACAGGATGAAATTCTTTCAGAGCAAATGACAGGGAGTAACTATTTATGACACAGTGACAGATTTCATCTGCACAGCTATTATTTGGATATGGAAATGGACCGCTTCCAAATATGCATTTTTGTCATTTCACTATGAAACACCCAAGCAGATTTAATTTATTCTGCTCACATTTCAATAGCTCTGTGCATAGCTGAAATGTTGTGCTTGCGACTACATAGATTTATAATCACTAAGTTACATCAAATTCATTTCTATTTGGCAAATGCTGCTTTTGCAACACATTGAAATCAACAGGATGTTGAAGGGGAACTCCAGTTGGGACTGTTGTGTTGTATATAGCATGCATTTCTTTTCTTTTTTTACATTCAGTTGTATACTGTTCTTTGTAGGTTACAATTAACTAAACTCCACATTAAGGATGGAGGAAAGGGTCACTTGTTGATGGAATAGCATTGAGTGTGGTGGCTAGTATGCGCTTCTGAATCCAATAAATGTGTGTATTTGGGAACATTTACAGAAAGGTCATACAGACAGTCCAAGGCTATTTTATTTTTAGTAATGGGGTTAGATGGTAAATCTCCCCCTCTTGTGGTCTGACGTTGCACTGCACAAGAAGAAATAGCATTTTGGCAGGTCTAAGTGGACCTGTTGGAAGACAAATGACACAGATCCCAATGGTAAACTCATTGTATTTATGTTGAAATGTCACATATAAGATTGCACCTTTATATTTTTGTAAGTGCATATTAGAATGTTGTTTTGGGCTCAATATGTGAGAGTGTCTTGATACTTGAACTATATATGTTGCTGCTAGCCTCCACCTTACCCTAGGTACACAAAGCAGAAGCAGTTCTCTCTTTCAATATATTCATGCATAAACAGATCCCAGTGGACCGCTGAGTGGACCACAGTTGTCTTTGCTTGTTGTTTTGAATTTGATCATTCTACTTATTGTATTGATTGGTGAAAGGTTCTGTCTTTATTATAGAAGCCACAGCATTTCAGGAGACATTGGCATGTCACTTTTTTTTTTAGTACATTCCATGATAAAAAAAAATAACACCATTATCTCTTTACACATGTTCTAATGGAATGTGTATCCAGGAAATGTGTAAGGAATCTGGGATCTTATTCACCTAAATGACTTAAAGGAAACCTGCTAGCTTAAAGGGTGCCCGAATCACACAAGTGCCTGGACAAAATCCCCAACTCTTTGACAGATAGAGCAAGCTCCCAACTGTATAGTTTGACTGCTTGTCAGCTTTAGGTAGTTAGATTGATACATGCTCATAGGAATGGCGCCTACAGCAGCTAATCGCTTTGACACTGCAGCACTGATTGCAGCTACTGGGTTCCCTTCAGTTTAGGAGGGTAGGGGTGTGTTGCACGCAGTACAAGAGACATTAAATACCGGAGCTTGGATTGCGCCTGGTACTAGGGGCACAGACAAACCTCTGAGATACATTACACAAACAAATAAATACTGGAATAAACTGCATAAAACATTTTCGTTTTTAGAAAGTAGTTTATTTCTCTGTACATGAACCAGTTTGACATAAAAATCCTGTTTGTGAGTAGGACCATTACAGAGTATCTTATAATGGGACCAAAGAAACCCGGTAAAACAGAAGACTGGGTGAGAATACAGAGAATCCCAGCATTCCCTGCATCCACCATCCTGACCCAACACACTCTGGCACCAGTCCTGTATGCTGGAAACATCATGCTGTACACAAAATTCTTCTTTTTATACTGCTGATTCGTGTGTTTGAATATAGTAGAACAAAAAATACTCCTTTCTGTGGTGGAATAAACACATTTCTGATTGGGCATGGCAGAGCATCCCCCCCCCTTTAAAGCATCCTCCCCCTCATATTGAGGGCATGTGGCCTGGTATGGTACATGAGGGGGGCACCCGCTCGTCCCCTCCCTTTCCTGACCTGCCAGGCTGCATACCATTTTTAAAAACAATTTTAGCGTGGGGTTCCACTGAAAATCCAAACCAGGCCTGAAGGGCCTGGTATGCAGTGGAGTGGGACCCCACGCCATTTTTTCCCCTGATTTTTTTATTGCCCCCAATTCTTTTATTTAGATTCAGCTGTCAGCGGGTAACCCCACTGACAGCGTTTTTTGGTAAATACCACACAAACGGTCTAGTGCTTTTTTTTTTACCACTACTATTCCTTTATATTGTTTTTTGACATTTGCAAATGCAGCAATTTAGCAATTGGATGAAAGGTTTAGCTCTGGGAAACACTTTTTGAAAGATAAATAGTGCATTTTATATACAACTCTATAGATCAGACCAAAATGAGGGACAAATGAGGAAGAAAGAGGGACAGAGGGACTTTGCTCCAAATCAGGGACAGTCGGGAGCTATGCACATGAGCAAGAGGGAACTGTAAGCCCTTGTACACACGGTCGGACATTCCAATGGAAAATGTCCGATCGGACCATCTTGTCGGATAATCTGACCGTATTTGGGCTCCGTCTGACTTTTTCCGTCGGAATGTCCGACCAACAAAGTTTGAGAGCTGGATATAAAATTTTCACACAACATGATCTGATCGGACTTTGTCCGATCGTTTGTAGAGAATTCCGATCGGACAAAGTGCCACGCATGCTCAGATCAAATTCCTAGACCAAAGCTATTGGCTACTAGCCGCAACGTAGTCCCTTCACAATGAACGAGTTTCATCACGATCCGAACGATCGGATTTTCCGACAACTTTGTCTGACCCTGTGTATGCAACACCAGTTTCGGACAAAATCCGTTTGAAAAAATCTGACGGATTTTGTTGTCGGAATGTCCAACCTTGTGTACAAGGGCTTAGACTGTGTGTGCCCTACTTTAGATGATTACGCCTGGAATTCTGGAATACATCTACCTACCAGTTACTGATAGCAGTATATACAGTATGGCACAAAGCAAAATACCTGTCCCAGAAGCTGCCATTTCCATACTCAGGCTACATTGCTGGTTCCATTCTCTCCAAGGCTCCTGAAAAAATGTTTTGCTCCATGCTAGACTATTTTTGGCCCATCACATCTTGTATTTCACAAGCTTTCTATGGCTTTCTTATTAACACACTCTCAGTCCAGACAGATTAGTCATTTTTGGAGTAGGATTAGGTGCATTGGACTTTGCTGACCCTTCTCACTATGATAAATGGTTTAAGAGTCAATGTGTACCACACCTTACTCAAAACACTAAAAATAACATGCTGTAATTAGGGAATGCTAAATACAGATCTGAATAGAAACCTGTCAACATAGATTTGGAAAGGTGCATGCCCTGGGGTCATCACCCTTCCTTCATTACATTACTAGACAAGGACCTGGAGCAAGTATCTGCATACCAGAAGGGATAGTAATAAAGTAAATATAAGCATGATGGCTCCAGCAGCATCTGCACCGTCAATAGCAAGTCAGCAACAGAGATCACCACCTTTCTTCTCAGGCCAATGCTATTCGTAATAGTATTACTCACTCCAGGGCTGGAGCTGAAGGGTGATTTGAGAGCTTCAAAACAGCTGCTCAGAAGGGCTCATTTACACTAGTGATTGCGGAGTGGAGATTGGAGGTAAAACCATGTGGTCGAGCCACGTGTTCACCACCCCTCAACCGCACCCCCACTTTGCTGCAGAAGCCATGGCCCCAGCATAAATTATACCCCCTGTTGCAGTTGGTGGGCGCTATCACTCGCTGTGTGCGACCCATTAAAGCAAATGGCAATGTGCTGCAACCACGCATGCAGTTGTGGTACAGTTGCCCGGTATTCAGGGGGTTAAAACAGGCAGTGAGGAGGTGATTCAACACTTCCTACCCACCAACAGCTCACTGAAGATCAAACTGTACACAGATTGCGCTTCAGAGACAAAGAAAGTTTAAATGAGCCCCAACTTATGGGGTGCTTTGTCAGTACACACTTCAGAGTATCACCTGAGTAGACCCCTTAAAGAGAACCTGTCAGGATAGCAATAAGAGAACTGCCACTGCTGACTTTCACTTTCATGTATACCCTTATTTAACTGAACTCCAGGCAAATGCTAAATGCTCAGATAATATACATAGATTGGAGCTGTTTGGATTTGGATTTCTGTCCATCCACTCATGAGATTGGACTGGATGGACAGTGCCTCTGCACAGCACAAGCAAGCAGATGACGGCCCCTTTTCTGTTACAGTTAAAGAATACAGCGGTGTCAGCTCTGCACCCCAGACTGCTGGCTGGACAGTGAAATTGCAGCAATGGACTGATGAGGTCATCTAAAAATGGAACTTCTCTTAAAAAGGGAAGTTTCGTTTTTCTTCTCCTTTCCCCTCCCATCCGCTCTAAGTATAGTGAACTACTTTTTTTCTTTCTGGGAGCTGGTACCAATTCCAGGAAGGTACAAGCTTCCACTTTTGCTCAGTTTGCCTAGGCGAGAAGAGTGGAAGTTCACCCCACACCTGCCTAGCCTGAAACCTCCTGAGGCACGTCATAGACAGACTCTCTTTAAGACCACTACAGGAACCACTGGTGAAAATATTCAGGTCAAATATATTGGCTTGGCTTGATTTTCTAAGCTAATAAAATATCACCAATGTCTTGAATGTCTGTTGGGTGCTCACATACTGTATGTGTTTTGCCATGTTAGGCCCTTTTCACATGGCGCAGACTCCGCTCCGATCAGCAGAGGATCCGCTCACAGATGCCCTGCTGAGTAGAGTGTGCAGATGACTGAGTCTGCCCAATTACCTCTCGGTCCAGTCCACTTACACAGAGGTGAACGGATCCATTTTGGGTTTTTATCGGTTCGGAGGTAGGCAGATGTAAATGGACAGCAGAGTCCATTTATATCCTCTGGATGGTCCGATCAGGTCCACCAGAAAAACTGACAGGAAGACCAGATTGTAACAGTCGTGTGAAATGGTCCAAAGCGTTCAGATTACACACATGTATGACCATCTAGTGTAGAGGTCTCGAAACTTTCTTCACAAAGGGCCAATTTATTGTTCTTCAGGCTTTAGGGGGGCCAGACTGTGCCCAGTAGGAGTAAACAATGCCCCATTGTTGGTGTCAGTGGGAGGTATAGTGCCCCATCATTGGTGTCAGTGGGAGTAATACTGTCCCATTATTGGTATCAGTGGGAGGAATAGTGCCCCATTATTGGTGTCAGTGGGAGGAATAGTGCCCCATCCTTGGTGTCAGTGGAAGGAATAGTGCCCCATTTTTGGTGTCAGTAGAAGGAATAGTGCCCCGTCTGTGTCAGTGGGACTTTCCACTGACCCCATCATTGGTGTCAGTGGAAAGAATAGTGCCTCATCGTTTGATGTCAGTGGGAGAAATTATGTCTCATCGTTGGTGTCAATGGCAAGAAATATGTTCCATTGGTGTCAGTGGCAGGAATCATGCCCCATCATTGGCATCAGTGGCAAGAATTATGTCCCATTGTTGGTGTCAGTGGCAAGAATAATGCCTCAAGGGCTGGATAAAGACAAGTAAAGGGCCACATCCGGCCACTGGGCTGCAGTTTGGAGACCACTGATCTAATGACGTTACCCAAAGTTTTCTTTTGTTACTTAGATGCTGTTATTGTTAAAGCATTCCTTTTTCTCTGAATATAAAGTTTGCTCCAAAGAAAGAAGTAGTAATACTGTATTTACCACATTCAACTGTATTGAAGCACCAATACATTGTTTGACTTGCCTTTCTTTGCTGTCCGACAGGTTGGGTTTACGGAGAACGCTTGCATGACCAAGAAAGGGGCTGGTTCCCCAGCTCGGTGGCAGAGGAAATCATGAATAAAGACATCAGGACACAGAACCTGAAGGAATGTTTACGGGTGCACAAATCTGATGATGGCAGCCAGAACAAAGACCGGCGGAAGATGGGAAGTAGGACGCGGCAGTGACCCCTGGCAATGAAATGGGGGGCCAGCATGCATTGGGGGCTGGGCTGGGAAGAAGAGCGGTGTGTCTGTGACGCGATGCAAATATTCTATATAAATATATGTATATTATCTACAAACTTGTGTTGCTGGTGTTCTTACAAGAAGTGACATGGCATTTCATCAGCCTTCTGAGCACAGCACAAGCTGACAGGCAAAAAATATCCTACACACAAATATATATACACAGGAAGGTTATATAAGGGTTTATACATAGCATAGGAAATTAGTAATGGATTACAACCCGCTGCACACAGAAGGAGCTGACATATGAAGCCCTCCTAAGCTTGTCTAAGAGGTGCTAAAAGTAAATTCTATTTTTGTTTTTTAACTATAGAATCATCTGGGCTGTGCTAAGGACTTTATTGGCCCAGAGAAAAGAGCTCAGTTTTTCAATGAGGAGGTGCAGCTACATGATATATATGAAACAATAGCTGCAGCTATGTGTTAAAATATGTTAAGAATACAGGTATGTTTATATCATTTGACCATTTTATGTCCTTGACGAGAGGAGATTTGGAAGACTGGTATGAGCTAAAATACTGCAAAGCTTGCTATAGATGCACATTTACTCTTTCAGCAGACCCTCTTGGTTGATCCCAATAACCATCTCTGCTTCATATACCTGTTTATTTTGGAAGGCCTAAACCAATCCGGCTTTTTTCAGTCTTCACTACCTTGAAACTAGTATGTAGTTTGTGAGTTATGGAACGGCAGCTTCCAATGGCAGGTTCAGATTTCGATGTTGTGTCGCTAAAAAGGTTAACTTCAAGAACCTCAAAAGGCAAATTTACCCCACCGACCGCTTAAAGAAAGAGGTGGTACTGCTGGAATGCAGTGTGGGCCTATTAGGAGATAAAGGTGGGATATGGTAAATACCATAATCTTATACTGTATAATTTACTGCAAATGGAAGAAAAAAAAGCACCGTCTTGTAGTTCAGGCCATAGAATGCATCTAGATGAATCGAGATTCATATAATCCTGTAGTTCATGCTATGAAGGTCTAATACTTAATTAGTTAAATACCAGCTGTAGCCGATTGGTGTTGCAGTCAGCAAATCTCCCATGTAGTTAAAGGCTAAGAGTTGCTACAACCGTCCAAAAAACAGAAATGCAAAAGAATTAGCTACGGCTTGTCAGACTATACATGGGTTCAGAGTGTGAGGAGCACTTGTCACCACAGAGAGTGTGTGGCTCTTAGCTTATCTTTGTGCAATGAATTCATCTAATGAAGAAAAGCAAGCATCCAGTACCTTCAGGGAGGTCATGGTGTACAAGGAGTGGCAGATCTCTCATAGCACATCTTTCTCAGTGACAGATCTGCCCCTTCTTTTTCCCCCCAGGTGCTTTAGCAACAGCAGCTGTCACCTCAATCATTTTCAAAACAGTATTAACATACTTCTATTTTCATATTCTATTTAATACTTTTTAAATACATTTACAGCATGATGTATATCTTACATCATCATAATAGAGACTTTTCAGACAGGTATTTTATTTTCTTCTGGTGCAGAGAGGATCACTTTTGGATTTCTACAAGACCCACGTTTACAATATTTGGATTTAGTGAAGCCAGCACACAAATTCTTGCAATACAGCATCAAGCCACTTTGTGGGGATGAATGGGCCTATTTTCTGGTAACGTATCTCACAGTTGCAGCTTGCCCATGAAGAGTGGATGCGACTGGATTTTCTTTTATGGAGCAGAGAATTTTCGGAGGGTGATGACAATCAGGGCGATGAGAACAGAGGCGCCAAGGAGGGCGGCCAGAACAATGGCAGCGACAGCTCCAGGACCCAGGGAACCTGCAGAAGGGATCACAAAAACATGCAACATTTGTGTCTCATTAACATGTAATATTTTGCATATAGATAGTTGGTTTTATTGGTATGTTCTGTTTTGTTATAGAACTGGAGGAGGGACTCAGATATCTTTGATCTTAATACAATTAAGGTTACCTGGATATCTCTGCATTTCTGGAAAAAACTAGAATCCCGCTAAAACTACAAAAATGATTAAATATACCAATAAATACAAATTAATGAATTACCCCACTGTTTGAGAGATATTCAAAATCTGACATAAAGTGATGAACCACATGTGTTAAATGAGCAAGAATTGTAAATCTTACATACACTAAAATACATTGAATAGGAAACCTTGAAACCCAAATTGCTAAAAACTCAAAATCAAATATATTGAGTAAAAAATAAATAACAAAAGCACAAATAAAAAGTGTCCAATCATATATATAAAAAAAATTGATGGTATCCACCCGTATAAATGAATGAAGCATTCATTCATTTACACGGGTGGATACCATATATTTTTTAGTACAAATAGTAAAAAAAAATTAATAAAAAATTGTACAAAAATTCATCAGAAATGATGATAAATCTTCAAATGTTGGTGCAGAGAAGATTAGTGCTCAATCCACCACCATTGTGTATAAAATTACTTCTTACCAGAAGCCTGTGATCCCCCGTTACAGAGGATCCAGGGAAGCCTGTAATAATAAATACTCTCCGGGGTATATCAAGTGGAACCAATTTGCTTCACATCACCTGTGGTAATCATGCAATCGAATGATCGTAAGCCCCCATTACAGAGGATCAGTGCAGGCAAATGCTTAAAGTGTAGCTGTGACTCCTGAATACACAGATCGTACCTGCTTGCTCACCAACTGCTCTCCAAATAACCTCAACAATAGATGCATGGAACATGTACAGAAAACATAGATGCTCCGATAGTGTAAAACCTTTGGTTTATTAGAACATTTCAAACAGAAAACACACTTACAAAAATCGCAAGTGTGTTTTCCGTTTTAATGTTTGGATTTGGATCAAAAAGGGCAAAGGGAGCATTAAAGGCACAAAATCAGCAACGGTAGCAGAATGCATAACTCCCAACTTTTTGAGATCAGAATGAGGGACACATATTAGCAAAAGTATGTAGGCATAGGACACACCCCCTTGCCATGCCCCCTTAAAGGAGAATTATATAAAAAAAAAAATAGTTAAATCCACAAGTGCTTTTTTTTTAACACTACGATTCCTCTAGAAATTGGGTGAAAGGTTTAGTACTGGGAAACACTTTTTGAAAGATAAATAGTGAATTTTATATAGAACTATATAGATCAGACCAAAATGAGGGACAAATGTGGATGAAAGAGGGACAGAGGGACTTTGTTCCAAATCAGGGACTGTACCTCGAAATCAGGGACAGTTTGGAGCTATGGCAGAAGCCTTAATGCATTTCATATCATACTGCTCAGCCATGAGCCTTACAATTAGGCACTACAGTGCAAACCAGGTTAAGGTGTTCTGCTACCATACTGATTGTGTGCCATAAATGGTTAAACAAAATCTTCTGACATTTTGGAACACCACTGGCAGACCTCTTTTTCCTGATAAAAAATGTCAGATGCGTCAGCTACAGTACATCATGTTTTGTATAGCTGTTGGTACTTTTATCATTTTTTTTTTTCAAATATAAATTTTATTCAACTCCAAACTGGGGAAGACCGTCCCCGCATTACAACATACAACAACAAGTCAAGTACAATCCATTGAAGCAAAACTCAATACAGACAAAAACTGGGACTTTAGGACTGTCATATTGCAATCATAACGAAGTAACATATAGCGCGTATATCGTGCCAGGGTCTGGGATCATATAAACCCCAAGTCCCCCCGGCACCATCTATCCCCAAAAAGGGGAAGGGGTCTGTCGTTCCCACTTTTCACTTTTTCTAAAAAGAAAAGAAAGAGTAACAGGGAGGGGGGGGGGGGGAGGAATACAGAGAGCAGAAGAAAAGAAAAAGGAAAAGAAAGAAAAGAGGGAAAAGACGCGATGGCGACCTCCGTCCCAGGGGGCCCATGCAGGCCATCCCCTGGCACTAAGGCGAGAGCAGGCGGCGCCCCTCCAGCGAAAATATGAAAACATTCCAACCATCCCAGGTTTGTTTAAAAATCTCCTGTTTATCCTGTGCCGTAAGGATCAAGTCCTCCATCTTTTTAATGTCCTCTACTTTCCTGACCCAGTGAGCAATAGAAGGGGGGGAACTGTTCTTCCAATAAAGCGGGATACAGGACTTTGCAGCATTTAGTAAATGCCGCAGGATGGACTTTCTGTATTGCTTGTACTTTTATCATTTTAAATGTTGTTTTCAGTTATTTATATAAAGTATTTTTTTGTTTTTTGTTTTTATCTTTGGTTTAGTGGTTCTTTAACTTGGAGTACATCCTATTTACTGGTGTAAAAGTTCTTCCATTAGAAAAATAGCTTGAGTAAAAAGTAGAAACAAATCCAAAAAATGACTGCGTGTGTGTGTGAGAGAAGAACTGTTCTTCTAGTCCATACCATCAGCATTCATTCCTGCTGAGTAGTATGGGAGTGGAGGGGATCTCTCTGGATCAGGGATCCTCAAACAACGGCCCTCCAGCTGTTGCAAAACTACACATCCCATGAGGCATTGTAAAACTCTGACATTCACAGACATGACTAGGCATGATGGGAATTGTAGTTCCTGAACAACTGGAGGGCCATAGTTTGAAGACCCATGCTCTGGATGTTATGGACAATGTGGAAAGTTCTTCCTTCAGACAGGCAATTGTTCATTAGACACATTGTATAAAAATGTAAAGATGTCACATACCATCACTGTTTCCCAGAGGATCCTCAAATGTGGGGTCTGGCTCTGCGGCATCAGGGGGAACTCCAGTAGCATCGGAGAAGGGCACAGATGGCGTGGTCTCAATGGGTTCTGCTCCTGAAGGAAGCTCTGGAGGCTCCTGCCATACTGTGGGTGCTGCCGCTTGGGGATAGCCTACTGTACCAAATCAAACATAACAGGATCATGACACAAACCGGGAAATAGGTATGTGCAATACATCAATAATTATGTACCCTAAACCACATATTCATCTACAACAACCTCACCTCAAGTTTTATCTGTGAAAGTATGGTTTATATGCAGTTTAAAAGTTACACACATGCATTAATTAATAAAAATAGATCCTGAGAGATGGGGGTGATATCCCCATCATCCTAACCCCCCTCCCTAAACCTGAACTCCCCTTTAGGCCTCCCACCCTTCCTTAACTTTCAACCCCATCCTTATACATTTTAATTATACTATTCCTACCAGTCTCACTCCTGTATTTTAGGATACACATAGTTAAACAGGTTTAGACAATTTTATATGAAGGTTAAATAGAAATTCATTCTGGTATGGGTCAGAAATGGATGCCCAATGGATGTGAAAACTAGCTGCGTGGGAGTGTCCCAAAACAGTGTAGACCTCAGGGAGATGGAAATCCAGGGCTGGATGGGCCGATGCAGATGCCAGTCAGCTTTGCTGGGGTTCTAGGGGTGCTGGTCGTTGAAGCAGCTCATGGATCTAAGTGACCTGTTGGCTGTGGTGGTTGCCTTGATAACGTGTTTCGTGCATCTGCACTTTTACAAAGTCCTTCTTAGGTCTATGGACGTAGGTCCATGAGGTGCTTCAACGACCAGCACCCCTAGAACCCCAGCAACGCTGACTGATATCTACATCGGCCCATCCAGCCCTGGTTTTCCATCTCCCTGAGGTCTACACCGTTTTGGGACACTCTCACACAGCTGGGTTTCACATCCATTGGGCTTCACATGCTGGGAACGTATAGCATCGTTCATACTGCAGCATTGCAGCTTCTCCCTTCCACCTGTCAGCACGCCAGAGGACTTGGTGTCCAACATGCTGGTGAGCATGTTCCACAATCGGCAGCAGGGGCTATTGGCACCCCCCCCCCCCCATGCTGCAGGAGGTCTTTTGTAAGCCCCAAGCCTCAACTCCTTGTTGCTCCATGGATATTCTGTGAAACTGTAAGCTGTGGACTTTACCTACCTTATAACCCTTCCTGTCTAACAACAGGATTGTTTGTTTATATGCATCACTGAATAAACTAGGACTATTTATGTTAATTTGTCTGCTGTGAGACTGTTTTTACTCCCTAACTCATTGAGTGCTGGTCCATTTGTTTTGTTGTATATTGTTTTCTTTGAAACAATTGTACCTGCCAAGTACAGGTCTTTCTAAAGCTCTCCACAACTGGTACTTGGCTCTTGGACAACTCTTCTGATAATTTTTTTCACTCCTCCGTCAGAAATCTTGCAAGTAGCACCTGGTCATCGGGTTCTTTCCATTTCCGGAGTATGGCCCCAATATACAGACGTTTGGAAATCCTTCTGTAACCAATGCCATCAGTATATTTTGCAACAGTAAGGTTGCAAAGGTCCTGAGAGTGCTCTTTGCTTTTACCCATCATTAAATGTTTCTTGTGTGACACCTTAGTAATGAGACTTTTTTTTTTTATAGGCCACCAGTTGAGACTGAACCAGCTCATATTAACTTACACTGACAACGGGCAGGATTGCTTTCCAATTACCGAAAGATTTCAGCCGGTGTCTTGGCTTTCTATGCCTTTTGCACCTCCCTTTTTTCATGTGTTTAATATTTTTCCCAGTGTCATTCCATTTTATTATACATAACCTAATTTCTGAACGTATTTGTTTTGGTTTCTTTGTATGTATGGATTGCATGGGTTGTTACTGACGTGGTGAAAATGTCATGTCAATAGCACCTTTAGAAGTATATTTACCGAGAAAAAGAATGACGTTTTCAATACTTATAGCCATAGTAGAGCAGTCATGTTTTTTAAACTTTTTTTAGATTAATATTTTAAATAAATTGATTTCTAAGAGTGCAATTCGCCTTAAATTGCTCCTTCGAATTACAGAAACCTTTCTGAAAATCATGGACCTGTTTTTGTGCCAATTACTGGGCTTCTTTTAGCCTCTTTTTATATTTTTTTCACAGAAAGAGAACATGTGCAGAAAAATTTAGCATTGAGGTGGCTATTTGTAGATTGAAATTCAGCTGGTTCAGCCGAATTTAAATCCATTTGTGGCCATCCCTGTTCGATAGAAGTCCATAGAATGAATTCTGTCGAATGGGAATTTTGGAAATGGCGACGACTGGTCAACCAGCAGTTAATACATTTGGTGAGTTTACTTAGTGCTTGCAATACAAAAGATGCCATTTATAGCACTTGTGCTGTCAGGGACTGTGCTGTACAAGTGTCACATAAATAACCTCTTTATTGTTTTTTTGTTAGCTCTGTATTGCCACCTAAAGCATACAAACTGTACTGCAGCTGTATACACTGTATATATACACACATTATGGACATCAGAACTAGTGTGCCCATTGGAAGATTTCCCCTCTATTCCTGGTACCGTGACAAACCAAAATGTGGGATTTTATTTTGCTTTCACTCTTCGTGATAACAGTAAAATGGACAAATGTAGAAGGTGAATCTGACAGCAAATATCGCAATATAGACTTGGCAGGTGTTCTAATCTAAACCAAAAAAAAAAAATTTTTGCCTTTAGTTATACTTAAAACTTGCTCTTGTCTGGACTCTCTCCAGTTCCAGCTCATCCCTCCTGAGGACTGGTACCCAGAACTGGAAGGCATACTCCAGGTGCAGCTGGACCAGAGTCTTGTAGAGCGGGAGAATTATCGTTTTATCTCTGGAGTGAATCCCCCTTTTGATGCATGCCAATATTCTGTTGGCTTTGCTTGCAGCAGCCTGGTATTGCATGCCATTGCTGAGCCTGTCATCTACTAGGACCTCCAGATCCTTTTCCATCCTAGATTCCACTAGAGGTTCCCCCCCTAGCGAGTAACTAGCATTCATATTTTTGGCACCCAAATGCATTAGCGCACACTTTTTTTTAACATTAAACATCATTTGCCATGTAGTTGCCCACCCCAATAATTTGCTTAGGTCTTCTTGCAAGATTTCTACATCCTGCGTAGAAGTTATTGCCCTGCTTAGCTTTGTATCATCCGCATACTGAGATTGAGCTGTTTATCCTATCCTCCAGATCGTTTATGAATAAATTAAACAGGACTGGTCCCATGACAGATCCTTGAGGGACCCCACTTTCGACACCAGACCATTCTGAGTTCTCGCCATTTATCATCATCTTTTGGACTAGCCCCTGTAGCCAGTTTTCAATCCAGGTACTCACCCTATGGTCCATGCCAACAGACCTTAGTTTATAGAGCAAACGTTTGTGGGGAACTGTATTGAATGTCTTTGCAAAATCCAGATACACCACATCTACAGGCCTTCCTTTATCTAGATGGCAGCTCATTTCTTCATAGAAGGTTAACAGATTGGTCTGGCAAGAATGATTCTTCATAAATGAATACTGATTACTGCTAATGATACAGTTTTTATTACTGAAATATTGGATATACAGTGCTTTAAAAAGTATTCATACCCCTTGAAATTTTCCACATTTTGTCATGTTACAACCAAAAATGTAAATATATTTTATAGGGATTTTATGTGATAGACCAACACAAAGTGGCACATAATTGTGAATTGTAAGGAAAATTATAATTTTTTTTTGTTCGGTAAGTTTTTATTGAGAGCATATTGTACAATACAATAAAATGTCACCAACAGTCTTATACAATGCTTATGAACTTGTGACATTGCATCAGTCT
Source organism: Lithobates pipiens (assembly GCF_037356315.1). NCBI lineage: Eukaryota > Metazoa > Chordata > Amphibia > Anura > Ranidae > Lithobates > Lithobates pipiens. Next base: position 485,184,178 of record NW_027507758.1, read on the forward strand.
TCCGCATATAACAATTCGAGTCATACCTATAACCATTACCAACTCTTTGAAGTATGTGAACATATAAAAGTGTAGGTACTCCAGTAAGCGATTGAGTACCTCCTATTCATTCACTTATGCATTATTTCATGTGCCCGCAGGATTGTCCATTTCAATTACAACTCAGATGCGACCCTGCAAGTTGCGTTTCTTGCAAACTTAGGTTATCAATGTAGTAATTTGTTAACAATATGCCATTATATGAGAAAGAAGATATACAGAAGAAGACACAGTTAGTTATAGAGAGAAGAAAGAGATAGAGAGGGAAGGGTGAGGGGAGGGTAGTTGACCAGCCGAAACAATTCATCATATTACAGATAACCTTTTCTTGCTCACAATCCTAGTTTCATTTTTGGGACATAATTTCCACATATGGTGAAGAGAACTTAAACGCGAGCCAGCAGGACCATATATTGGATGCCAGTTCAGATTTGTTCCTAAGCTTGAGTGTACTGTTTTCCATCTGATAAATTCGGTCTACCTCCATCAATCATGGGCCAAGGGAGGGAATTTTCTACTGTTTCCAGAATTTCAGGATCAGTGCCTTAGCGGCGTTTAATAAGTGGGGGGGGGGGGGATTGATTTCCTGTATGATCCCACTGCTTCGTCTGTACAATGGAACAGTATTTTCCATGGGTCATTCTGTATTTTACTGCCTTGAATTTTCTCGATCCAGTAGGAGATATTGAACCAATATGGCCTAATAAAAGGGCATGCCCACCAGATATAGGTGTGTGATCTTACATATCCATATCCCCTCCAGCATAACTGCGAAATGGTTGGGAAAGTCCTGTTAAGTACAACCAGAGTGTAGTGTCATCTCGTTAAAAATTTTTTCGTTTACTTCCCCTACTATGGAAGATATACAGTGCCTTGCGAAAGTATTCGGCCCCCTTGAACTTTTCAAAATGTTGCCACATTTCAGGCTTCAAACAAAGATATAAAATTTTTATTTTTTGTGAAGAATCACTAACAAGTGGGACACAATTGTGAAGTGGAACGAAATCTATTGGCTTTTTGAAACTTTTTTAACTAATAAAAAAATGAAAAGTGGGGCGTGCAAAATTATTCGGCCCCCTTGCGTTAATACTTTGTAGAGCTACCTTTTGCTGCAATTACAGCTGCAAGTCGCTTGGGGTATGTCTCTATCAGTTTTGCACATCGAGAGACTGAAATTCTTGCCCATTCTTCCTTGCAAAACAGCTCGAGCTCAGTGAGGTTGGATGGAGAGCGTTTGTGAACAGCAGTTTTCAGCTCTTTCCACAGATACTCGATTGGATTCAGGTCTGGACTATAACTTGGCCATTCTAACACCTGGATACGTTTGTGAACCATTCCTTTGTAGATTTTGCTGTATGTTTGGGATCATTGTCTTGTTGGAAGATAAATCTCCATCCCAGTTTCAGGTCTTTTGCAGACTCCAACAGGTTTTCATCCAGAATGGTCCTGTATTTGGCTGCATCCATCTTCCCCTCAATTTTAACCATCTTCCCTGTCCCTGCTGAAGAAAAGCAGGCCCAAACCATGATGCTGCCACCACCATGTTTGACAGTGGGGATGGTGTGTTGAGGGTGATGAGCTGTGTTGCTTTTACGCCAAACATATCGTTTTGCATTGTGGGCAAAAAGTTCGATTTTGGTTTCATCTGACCAGAGCACCTTCTTCCACATGTTTGGTGTGTCTCCCAGGTGGCTTGTGGCAAACTTTAGACGAGACTTTTTATGGATATCTTTGAGAAATGGCTTTCTTCTTGCCACTCTTCCATAAAGGCCAGATTTGTGCAGTGTACGACTGATTGTTGTCCTATGGACAGACTCTCCCACCTCAGCTGTAGTTCTCTGCAGTTCATCCAGAGTGATCATGGGCCTCTTGGCTGCATCTCTGATCAGTCTTCTCCTTGTCTGAGCTGAAAGTTTAGAGGGACGGCCAGGTCTTGGTAGATTTGCAGTGGTCTGATGCTCCTTCCATTTCAAAATGATTGCTTGCACAGTGCTCCTTGGGATGTTTAAAGCTTGGGAAATCTTTTTGTATCCAAATCCGGCTTTAAACTCCACAACAGTATTACGGACCTGCCTGGTGTGTTCCTTGGTCTTCATGATGCTCTCTGCGCTTTCAACAGAACCCTGAGACTATCACAGAGCAGGTGCATTTATACAGAGACTTGATTACATACAGGTGGATTCTATTTATCACCATCAGTCATTTAGGACAACATTGGATCATTCAGAGATCCTCAGTGAACTTCTGGAGTGAGTTTGCTGCACTGAAAGTAAAGAGGCCGAATAATTTTGCACGCACCACTTTTCAGTTTTTTATTTGCTAAAAAAGTTTAAATTACCCAATAGATTTCGTTCCACTTCACAATTGTGTCCCACTTGTTGGTGATTCTTCACAAAAAATTAAAATTTTATATCTTTATGTTTGAAGCCTGAAATGTGGCAAAAGGTTGAAAAGTTCAAGGGGGCCGAATACTTTCGCAAGGCACTGTAGATGAGATGTGTGAGAGGCGTAATATCGTGTTGCGTTGGTTAACTGATGGATGAGCCTGTAAATCCTGTTCCCATTTGGTTAGGAACGAGTGCTGTGGTGTTGAGGATACAGTAAGTAAAGCCTGGTAGAAACTAGATATGGGCTTGGCAGGGGGCCGATTCCCAGCAAGTACCTCCTCCACGGGTTTCAGGTCCTCATCTGACCGCAGGGGTTTAGGAAGAGTGTTTACAAATTTTAATAGCTGGTGGTACTTCCACTAATTCATGAAAGAGATCAGTCCCCCTGGAATAATGTCTGAAATGGGTAATATGCCAGTAGTGTTTGTAACTTGGTGTGGCAAAACAGGCGTTTCTGAGATCCATTTGCTGAAGCTAGAGTCCATATTCCCCGGCGGGAAGTAGTCATGACCTGTCAACTGCATAAGGGGTGAGTTGTAAGGCCATCCATGTGTTCTACACCGATGGTCCCAGGATGAAAATGAGGATCTGGTAAGAGGGGAAGTAGTCGAGGCCAGCTTGCGATATCTATTTGGTATCCAGATGAAGGGGTATAGATCTATAAATGGTTTTCAAAATGTTTTACAAATATCTGAAAAGTGTGGCATGCATTTGTATTCAGCCTCCTTTACTCTGCTATCTCCACCTAAACTCTAGTGGAACCAATTGCCTTCAGAAGTTACACAATTAGTAAATAGAGTCCACCTGTTTGTAATTTAATCTCAGTATAAATACAGCTGTTCTGTGAAGCCCTCAGAGGTTTATTAGAGAACCTTAGTGAACAAACATCATCATGAAGGCAAAGAAACACACCAGGCAGGTCAGGGATAAAGTTGTGAAGTAGTTTAGAGCAGAGTTAGGTTATAAAAAATCTCAAGCGTTGAACATCTCATGGAGCATTATTCAATTCATCATCTAAAAATTGAAAGAGTATGGCACAACTGCAAACCTACCGAGACATGGCCGTCCATCTAAACTGACAGGCCGGGCAAGGAGAGGATTAATCAGAGAAGCAGCCAAGAAGCCCGTTGTAACTCTGGAAGAGCTGCAGAGATTCACAGCTCAGGTGGGAGAATCTGTCCACAGGACAACTATTAGTTGTTCACTCCACAAATCTGGCCTTTATGGAAGAGTGGCAAAAAGAAATCCATTGTTGGAAGAAAGCCATAAGAAGTCCAGTTTTCAGTTTACAAGAAGCCTTATGGGGGACACAGCAAACGTGGAAAAAAGGTGCTCTGGTCAGATGAGACCAACATTTTACTTTTTGGACTAAAAGCAAAACGCTATGTGCGGCGTAAAACTAACACTGCATATCACCCTGAACACACCACCCCCATCATGAAACACAGTGGTGGCATCATGTTATGGGGATGATTTTCTCGAGCAGGAACAGGGAAGCTGGTCAGAGTCGATGGGAAGATGGATGGAGCCAAATACAGGGCAACCTTTCGTCCGACAGACCTCCGCCAAAAGTCCATCAAGAAGACCGTAGAGTCCGTCAAAAAGTCTGGTTGAGTGTATGTGGCTTTAGAGTCTGCAAAAGACTTGAGATTGAGGCGGAGGTTCACCTTCCAGCAGGACAATGACCCTAAACATACAACCAGAACTACAATGGAATGGTTTAGATCAAAGTATATTCATGTGTTAGAATAGCCTAGTCCAGGGGTGTCCAAACTTTTTTCAAAGAGGGCCAGATTTGATGAAGTGAACATGCGTGAGGGCCGACCATTGAACCATTAAAATTCAGTCTAAGTGTGTTCATTCGAGCACTAATACACTGCCCACCAAGAATTCTCCTGCCTTTGTTGCACTCGTTCCCGACACACAGACGAATGCTCTGCTCTTTAGGGGTACCGTTAATTCTTAATGGTACCCCACACATTGGAAAATGTGGGGTGCTTTTGGTGCAGTGCCTTTTTTTTTTAAAAAAAGCTTGGGGACTTCTTTCCCTGCATTTCTGTGGGTAGGGAAGCCCATTGAAATGAATGGGCTGCCCTATATGCAGAATGCAGCCACACGGTTGTGAACCGAGGGCTTTTTCACATGTCAGGTTGGAGGGGCAGTACAACTGCATGGCTAAGCTGTTTTTACCACCCCCAAATTCTCCCTTTTAGCTGCAGAGGGAGCAGCTGGGGGTGTACACATGCTGTGGCTGCAGCTGGAGGTATACCCAGGGTGAATGGGCCTGCACTGCAACTACCCCGCAACTGTTTGGATTGCACAGTTGTGGTATAATGATACTGCATTTACGGGCTTAAAACAGGTGGTGAGGAGGCAACATAATGCCTCTTTACTGCCTTTCAAATGCCTCTCAAAAGCGATCTCTGCATAGATTGCTTTGCAGAGGAGCAGCAGTCCTGGCTGCTATCACACACAAGCCCTACAAAAGCAGTTCTGATGGTACAGGAATGGGGGGGGGTTCAGATTAAAAGTAACATACACACAGACAGATACAGACACATGCATACACATACATACAGAAATATATTCAGACACATGCACATACAGACACACGCATACACATACAGACATATATACAGACACACACAAACACATGAATAAAGCACTTTTAAAACTAATCTAGCTTCTGGCACAGTACTGTATCTTTCCAGCTTCCTCATTCAGCTGGGTGCTGCACTGTAGGGGGAAGCAGAACGCACAGCACACTCCCCTGCATTTTACTTTCACGTTTGAGGCTGACAGAGCTTCTCACAGTACTGATGTATAGCTCAGCAGGGGATCGCTCATCTGATAGCCAGATGGGCCGTTCAAAACTGGACTGCAGGCCGGACTTTGGACATGCCTAACCTAGTCAAAGTCCAGACCTAAATCCAATTGAGAATCTGTAGCAAGACTTGAAAATTTCTGTTCACAGACGCTCTCCATCCAATCTGACAGAGCTTGAGCTATTTCACAAAGAAAAATGGGCAAAAATGTCACTCTAGATGTGCAAAGCTGGTAGAGACATACCCAAAAAGACTTGCAACTGTAATTCACTGAGGTGATTTTACAAAGTATTGACTCAGGAGGGCTGAATATAAATGCACACCACACTTTTCAGATATTTTTTTTGCAAAAAAATTAGAACATCATTTATAATTTTCTTTCCACTTCACAATTATGTGCCACTTTGTATTGGTCTACCACATAGAATCACAATTTTTTTTTTTTTTTTTATGTTTTTGGCTGTAATATGACAAAATGTGGAAAATTTCAAGTCTTATGAATACTTTTTCAAGCCACTGTAATCCCTCAACATCCCCCTCCAATAGGTTGCAGACTATTGATGTTGGGCTTTGCCATCTCTCCGTCTTTTGTAACCAAATTCCTGTCATCATGCTTTATGGGGTCAATGTGTTCTGGCCTCCCTTCCTTACCATTTAAAGAATTTCTTGAGGATTTTTTTTTTTTACTCTCCTCCGCTATGTGCCTTTCGTGTTCTATCTTAGCTGCCCTGGTTGCACTCTTATATTTCTTATTGCCTTCTTTGTACAGTTGGAATGCTGACAATGACCTTGTATTTTTTGAAGGCCTTATGTTTTGCTTTTATATGTATTTTTACATTGGAGTTGCTAGCAGTTGGAGGAAGTTTTGGAATTCTTGGCAAGAATTTTGATAGAGAGTCACCAGGAAAGCAATGAACAGATTTACTTCATCACCAGCAGCCATTTTAATTGACCCTTTAAGTAATTTTATAATTTTTCGTTAAAGCTTAATAACCTGCTAAAGCCAACTAAATATTTCATTTTTATTTAAAGCGAAACAAAATAACAGACCACGTATAAGAATTATATTGTGCAACCAAAACATACTTGAATATGCAAGATAAACGCTGGGATTATATAGAAAAAACATCAATGTTGTTCAATACCTTAAAATATATCAATAGGAAAAGTCTATTGGTGTGATTTTAGATGGGAGTATTGAAGGTTTAAAACTGCAGTCAGGTTTTTACTGCTGTTTCCCCATCAGGAAGATTCATACTCTGTTTATCCTGGTGACTATTGCCTTCGGGACATGAATTATGCAAAATGCAAACTGTTACAGTTGTCACCACAACAAGGGTGAAGTGGAAATCTTTCAATGGGAACACCTGGTTCAATGACATCTGTTTAAGCCCTTGTACACACGGTCAGAGATTTCGACGGAATGTGTCCTATCAGACTGTTTTGTCGGATAATCCGACTGTGTGTGGTCTCCATCGGACTGTTTCCGTCGGAATATATGACGGACCAAGTTTTCCAACTTGTCCGTAAAATTTTCCGACAAAATGCTCCGATCGAACATACTTCGATCAGGTGTAGCCTACTCCGACAGACAAAGTGCAACACATGCTCAGATCAAATTCCTAGACCAAAGCTATTGGCTACTAGCCTAAACGTAGTCCCGTCGTAACGAAATAACGTCATGTTACGTTCAATCGGATTTTCCGACAACTTTGTCTGACCCTGTGTATGCAACAGTTTCGGACAAAATCCGTCAGACAAAATCCAACGCATTTAGTTGTCAGAATGTCCGACCGTGTTGTACAAGGGCTAAGAGAGGACTTCCTTGAACTTTTTTGTCTCTGGGACAGGACGTGAATGGCAATCTCCTCAACTGTACACCAACAAAAACCAAAACAAAGCAAACTGATGAGTATTTTTTTACCTTACTAATTCAAAGTTAGAACATGTGTGGCTTTAGATGCAATAAAATGAAAGTGAACACAATGTGTGTGTCTCCTATAAGATATTTTTCATATGTAGATTTGGACGTTTATACATGCTTCAAAATATGGCTTCAGACAAGTTTTTTTTTGAAAAAAACTTGATTTCATCCAGACCGGCCCACTTACATTTTGAGTGTCCCATCAGCACTCCCTTACATCAGAGTGTCCCATCACCAGCCCCATTACATCAGAGTGCCCCATCACCAGCCCCCTTACTTTAAAGTGTCCCATCAGCACCCCATTACATCAGAGTGCCCCATCAGCACCCGCTTACGACAGTGTCCCATGAGCAGCCCCCTTACATCAGAGTGTCCCATGAGCAGCCCCCTTACATCAGAGTGTCCCATGAGCAGCCCCCTTACATCAGAGTGTCCCATGAGCAGCCCCCTTACATCAGAGTGTCCCATGAGCAGCCCCCTTACATCAGAGTGTCCCATGAGCACCCCCTCACATTAGAGTGGCCCATCACCAGCCCCCTTACATCAGAGTGGCCCACTAAGCCATCGGCCCACCGGGAAACTCCCGGTAGTCCCAATGGACCGCACATGCCTGGATATAACCACCGAAAGCCCATGACGTCAATAGACGTAGTATGGGCGCCAAGTGGTTAAAGCTGTGCAAATCCGTATGCTTGAACATTTTTATACTTTCAACACATCGTCAGGGACAGCAGGTTCACTTGCTGCCTAAAATATCCCACTGACTTTCAGATTCCATTGTAACGTGATAATTATATTCACTTTACCTGTCAATGGTCATAATCTCAACCACTTCAACCCCCCGAAGGTTTTACCCCCTTCCTGACCAGAGCACTTTTTGCGATTTGGCACTGCGTCGCTTTAACTGACAATTGCGTGGTTGTGCGAAGTGGCTCCCAAACAAAATTGCCGTCTTTTTTTTCCACAAATAGAGCTTTCTTCTGGTGGTATTTAATCAACCCTGCAGTTTTTATTTTTTGTGCTATAAACAAAAAATAAAACAAGTGACAATTTTGAAAAAAATGCATTATTTTTTACATTTTGCTATAATAAATATCCCCCAAAAATATATAAAAAAACATTTGTTTTCCTCAGTTTAGGCCGATATGTATTCTACATATTTTTGGTAAAAAAAAAAAAAAAAAATCGCAATAAGCGATTGATTGGTTTGAGCAAAATTATAGCGTTTACAAAATAGGGGATTGTTTTATGGCATTTTTATAAAAAAAATTTTTTACTAGTAATGGCGGCGATCTGCGATTTTCATTGTGACTGCGACATTATGGCAGACACGTTGGACATTTTTTGGGACCATTGTCACTTTTACAGCAATCAGTGCTATACAAATGCACTGATTCCTGAGTAAAGGAAAATGGCAGTGAATAGGGTTAACCAGTAGGGGGCAGAGTAAGGGTTAAGTGTGTCCTGGGGCGTGTTTCTAACAGTGGGGAGCATGGCTACATGTGACACGTCACTGATCTCTGCTCCCAATCACATGGAGCAAAGATCAGTGACACTGTCACTAGGCAGAACGGGGTTTACATTAGCATCTCCCCGTTCTTCCTCCCCGTGAGACGTCCACGCGCATCCCCACGGCGATCAAGTCTGCGGGACCCGCGGCCCGACTCACGGAAGTTCCAGCCAGCGTGCACGCGATGGTACAGCGGTTAATTTAAAGGGACGTACCAGTACGCCCATTTGCTTTTCTGTGTTATTCTGCCGACGTACATCGGCATGCGCCGGTCGGGAACCGGTTATAGCCCTTCAGCGTAGCCTGAAAACAAGTAGTAGGAAAATCTATTATTCTAGTATCTATAAGTGAATGGGGTCAAATAACAACTTTGTGTGTCAATTGGTGGATGACCCAACTATAAAAATTGCTCTGCTAAATCTACTTATTAGAAATAACACAGATTACATTGCACATGAGGGAAAAAAAGGATAACTTATAAAAATCTGACTTTTATAACAGCTTATCTATAAAAAATCCTTTTCTTTTAAGTACATCACGGGACACAGAGCCATAGAAGTTAGGTGATGGAAACTGCCACACCCTAAACTAAAAAGTGCACTCCCTATATAACCCCTCCCACTGGTGGGAGTACCTCAGTTTTGTAGCAAAGCAATACACATGTATACCATGAAGGGAGGGACCTTTGTGTCCCGTGATGTACTTCAAAGAAAAGGATTTTACAGGTAAGTTATAAAAATCCTATTTTCTTATCGTTTATCAGGGGACACAGAGCCATAGTAGTTACTATGCGGGATGTCCCATAGCAATGCCAACCGAACGGACACACAACAAAGTAGGGCACCAAGAGACTAGAGGAATCATACTGCAGCCTGCAATACATTGCGCCTGAAGGTGATATCCTCACGCCTTTTACATCTACCTGATAGAATCTGGTAAATGCATGGACTGAAGACCAAGTTGCGGCCTTGCAGATTTAAGCCATGGAGGCTTGGTGATGTATGCCCAAGAAGCACTAACAGCCCTGGTGGAGTGTGCTTTAATAGGAAAAGAAGGAATTTTCCTCTTTAAACCATAGGTTTGAACAATCACTTGATGAATCCATTTAGAAATAGTAGATTTTGATGCTGCCTGTCCTCTTTTAGGACTATCTGGCAACACAAACAAAACATTTGTTTACGAATCTGAGCGGTCACTTTCAATAGACCTTGACTGATCTCATCACATCAAGAAAATTTAGTGACCTTTCTTCCACAGAAACAAAGTTCTGGAAAAATAAAATAAAAATGAAGGCAGAACAATATCCTGGATTAAATCAAAACCTGATACTCTGTTCGGTAAGAATTCAGGATGAGGCCGCAATACAGCCTCATCCTTTTGAACCAATACGGCTCCTTACAAGAAAGAGCAGACACTGATACTCTTCTTGCAGAATATATGACAACCAAAAAAAAATGTTTCCCCCCGTCAAGAGGACTAAGGGAATATTTCGAACTGGCTCCAAAAAAAGGCTGCTTCTATAAGCAGACAGAACTAAAATTAAGTCCCAAGGGTTTAGGGGTGACCAAACTGGAGGTTTAATCTGCGTTACCCCCTCAAAGTTACGAACCAGAGAGAGGGAAGCAAGTGATTGATGAAAAGAAAGACCGATAAGGCCGACATCTGACCATCAATGGGATTAGAAATGAAGCCCGCCTTGAGTACTACCTGTAGGAATTCAAGGATCGTACCTATGACATACTTCCTGGGGTATCAACCCCTGGATTTACACCGGGAGACATATGCCTTCCAGATTCTTGACTCTGGAGGCCGGCTTCCTAGCATTTAACCAACCGAACTAGTAAGGCTAACCGCCCACGATCTTTCAGAATGTGGGTCTCAATAGCCAAACCACTAAATTTAGCGTTAAGGTAGGATGGAATACCGGACCTCGCAAGAGAAGGTCTGGGCCCCCCCAAGGCATCTGTTTCATATGCCATCCGATCCGTTGTCCTTTACACAAAGTTCCACATCCAGAACTCCCCATATTCTGGTATATCAACAGAAACATGTCGGGGTGAAGGAACTATTCTCCTGGGAACAATTGTTGGCAACTCAAGTAGTCTGCCTGTCAATTCACTATTCCTGGAATGAAAATTGCTAATAGGCAAGGAATGTTGTTTTCTGCCAAGATAGAATATGATTCACCTCTTTCTGGGCCGCACAACTTCTCATGCCCCCTTGGTGAATGATAAAAGCCACAGCTGTGGCACTGTCAGATTGGATCCTGATAGGACAATTCTGTAGTTTAAGCATCCAGGCCTCAAGGACCAGGCGTACTGCCCGAATCTCAAGAATATTGATGGGCAAGGTCATCACTGATTTGGACCATTTCCCTTAGGTCAGATGCTTCTTCCAGGACTGTTCCTCGGCCCAGAAGGCTGGCGTCTGTTACCACCTTACAGGTAACTGGTAGAAAGCATTTCTCTTTTTAAAGATTCTTGGATATCAACCACCAATTGGGGCTCTGATGAACATTGGGGGATAAACGCATTAGGAAGCCCAGAGCTTGGACCTTCTTGTTCCCAGTTGACAGGATACTGTTTTGCAGCAGTCTTAAATGAAACCGTGCATAAGGAACGGCCTCGAAAAAAGCCACCATCTTTCCCAACAAATTCATGCAAACCCGAATAGGATTCTTCTTTGACTTGAGTAACTTAATCAGTTTCCTTATGGAACTGATCCTTTCCTGGGAAAAAACATCCTCTTTTGAGCTGCATCAATGATCAGCCCTAAGTACTGCAATCTCCTTGATGGATTTAAGGAGGATTTCTCTAGGTTGAGAATCCAACCTAGGCATTCCAGGTAGCTATCTGCTGGACCAAAGTTTGGATTAAGTGGGCTACCAAATTGATTTATGAAGAGAAGATCTAAATAGGCTAGTATTGCTTCGCCGAATGACAGTGGCGGAGCGGCGAGACCCACCGAGAAGATGGATGCGCCGGACTACAGGGGACAGCGGTGACTTCGCTGGCTCCTGTGTCAGGTAAGTGACACGTAATGGGCTACTATGCGATGCATAGTAGTCCATTATGCTTTAACTTTGCAGGGAATGAAAGAGGAAGTAAACCCATCAGGCTTTTTCTTTCTGTAGCTTAAGCGGTCCACCAGAGAGGGTAAGCATCCAACTTTGCACATATTGGATAAAGATGAAAGGATAACAAGGTGGCAGTTGAAGTCACAAGGATTTTTTGTACTCACCGTTAAATACTTTTCTCTGTAATTCACTGACCGATACAGCCCCTCTCATAACCATTGGGTTGTTCTGCCCTACTACTAGGAGATACTAGTCATTAGTTGTAATACAACACACAGAACTCTTAGTTCCGCCCAGGGGGCGGCCCCTTGGGCAACAACCCTCCACCCTGCCATGCAGTCATCAGTACATCAACAAGCAGTATAACGTAAAGAGAAAAAGGAGGGGCTTGTGCTGTGTCGGTCGGTGAATTACAGAGAAAAGGATTTTACGGTGAGTACAAAAAAAATCCTATTTTCTCTTATAGTCACCGACTGACACAGCTCCTCTCATAACCATTGGGATGTCTCCAAGCAAGGGCTGGGAAAACAGCATAAAAACTTCATCCACCAAGGCAAGTGGGAACTAGTGAATCTTTACCCACAAAAAACAACAGTGTGGAAAAATCCACCACCAACAGGAATGACTACCTACAACCGCACAAAAAACTGTGGAATGTAATGCACAGCACATTAAAGGGGTTGTAAAGGTAAATGTTTTTTCACCTTAATGCATTCTATGCATTAAGGTGAAAAAACATCTGACACTGCCTGCGCCCCCAGTCCCCCCGTTTTACTTAACTGACCCCTCGAAAATCCTGCGCTCGCCCCCGACGTCCTCTTCACCGCTCAGCCTGGCCGCTGATTGGCTGGAGTGGATGGAAAGCAGAGCAGTCATTGGCTCATGCTGCTGTCAATCACATCCAATGACGCGGATCGTCCGGGCCGTGTGATACATGCGAGGGAGCTCGCATGAACGCAAGAACTACCTGCGGGAGGAAGCAGACACAGCCGCCGAGGGACCCCAGAAGAGCAGGTACGGGGCCACTCTGTGCAAAACGAGCTGCACGGTGGAGGCAAGTATAACATGTTATTTAAAGAATAATAAATAATAGTTTACTTTACAATCCCTTTAACTTAACGGTAGTGTGTTTTTATCAAAAAAACAGAAGAAAAAAAAAAAAAAGGGAAATATATTGCATATTCAATTGAAACTATACGGCTGCCTGCAAAATTTTGAGGCCAAAACAGGCATCAGCCAATGCACTGACGTCTACCTTGTAGAACTTGGTAAACGTGTGGACAGACGACGAGGTCACCGATTTACACACCTGAGCGAGACACACTTGGTGTCAGAAGTCCCAAGATGTTCCGATTGCCCTTGTGGAGTGGGCCGTGACCGGAAAGGGGGGCACCTGCCCCTTCAAGGCATAGGCTTGTACTACAATCTGTCTGATCCACCTGGAAATGGTGGCCGACGAGACCGGCATGCCTTTCTTGGGACCAGCCACCAAAACAAACAGTGAGTCTGACTTCCCGAAAGGGAGCAGTGGCAGACAAATACACCTTTAGAGCCCGAACCACATCCAGAGCGTGAAGGGCCACCTCCTTAAGGTACTTTGGCTTAGGACACAGAGATGGTAATACAATATGCTCATTAATATGAAAAACCGAGACCACTTTCGGTAGAAAAGACGGTTGTGGACGCAACACCACCTTATCCTTGTGGATAACCAGATAGGGCGACTTGCAGGACAAGGCCGCCAGTTCCGAAACCCTCCTGGCCGATGTGATGGCCACTAGAAAGACCACTTTCTAGGAAAGAGTCAACAGGGGAATCTCCCTGATATTTTCAAATGGCGTTTTTTGACGCACCGATAACACCAGGTTCAAATCCCATGGGGGTAACGGCGGACGCACCGGAGGGACTACATGTCGTACCCCCTGAACAAAGGTACTCACTAATGAGTGAGACGCCAGGGGTCGCTGAAAAAAAGACAGCAAAGGCTGAAATTTGCCCCTTAATGGTGCTTAACGCCAATTTCTGGTCTACTCCTTGCTGAAGAAACAGCAGGATCCTGGATATAGAAAAGGAGCTCAGATGCCATCCTTTCTACTCACACGTGGAGATGTAGGCCTTCCAGGTATGATGGTATATCTTCCGAGAAGATTTCCGTGCTCTCAACTTAGTTGGGATCACAGAGTCCGACAGACCCCGGTTCCTCAACACCAGGCTCTCAATAGCCATGCCATTAAAGCCAGGGATGGTAAAGGAGGATGGAGAATCGGACCTTGAGACAGAAGGTCCTCTCGCAACGGCAGTTGCCAGGGAGCGTCTGCCACCAGACGCAATAGGTCTGCGTACCATGGACGCTGAGGCCAATCTGGGGCAACCAGTATTACTGGGATCCCCTCGGCTTCCACTCTGCGAAGCAGACGTGGTAACAGTTTCAGTGGAGGAAAGGCATAGATCAGCTGGTACTGATCCCACGGAGCCACCAGCACGTCTGCCCACGGATCTCTTGTCCTGGACACAAATCTTGGCACCTTACCGATTGAGACGGGAGGCCAGAAGATCCATGTCTGGTGTGCCCCACCTCAGGCACAGTAACCTGAATATCTCCGGATGCAACGCTCATTCTCCTGGGTCCAGCATCTGGCGACTTAGATAGTCTGCCTGCCAGTTCTCCACTCCCAGGATGTAAATGGCCGACAGGGCCGGTACGTGTCGCTCTGCCCACCGAAGTATGTGAGCGACCTCCCGTGCAGTGGCTGAGCTTCTTGTTCCCCCTTGGTGATTGACGTATGCCACAGCTGTGGCGTTGTCTGACTGGATCCTGATAGAATGCCCCTGAATTCTCATCAACCATGTGGAGAGGCACAGCCTGATCGCTCTCAATTTGAGCAGATTGATCGGTAAATTAGATTCTTCCGTTGACCAGAGGCCCTGAGCTGACTGAACCCCCATCACTCCACCCCAGCCGGATAGGCTGGCGTCCGTTGTGATCACTGTCCACTTCAGAGGTAGGAACGATTTCCCGGACTGAATCACCGGGGACCTCAGCAACCAGATCAGTGAGTCTCTGACTGACTCACCTGGATCTGTCGATCCAGGGACAACTGAGATTTGTCCCATTTAATCAAAATCTCCATTTGCAGGACTCTGGTGTGGAACTGGGCATAAGGTACTGCCTTGAAAGAGGCTACCACGAGTCCCTGGACTCGCATGCAAAAGCGGAGCGACAACCACTTGCAGTTCATGAGCAGTTTTACCGCGGCTTTGAGAGTCTGCAGTCTGTCTGAAGGGAGAAAAACTCTCGCTTCCATGGAGTCCAGCAGCAAGCCTAGGTACTCCAGACGCTAGGTCGGGACAATCACCGACTTCTTTAGGTTCAACAGCCACCCAAATTCTTGCAGGGTCTGCATGGTGATCGCCACATCCTCCTCTAATTCTGAGGCGGAAGATGCCCTCGGGAGAAGATTGTCTAGGTACCCCATGATCACGATCCCATGTTGCCACAGCAACACCAAAACTGGAGCCAATACCTTGGTAAAGACTCGAGGGGCTGATGCCAGACCAAATGGAAGAGCCACAAACTGGTAGTGGGCTTCCCTGACTGCAAAACGCACAAACTTTTGATGCCAAAGGAATATGGGTATGTGCAGGTATGCATCCTGGATGCCAGGGAGTCCCCTTGGAGTGCAGTGACTACTGAGCGAACTGATTACATTCTGAATCTCTGCACTTTTACAAAGTGATTGAGGGCTTTTAGGTCCAAGATTGTAGTTCCCAAGAAGGAAGGGGTACGTCCAAACAGATTTGAGCAGAATCCGTAAAAATGTTCCGATTTCGGAACCAGTACAACCACCCCGTGACTCAGCAGGTCCCTTACTGCCCCCAAGAGGGCCTCCCGGCGAGCCGGGCATACGGGTATGCTGGAGGGGAAGAATCTGTTTGGAGGCAAAGAGAGAGCCTCTCTATCTTGTAGCCTGAGGAAATCAGATCGCAGACCCTTTGGTCGGAAAGCCGAGAGGACCACCAGGCTGCAAACTCCCGAAGGCGACCCCCAACCCGAGACATGGGTGAGGGCAAACCTTCATACGGTAGCACTTTTATTCGCAGGCTTGTGGTTCCATGGACGTTTTTGTCCGGACGAAAAGGCCGTTTGTGAGCGGAAAAAGAGGGCCCTTGCCTACGGCATGGCTCCTTAGCCTTCCTGGCCTGTCAGAATAAGGTACTCTTACCACCTGTGGCATTTTTAATAATGTCATCCAAAGAGGCTCCAAAGAGCCAGTCGCCAAGGGAGGGAAGATCCGTCAGGGCTTTTTCTGGATGCCTGGTCAGCAGACCAGCATTTTAGCCAAATCAGGCGCTGCAGCACCACAGCTGACACTGAAGCCCTGGATAACAGAGGGAGAGTATCCAGGGCCGCGTCGCAGATGTACTTAAGGCCTTGTACTAGTTGGTCTGCTAGTTTCAGGCAGACAGGAGAAGCCTGTTGCTCTCCCAATTCGCGGTGCAAAAGCTTTGCCCACTCAGTGTCTGCGACACAAGTGCGGATGCCAGTACTGGTCGCACGGCTGACCCCACAACCGTAAACAAGGAACGAGCCACTGCCTCGGCCTTCCTGTCCATGGGATCCTTGAATGCAGGAATCCCCTCTACTAGGATCGTGGTTACTTTATTTAACCTAGATACTGGGGGATCCATGACCAGGGGAGCTGAACATTTTTTGAGAAGGCTCTCCTCAAAAGGGTAACGCACCGCCATGTATTTGGGGACCGAAAAAGGTTAGTTGCAGGCGACCCCATTCCTTGTAAATTAACTTGTCAAAATAAGTCAGATACGGAAACACCTTAGGTGAACGTGCTGGCTTGTGGGACCCAAAAGGGGCCGCTACATCAGCAGAGGGATCTGCTGGCTCCTGAATCTTCAGGGTATCACGCACAGCTGTGGAAAGTTCTCCAACTAGCGCTTTGTCGCACACGGACCCGGACGGGGACTCATCCTCACTGTCCGAACGGTCCTGGTCAGCGTCATCTGACAAGACAGAGCAGGGATCACCAGCCTCAGCAGGACCCGAGTCTGCGTCAGAGCTCACCCCAGAGGACAGGGGGGGGGCAGGGGCACTTTATTGCACCCTTCTTCCCACGCACCGCCTCCATCTTGGCAACAAACGAATTGAGGACGGCCGTCAAGGTGTTCATGGGCACTGCGCTTTCTGCAGGTGACCCGGTTGCAATTGCCTGGATTTCGGGGGAAGAAACCCCAGTTTCTGAAGCGATGCTGACTCTACTCTGTCTGCCACCCTAAGGGGACTTAGGACAGTGACAGTCCCACCCTCCTTACTGCCGCTGGGTGAGGGGCTGTTTCCCGCCGGACTCACCACCCTGAAGAGTTCTGCGCTATCCAGCAAGTAGTGCCTGTAATCCCTGTTGGCTCCCAGTTGCAGAGGAAACGATGCTGTGTCGGTGGCAGCAGCTGCAAATGCAAATGCTGCCAAAACCGCTCTGAAGTGTGCTCAGGCTTCAATAAAATGGCCGCCCGGCGTCCAGCACTAAGGGTATAAAACACAGGGAAAATGGCTGAGAGCGCACAGGAGCACATGCTGCCACTAGAGAACACTGAAAAATGTGTTCAGGCTTCAAGAAGATGGCCGCCGGTGTCCTGTATAGATCACCTGGAAAATGGCCGCTGAAGCACAGGAGAGCATGCTGCCTTGCCTACACCTAAAATGGCCACCGAAGCAGCTCCATGGAGGGACAGGGAGAAAACGATGGTAGTGAACACAGCGCTGTACAGGACATCAGCAAAACCTCACAGACACCTTCCAGGGGTATGAAGAACAGGACCCAGGGGACAGCTAATCAGCACAGCCCCCCCCCCCCCCCCGGTGAGAGCCCCTGCATAGACACACACACAGACACACACACACTGCTCACCAGCCACATGCAGCAACCCCCCATAGGGGGGAAGACAGGGACTGGGGAGAGAAGAGAGGGAGGCGAGGGACCCCCAAATCGTCCTCCCAGGGAATGCCCAGCTGCTCAGCCCCGCCGAGGTAGGGAGAGTTGTACTTACCAGTCCTGAAGAACTGGGAGACATTCCATCACAGACCCACTCACTTATCAGTAGAGGGTGGCTGCTGGCTCGGCATAATGTGACGCAGACATCAGTAGCCCGGTCATATGTATGCCCCGGAGCATAAAAGTTCACCAACCACCTCTGGAGCTGAGGTTTCGTCGTTGCCGACCCAGCACGGAGCTCTGGCCTGCACACGCTCAATGGCCGGACTGGGGAGACTACAAGGATAAGATTATACAGCCTGTCACCCAGCCGGCTATTGATAGTAGATCACAGGATCAATCATCTTGCGCAAAAAGTCACGCTTCTGCATATAAAAGCACGGACCGATCAGTAGGGTTCCTAGGTCCTTCTTCACTAGGCAAAATAAAACTGATGACTGCATGGCAGGGTGGAGGGTTGTTGCCCAAGGGACCGCCCCTGGGTGGAGTTCTGAGTGTTGTATTACAACTAATGCCCAGTATCTCCTAGTAATAAGGCAGAACAACCCAATGGTTATGAGAGGAGCTGTGTCGGTCGGTGAATATAAGAGAAACAGGTTTTGATCTTTATATCGATTAAGATTGTGGCACTTTTTTTGGTGTGACATTCAACAAAGCACACAATGCTATAACAGTATTTTTTGCATAGAATTTTATTCACATTGGATGAACTTGTTGGTTTATTCAGGATTTATTTGCACACAATTATCTGAAATTGTGTTTAATGCATTTATATATTAACTAAGTTTTATTTGAGCGCAGTTATCTGTAATTTGTGTTTTAGCCATTTATAGATTATTCACTGCTTAAAGGCAACACCAGCTTTTTTTTTTTTTTAACAATTGTAGAGCGCTGCACTATAAGACTTTTGCAATTTACCACTAAGAATTTGACACCTGGGGGCGTGTCCAAGATGGCCGACTGAGCGGACGCACTTGCTGAGAGCTCCGGCCGCTCATCCGTTGCAAACGACCCTTAGCCCTGCAGCCGCCGATCGTGGAGCAGCCTATTCCGGTGCGTACGGTCCCGGGAGGGAATGACCAAAGGTAGGGGCAATTCCGGTTGCCGTAGGACCCCTGCATCGGCCAAATCAAAGCCGAGGCCCAGTTCCGGCCTATCCCCGGACCCGAAGCCTGCGGCCAGCATGGCGTCTCCGCCGGAAGATTCGGACCCGGCGCTCTCAGAACAGTCGAATTTTACGGCGCTGATGCAGGCTATCACCACCTGCCAATCCACCCTGACGGGCAAGATCGAATCGGTGCAGCTTGATATAAGCCTTATCCGCAGAGATATGGATTCGTTCCGCGCCCGGCTGACTGAAGCGGAGCGGCGGGTGGGGGACTCTGAGGATGTGCTGCGAGACCACTCCGGGACACTCCGAACGCTGCAGACCAGGGTGAAGATACTGGAAAGCAGGGCAGAAGATTCCGAGAACAGGAATCGAAGGAATAACCTTCGCATTGTGGGACTGCCTGAGGGGGCGGAAGGAGCAGACCCCCACACCTTCACAGAAAATTTACTTCGTACACTCCTACCCCAGGCACCCTTTTCAAGTTTCTTCACGGTGGAGAGGGCACATAGAATGCCTGCCGCCCGGCCAATTCCGGGGGCTCCTCCACGCACCTTCATCCTTCGCCTACTCCACTTTCGAGACCGAGATCTGGTGCTACGGGAGGCACGCAAGGTGGAGGCCCTTACATATGAGGGGGCGCGACTGATGATTTTCCCGGACTATTCTATCGATACCCAGAAGCTACGTCGCTCATTTGACCAGGTTAAGCTCAACCTCCGCAATAGACGAATTAAGTACAGTATGTTGTTCCCGGCCCGACTGCGTGTCCAAGATGGTGAAACGATTCGCTTCTTCACATCGCCGGATGATGCTGCGACCTGGTTGGAAACCTTGCCGAGGAACAGAGATGATCGGTGAGCTGCCCCTGGGGTGCTGTTTGTTTGATTTCTACCTGTACCCTACCTTCAATTTACGCGGCGCCCCAGCCGGTCTAGTTGGACATGAGCTGGCTTGAGCTCCGCTTTGTGACAATGGCGGTGTACTACTACGCTACTTCCCGATAGACTGCCTACTGTTTCTACTGTGCCTGAGCTCACTCTGACTATGACTTTTATTTGTTGGTGGCGCATTACTTATTTCCTTGGTTATGCAACAGTTCTTTTCTTTCAAGACTCTGCCCCCGGCTCATGCCGGGTGAACTTAGATAAACATGCCTCTGCAGGGCCCTTTTATCCGACAGATGGTCTGGGCCGGACTTGCGGTGCTCGGACGGTTGCACACATGGTGCTCATCTTTTCATGCATCCCCATGGCTATTGCCAGGACGGTTTGGTTTGGGGTTAGGACACACCGAAGTTTGGGGGGTGGTGTCGGGGTGGGGGGTGGGGGGGGGGTTTTGGACACGGTGTTCAGGAAATTCATTTATATGCATTACTCTTTGTCTCTATGTGAAGTGCTGAGGTCAGATTTTTGCTATGGGTCTGGGAGGTCAGGGGGGGAGGTTTGGGAATTTCTATCTACTACTGTGGGGGGTGGGGGTCTCTGGGGGGGGGGGGGGGTTTGGACTGGAGGAATATCGGGTGGTCTCCTGGGTCTGAGGTGGTGGTTTCCGGGTGGCCGCGTCTTTTTCTGTGAGATGACTCTATGGCTCCTCTAACCATTCTGTCCTGGAACGTGCGAGGCCTCAACTCGAGGCTCAAACGTTCCCTGGTATTCACATTTCTTAAGCAGTACTCCCCGCAGATCTGCATATTACAGGAGACTCATCTGACGGGTGGGAAGACGCTGGCCCTCAAGAAACCCTGGGTTGGGGCATATTATCATTCTACCTACTCGGTGTATGCCAGGGGGGTCAGTGTTCTGGTGCACAGATCTCTTCAGTTTAACCTTCTAGATCTCCACTTAGACCCGGGTGGCAGGTATGTGGTGATCCATGCCATGTGTAATGGATTGGAGATGCTGGTGATGGGTGTCTATGTTCCACCGCCGGCTACCATGGAGCTCCTCAACAAGTTGACCCCTATTATGGCATTGTACCCAGGGGCTGCAATATTGTTGGCGGGTGACCTTAATATGACTCCGAACCCCTCTCTGGATAGGTTTCGGGGGGGGCGGGTCAGAGCTCCCCGCTTTTGACCTGGATGGATCTCTACGGGCTCACTGATATCTGGCGGTGGAAGCATCCTAATGATAAACAATACACGTGTCACTCTGCCACTTATGCTTCTTTTTCAAGGATTGACCTGATGTTGGCAGACGCTTTGTTACTTCCCCGCACGGTCAATGTGGAAATCTTACCTAGGGGTATATCAGACCACGCTCCCATGCTGCTGCGGCTTGAGGTGGGCCCTACTCGGGGACCAGCCATGTGGCGACTTTCTGGTTATTGGGTGACGGACGAGCGGGTAGCCCCGGAGGTGGAGGGGGAGTTGGGAGCCTACTGGGGGGTAAATGCCGGCACCGCGACGTCCTCGGTGCTATGGGACGCTTTTAAGGCCTACGCCAGAGGTCAATATCAGTCTGCCATTTCCAAGGCCCGGAAACATTCTAGGTTGGCACTGGCGGAGGCGGAGAAGAAGGCGCAGGAGCTTGAGAAAGCTTATACGCTGGGGGGTGGCGGAGACTCATACACTGCCTTGCAGTCGATACACAGAGAGATCGCTTTGCTCAGGACGGAGGGTAGTAGAAAGATTTTGCTGGCCCAATCACAACGTATTTTTGAACAGGGGGAAAAAACGGGTAGACTTTTGGCCTGGCTGGCTAGAGAGAGGGCTTCTGTGGCACATATCGCTAGGATTAGAGGGGAACAGGATGAGGTGCTCTCAGACCCTTCTCAAATTAACGCTCGATTTGTACAATATTACAAGGCCCTTTATGCTCCTAGGGAGGTTTTTACTCTGGCAGCCCTTGGTCAATTTTTAGACCGGGTGGATTTTCCGCAGCTCTCTGATGGTGACCGTACCCGCCTGGAGGCCCCGATCTCTCTTGAAGAGGTTCAGGCGGCTATTGCCTCCCTCAAGGGTTCGAAAACTCCGGGCTCAGATGGCCTACCTGCAGAGTTTTATAAAATGCACGCTGACACACTGGCGCCGCGCTTTCACGCCCTACTCCGTACCATGATGACAGAGGGGAACCTGCCGCCCACTATGTCCGAGGCGGTGATAGTTGTTATCCCTAAACCGAATAAGGACCCTGAGTATTGCTCCTCCTATCGCCCAATTTCTCTGCTTAATGTTGACGCAAAAATAGTGACAAAGATTTTGGCAAATCGGCTTAACTCCGTCATCTTGACCCTGGTTCATGGGGACCAAACGGGCTTTATGCCGGGCAAAGGCACTGACATTAACATTAGACGCCTTTATACCCACATTTCTAGGGCTAAGGTGGGTCGGGGACAAGGAGTAGTGGCGTCGCTAGACGCGGAAAAAGCGTTCGACTCTGTAGAATGGCAATTTCTCTGGGGAGTTTTGGAGCGCTTCCACTTTGGCCCCAAATTTATCTCCTGGATTCGGCTGCTTTATAACCACCCTGTGGCCAGAGTTCGCACCAATGGTGCGGTGTCGGAGGAATTTGTGTTGGGTAGAGGCACGAGGCAGGGGTGCCCTCTGTCCCCTGGCCTCTTTGCGCTGGCAATAGAGCCCCTCGCCATACTTTTAAGGGCGTCGGAGGAGTTTGTGGGACTGCGGGTGGGCCCCCTTAGTGAGAAAATTTCACTTTATGCGGACGACGCACTGCTTTACCTACCTGATGCATCTGCCTCCTTACAGAGGGCCCTGTGTATTATGGAGGAATTTGCTTCCTACTCAGGAGTTAGGATTAACTGGGATAAATCCCTGTTGTTCTCACTATCACAAGACCCCCGTGATGCAGTCACGCCAACGCCACTGAAATTTGTGCAGGGGTTTCGTTACTTGGGGATTCTAGTGAAAGGAGATCCCAAGCAATACCTAATTGACAACGTGTACCCTATCTTAGATGACCTGACTGTCAAGTGCCAAGGGTGGAAGTCTTTGCCCTTATCACCGGTGGGTAGAATCAACCTCCTGAAGATGACCTTTTTGCCAAAGTTTTTGTATGTCTTTCGAAACACCCCTACCCCGATCCCGAATTCCTTTTTCCTCAGGGCGGATCGGGTGATCACCACGTTTATTTGGGCTGGAGCGGTGCCCAGGGTGGGGAGGCGGGCCCTTCAGCTGCCTCTTTCGGCTGGGGGACTGGCCTTGCCATGCCTGAAACAATACTACTGGGCGGCGGTGCTGGTGACAGTGAGGTGGTGGTTTGTGCAATCGAGGTGCAATCCGTCGGTTAATCTAGAGGCGGCCATTCTGGGGTCTTATGCTGCGCTTAGTAATTTGGTATTTAGGGGCCCTAAAGCTCACCCTACGATCACGTCGAACATGGCGACGACGGTGCGTGTGTGGATGCAGGTGTCGAGGAAGCTTAACGACCCTTTGGAAGTCTCACCCCATACGCCGTTGTGGGGCAACCCGCAGCTGCGCCATTTCAACTCTATCCCGGACCCTGCCCTGTGGGCCAAATATGGCATCACAACTATACAGCAGATTATGCCTAGGGGGGTCCTCCTAAACTTTGATACCCTTAAGAGGGACTTCGGGTTGCCGAATAAGATGTTTTTTCGATACCTGCAACTGCGCCATGCGGCGCGGGCCCAATTCCCTGCCCCAATTTCGGTCTGCTCGCACCAGATTGAAAAGTTCCTTATCTCCAAATATGCTGATCGTGTCCTCTCCTCCTTGTACCTCAGGCTCTCCGCTTCGGAACCCGTAGCAGAGTCTGCGCTTTTTCGCAAATGGAGGTCTGATCTTCCTTCACTGAATGAGGAGGACTGGCAGGAAGGCATCCAGAACTATATCCCCCGGATGATCTCTGCACGTGATAGATTTATTCAGCTGAAATTTATACATAGGGCTTACTACACTCCACAGAGACTTTCGAGAATATACCCACTAAGCTCCGATAGATGTCCGAAATGTGGTGTGGAGGTGGGGACATTTATGCATGTAGTGTGGGAATGTCCGGTTATTCGGACCTTCTGGAGGGAGGTGGTGGGGGTTCTGAATTCGGTGGGGGGCCTCTCTGTGGGGATGGACCCTGTGGTCCTGCTGTTGGGGGTGTGTGATAGAGTGGTGGTGGGCACGCATAGGCAACTGTTTGTATTTTATGCGGCATTTTATGCCAGGAAGACTATTCTTCTTAACTGGAAGAAGGCGGACCCCCCTGGGATTTCTCAATGGAAAGGGTTGATTGACTCCGCTCTTTCACTATATAAGTTGACTTACATGAGTCGGAAGTGCCCGTCTAAATTTGACAAGATTTGGGGACCTTGGGTGGGAGTGTAGTCGGGTCAACCGTGGGATGGGTGGTTGTAGGATCTGGGACGTTCTCTTGTATCTAATTGACTATTACCGAATGCTATGAGTGGAATGCGGAATTGATGTGGTTTGTCTATTCTATGAGCTGTATCTGGAGGCTTGGCCTCTGGACTCTTCCCCCCTCTTCCCCCCCCCCCCCCCCCCCGCTTCTTCCTCTCCTTTACTTTTCCTTTCACCATCTTTCCTCCCATCTACCTACTGACCCTTATCAGCTGATTTGTAAAGTTTGATTAACCGACTGGATACTGAACACTGTGTTATGTTGTGTTGTACGATGCACGGTTGTATTGTACTAATGTTTGTATAATTCATTTAATGGTGATAAATAAAAACTTACCTGTTAAAAAAAGAATTTGACACCTGTGTGGGTGCTTGTCCCCGTCCCCGAGTGCAGACAGTGTGGGTTCAGAGACATGCACCTGTACCAAAACAGAAGTCTAACTGGAGCCAGTGGCTGTGTCCATGCAGCTGCTACTTCCCAATGGACATGAATGGCACTACCTGCATGAAACACTTGTGCATCCCAGGCAGGCTAACACAGCCCTTACAAGGGCATTTAAGTACTGAGCAAGGCCTTACCTGGCATATTACATTCACCTGGTGTTCATTTCTACATGTATTACATTACTATAACTTATACTTTGTACATGTTCATGGTAGTTTTAATTTTATATTACTGGTCTCTTTGGCCTAAGCACTATACCTCAACAGCAATTTCCTATACCTGAAAGTTACTGTCCACATATTACAGAAAGCCAGGCTCACATAACATTTAAGGCACTACAGTGAAAACTGCTATTATGTGAAGCTCAATTTATGGAACGGTAACAAAGGCCTGGCCCTAGACACCAAATTGCAGCAAAAACTGTTAAGTAGGAATAGTCCAATGATTATATGCAGATTTTTTACACGTAGCTTGGAAAAAGACGTGCTGCTATATTGGGATAGACAAGTCGGAATAAAAGCAATGTTTTTTTCTTGAAAATACATGACAGTGTGTTGGATGTGAATAAGCCATTACTGAAGTATAATACTGCTAGACATTAGATCATACTACTAAGGAAGATTGAGGATGAACTAGTCAGCTTGCTAAATAAACTATTCTGAGCCCAGTCAACTCCACTTTTAGGAAAAACAAAAAAATGAAAGTGGTTGTATACCCACATTTTTAACTTTTACCTACAGGAAAGCCTATAATAAGGCTTACCTGAAGGTAAAAAATATATCTCCTAAACCTATACGGTTTAGGAGATATTCCCCTCGGTATGCGCCGCTGACTGCAGCGGCGCATGCGCACAAGGGGTTTCTCGCCGTCAAAATCCGGCAGCAGCCGAGCGGCCGGACTGAAATCTCCCGCGCGCATGCGCGGGAGTGACGATATCGCGGCTCCGGCCACTCACAGCGCCGGAGCCGCGATACCCGGAAGAAACGCCGAGGGAGCATGTCAGCTCCCTCGGCGTGGATCGGGCCAGATGTCGGGGCCTCGTTCTAAGGTAAGTATTTCATAATGAGCTAGTATGCGGTGCATACTAGCTCATTATGCCTTTTGCTTTGCAGGTTTAAAAAAAAAAAAAAAATGTGCGGGTTTACTACCGCTTTAATAAAATGATATAGCATATACAACTGCTACATACACCATATTGTAAATTAATGTAATTAACCACTTGCCAATCTGCTCACGCATATATTGCAGCAGGTAGGCTCTCCTATGTGAAGCGACGTACCTTTACGTCACTCTGTACGACAGGGGTACCCAACCAGTGGCCCGCGGAGCCCTCTGATGTGGCCCTCGACCTCCTGCTCTAAGATGGCAGGTTGGCAAGCCCAGATCATGGGTTGCCGACCAGCCATCCCAGAGCAGCAATTTTGTGAATGAAACCACTGGTAGTGGAAGCAAGTGGCTGCGCAGCAGAGCCACATAAGCCAATGCTTCTTGTATTGTGCCCACTCCTGTCACAGGCGGAGTGATACCAAATGCACTCCACCTGGGACAGTAACAGCCAGCGATACCAGAATGGAAGACTATTAAAGGTAAGTTTACTACTAAATTAACAGTATATATGGATATCTCTTTTTTGCAGTGGTTACAGGGCTGCTTTCAAACTGATCCGCAAGTACAGTGCACCTACGGGTTACCTGCATTAAGCCATAGACATCTGTTATTACCTGCGGGTTTGTTTCGCCTTCAGAAAGTGTACCACACCTGCAGGATATAATAGAAGTGTATGGCAAAGTGCAGCTAACCCGCAGAAAATCCACAGGTTCACTGCGCTGCACCCACCCTTTGGGCAAATAGCAGCGCATCAGTGTGAAAGCAGCCTTAGGCCCCTTTCACATGATTGGTCAGACCCAATCAGACTTACTGTTCACCTCTATGGAGCAGCAGATGTAAACGGACTTGTGTCTGTTTACACCCGCCTACCTAAAAAATAAAATAAAAAAAAAAATAGAAAAAGGGATCTGCCCCTTCCGTCTGGACGAATTGGATTGGATCAGAGGGCCCATAGAGTAGAGTGGGCTGTGTCTGTGGACACGGACCTGTCGTCATCCTCCCGCTCCACTCATTGTGGCCCGCGACCAGTTACCAATTCACTTAAGTGGCCCTCGCTCTTCAAAAGGTTGGGCACCCCTGCTGTACGAGAAGGATAGCGGGTGGTGAGCGCACACAGACTCGATATCCGCTGGCGACACGCAATCACGGGAAGAAGCAGAATGGGGAACTGCCTATGTAAACAAGGCAACTCCCCATTCTGCCTAGTTACACAACAGTGATCTCTGTCCTGTTCCTGGCAGCCCACCCCCCCCCCTCTTACAGTTAGAACACGCTGAGGGAACACACTTTCTTAAACGCATTTTTATAGCGCTGATCAATGCAATAACATCATTGGTCTCGTCCTCAAAGTGTAATTTGGGGTCAGATTTTTCCACTGCAATGTCGCAGTCACGCTAAAAATCACAGATAGTTGCAATTACCAGTAAAAACTATTTAAAAAGTCCCAAAATCTATCACGTAGTTTGTAGACGCAATAACTTTTGCACAAAGCAATATATGCCTATTGCAATTCTTTCAAACAAAAATATGTAGCATAAATTTATATATATATATATATATATATATATATATATATATATATATATATATATATATATATATATATATATTCGGCCTAAAATGCTGATTGAACTTTTTTTTGGGATATTATAGCAGAAAGTAAAAAAAAAAAGGTCAAAATTGTCGCTTTTGTTTATAGCGCAAAAAATAAAAACCGCAGAGGTAATCAAATACGACCAAAAGCAAGCTCTATTTGTGGGTAAAATACAGTGTCGTACAACCGTGCAATTGTCAGTTAAAGCAACGCAGTGCTGTTTTTCAAAAAATGGCCTGTCATTAAGGGGACAAATCGTTCCAGGGCTGAAGTGGTTAAAATTATCTTTCATTTATAATCTTGTAAAATTCAATGCGACATGACAACCTGGAGGTGTACAGAACACCCCCAGAAATGTAATTTCCCAACTTTGTGATTCGCTCATTTTCCCAGAAGTCTAAGATACAAGTAAGATTTTAGGCATCCTCTGCAACAAAAAATTAGTTTTTGGTGAGATACCCTATACTGGGTAATCACTTAAAGGGATGCAGAAACCTGCATTTTTCTCCTTAGAAACACTGCAAGAGCATCAGCTGATTAATAAGTCTCTCGCTTATTCAGATTCAATCTGCAGACAACGTTAGTTAAAATGCTTGCAATGTACACCATCACCCAAAGGAGACTTTTTTTCTCAACAAAAGTGGAGTAACGCTTTAAATAGTGCATTGTGGGCCATCCTACTTATGAGCTAAGCTAATATTCTGCTCCGGGTTCTCCTGATTCTAGACACAGAGAACCTTGCCACTGGAAGTGTTGCGTTCACCAATAGAAGGTGGTTGCATCAAGCAGGCAGCAACGTGGTGAGTTGAAGGATTATTCATACCAGCCGTTAGGCTGACCATACACGGTTTGAATCGCCTGCTGAACTGGCTGAGATTATAATCATTAATGGGCAGGCTGAATGTACCAAGTTGATCAATCCACCAACTTGGATACAGCCAGCCTTCCAGATTCTTTTACGATTATCGCTAGCAGCTGCTATAGCCGCAAGCCATAACCACTGTCTTCTCCTAGCGGGTGGCTTCCAACACCTGCGGCTCGGCGGGAGGGATTTCCCTGTCAGCACTGTCTGTGTTGGAGGAATCATGCAAATTGCGCACATTGTATCTCCTGCCTTAATTTGGGAGGGTTGAATGGGAGGGGTTGTTGGGAATATCTTGGAGTTGGGCTTTAAAAAAATTCAATCCACTAATAATTTTGCCTGCTAAAGGATTTGTGCTTGAGTTTAGACAACTATGTAAAGCAGGCGCTTTAGGCAGATCAAAGACCCTACTCTTTTCATCTGCAACTATACAATACAGCTTGGTCACCAAGCATGATCTTCAGTGTTTATGTGGGAATCCCTTCTGTGGAGCTTTTGTGTTCTCGCGACACGGGGATAGGATTGGGAAGCTGTCCTGGCCAGGAGCAAAAACGCAGTAATTATTGCTAGCGGGTAAAGCCACTGCCAATAATCGCATGAAAGATCCGACAGGCTGTTCGTACCAAAGCTGATCAATCAACTTGGGTACAAACAGCCTGTCCATAAATGCTTTGAAGATCGGCCAGTTCCTACTGAAACTGCTGAGATTCAAACTATGACCAGCTTAAGTGATTTCAATGTTTTACAGGGTTTTTCCATAATCACTGGTGTATGTGACTGCTTGTTGACTAATATCATACAGCTTGCCAAAATGTGGTAAGTATCGAATGCTTTAAACAGTTAAATCTGTAACCTGTATTTTGGTTTAACTATTTCTTTGAAGAAAGTTAGTAATGGACTTATGATATTCCCATTATAATCAATGTTCCTGAGGATACAGCGTCAGACAGCGTGGTAGATAGTGTACATCAACACAGCATCTAGTGGCCTCAAAAAGATAAACAGCGATTAGTAGCACTCCCACGTCTGAAAATGTCACCATCTTCACATTGCTTCGGTGAATGCAGCACACACAGACATGGACATTCCACATACTGCTGGCAAATCTGGCACTTCACTGCCAGCGCTGCCTTGTAAGATAACAAGATTAGATTCTTCTCCCTTGTTCCATCAGAAGAGCTGTACTGGTCTTATCCCACACTGAGCTGAATCATCAAATTCAGCCAGTATCATATGCCCTTTTTCGCCTTGCCAAACCTAAAACTGCATGTGTACAGATATGTACCTTTGTTTGCGCCAGCAAGTGGTTAAACTGTGCTTTTTTTTTTTAAACTGTATCTACATTCTAAAGGCTTTTTTTAAACTTTGAATGTAAAGAATGAAATTGTTAAACCCATCAGATTTTTTTATTTTTTTTGGTGTCTCATTGGGGAATTTCCTTTCACATCCTGGGTCAGAAAACACCAGGGAGCAAAAGGAAATCTCTCCAAAATTAGGGAAAATACCATCCTAGGCAAGTGTAACTAAAACGAATATCTCCCTATTAGAAGATTTGCTTTCACTTCCTGCTCCGATTTCCAACCTTCCATTTCAACAACAATGATCGCCAGAACAGGTAGGGAAAACTTCCCTTATGGTGCTACAGATGGCAAAAAACATTTACCTAGAAGCCCTGAGAGGATACAAAAATGGTGAAATGAAAAAAGGTTTCCCAACAATTAGCACAAGAGACAACTTTCAAAAATGTACTCCAGGCTTCTTCCGCCGGCAACAAAAGGGTGTTTTTTCCTTCACAAGCACCACTCCTGTTGCTCTCCTGGGTTTTCAGAAGAGACCTTGTCCCCTGAAGGCCATGCATTCCACTTCCTCTGTCAGAGGAAATTATGCATCAAGTTTACTGCCTAGTTTCTGGCTCCTCTAGTTCTTTCCACACATGGTAAGAATAACCCCAAGAAATTACTAGGGTTGAGAGCAGTTTGAATATATCTTACTAGCGTCTCCTTTCTGCTATTCCTTGCCAGTGAAAGCTCACCTACTACCTGCTGTGGGAGACTTTTTGAGGTTGGTAGCAACAGTGATGTAATGCAGTAAATTCACAATGTGTTTGTCTTTGACAGGGGCTACTGATCTTGATAGTACCTGCTTCTGAACAGATATGATGCCACTGGGCACCAAGATTCCTTTATGTAAAGAGCTTAGCCATGAGGAAAACTGTGCCAGAGATTCCCCCCACCCTTGGCGAAGAGCAGAAATTGATCCCTTGCACTTGGTGTCTATGAATTTGCTACCCATGTAAGGAAGTCCTGGCACACATTTAATCTGGTAAAGGCAACTTCACCCTGGGCCCACAACAATTCTTGGTGGCCAAGAATAGCAGGCGGGAGTGCTTTATTTCTCAGAAATTAGATCCAGGTGTTCAAAGAGGTAGGAAATTTGCAGCTTGGAAGAGGATCTTCTATACCTTGGACTAGATTGCTGACACTTACCTCTCTGTCAGTAGGACTGCCCAACTAGGAGAGCCCTGCTAGTGCTGGAATACACTTAGTAGCAAAAACCTACTTGGTCTGATGACCCTTACCTATAGGAGCTGTATGAATCTTTTTTATGCAGTGAGCTCATAGTGTAGGGCAACTGCAATACTGAGATAAGACAAGAGATATAATGCAGCACAGGTATGAGTGAGGCGATCTATATAAATACACACACTGTACCTGCAACAGTAAATAGGCCCTGATGCAGAGTTTGTAGCAGTAAGGACACCATATCTGTAAACCCTCTGGCTGCTGAAAACCATTTTCTCCACTTTTCTACCTATGCCCATCTGCTGGAACAGTGTCCCTGGTGCCCATCAGAGAGGGAGACATTGCACACAATTTTTGGAGACATTTACCAGACAAACTACAAAATAACAAGAACACAAACTTCTCTTGGAAATGTGGTGTGACAAGCTCCCTGAATCCATTCACATCTTGGAAAGCAGGCTGAGTAAATTCAGACAAGCACTTCAGGAGGTACAAAATGTTATCCACACTTTTTCAACCCTGATGATCCACAGAAGGGGTTCCCTGCTTTGCTGAAACACTTGGTATTCAGGGTCAGGGACAAGAGTCTGAACCTGTGCAGACAACTATCAAAGCAACTACCAAAAGGTGGCAGGTAAGGGTTTACTACTCTTCACACTGATTGGGAGTTCCCTCAGGACAAAAAAAGAGAAATGGGATGTCTGTGGGCATCAACATTTTATAGCTTTAAACCTACAGCAGGGCTCCAAAGGCACAATGGGAAGCAAAGAGTGCTAAGAAAATCACAGTTGCGATCAGTTAGGGAAAGCAGAGTGGTTTGTGTGTTTTTTTTAAATGTTTTTTCAAGGAAAAATTACTTTGCAGAGCACAGATGACAAGACAGAGTTTAATAGGTATAACACACATATCAAGCAATATTAACAAGCCTTTACAAACATGTTCTAATTACCTCCTATATGCAGTTGGTTTTGTACAGAGCAACATGTATCCTTCTCTTCTTGGGTCCCCATTCGTTGCTTCTAGACCCTCCCTCCTTTGAGTGGCCCTCAGCCACCAACTTGCTATGGTAGCACCCAAGCCAAGGCAGAGCTCCGTGTATCCAAGCAGATACAGAGCCCTGACTTTGGCTGACTGACTTTGATTGACAGCCTTGAGAGCCAATGGCGCAGCTGGTCTGTCAGCCAATCAGGAGTGTCCTGTGTGGCAGAGGGGATCGTGTACATTGCTGGAGAGAGAAGGGGCTCAGGTAGGTAATTGGGGGGGGGGGGGTTGCTTCTACACACACACGTTTTTTATCTTAATGCATAGAATGCATTAATACCACCAAAAGAAAGCTCTATTTGTGGGAAGAAAATGATAACAAATTTAGTTTGAGTACAGTGCTGTATGACCGCGCAATTGTCATTCAAAGTGCGACAGCCTGAAAGCTCAAAATTGTCCTGGGTAGGAAGAGCCGAAAGTGCCTGGTATTGAAGTGGTAAATGTTTAGATGGAAATACCTGGCTAATTTTCCTCTGGCAGATGTTACAGTAATGTGTTTTTCATTGCCTTTAAACTTCAATTGTAACATGGAAAAAAATATTGAGCTGTAAGCACCACCCAGCTTGACATAACTGAATTTAAAAAACAAATGAGCGGAGTGGCAAATAATCAGCCAAATTGTGACTGCATCCAATTGCACACCGCAGTTCAGATATTCAGGTGGGTTCTGCAGTGGATTAATAACAATAGTCAGCAGTACAGATTGCTCAATCCAGGCTAAAAACGCATCTATTCATTTTTCTCTCATTCAGCCTTCTCCTTTACTACAGACACTCCCTTGCCCAGACTTTTCAGTCCAGGGCCATCTACCATCCACATCCCAGGCAGGGATAATTAGCAGAAAATTGATTCAAACCTCACGCCAAAAAATATATATAATATTATTCTACCTACAAAGTAAAACATGTAACTACAGCTGCTAACCCTCGTGCTAGACAAGAAAATCTAGAATGAATGTGATAAATGTGGTGAGGGGCGCTTCAATATATATTGCTACTACCCAATAATAAATGGCAATAGTGACTAAAATTGTTTACAAGTGCCAAAAGTGATTACACAATTATAAATAAACTGAAATTACCCAAATGTCTCAAAAAACCCCCAAAATAAATACAATAGTGCTGTCAACAGTAAAGTCCAATCATAAACGTTAATAAAGTCCTATGCATGAACTTTGTGCGATCCTGGAAAAATACATGTCCTCTGTGCAAATTCCAATCCAAATTGTAGATAAACATATATAAAAGGATTACTTCCACTGTGCAAATAAACTACCTCAACCAGCCGTACCAGACACCCGAATGTGCTCAAAAAATGGATGTCTCCTTACCAGAAGATGTTGACCTTAATGGTTAGAAAAAGGTCAAAATGAGCCTTTTGCAAGGAATTGCTTGCCATCATAACCAAAATGAACCATGTGGGGAATAGTCACCTCCTCTCCACCAGTAATAACAGCTGGAGTATTATGCAAGAAAGATGCAAACAGCAAAATAGTGTAATCCCATTTTTAATAAAAAATATAGTAAAAACAAAAAGCCAAATGGATGCTTACATTCCGTAGTGCCTATGCCTGGCACTGGGGCTTGTGAGCTCGTAATTGCGATGGAGAATCCGCTTTGTGTGTGGTAGCTCCTGGGCGTGCGTTCCACCGCTGGCAACCAGAGGGACCGGAAATGAGGTAGGATTGCGTAACCAGGCATGCCTCGACATACGTTTCACATGTTCAGGAGGCACCTGAAGATGTGAAACGAAACGTATGTCGAGGCATGCCTGGTTATGCAATCCTACCTCATTTCCGATGGAGGCGATTTGCACAGTGGAAGTAATCCTTTTGTATACGTTTATCTAAAATTCAGATTGGAATTCGCACGGAAGACATTTTTTTCAGGATCGCACAAAGTTCATGCATAGGACTTTATTAACTTTTATGATTGGATTTTAATTACTGTTAACAGCACTATTGTATGGTTTGTTTTTTTGAGAAATTTGGGTGATTTCAGTTTATTATTTATTTTTTCTAATTGTGTTTTTGGCACTTGTAAACAATTTTAGTCACTATTGCCATTTATTATTGGGTAGTGGAAATATATATTTATTTCAGCGCCCCTCACCACATTTATCACAGGGATAATTAGCAGTAGACTTCCTCAGTTACAAATGTCTGGACTTCAGGGAATAGTCTACACCTCAACGTGTTTCAAGAAGTGGGTGATGCCACATGTAGATCGCCTGGTTACAACAATGAACTGAAGTTTTTCTCCAGGTCCAGGGTTCCTCAAGCCTTCACAGTAGATTCTCTTGCAACTATGAAGGTTCAGTTAATCCCAATATTCGCCATCCCCCCCCCCCCCCCATTAGATCCCATTCTGCTCTGCAGAATTAAAATCAAGGGCATTCCAATGATTTTTGTTTTTACACAAAACCGTGCCTTGCAAAAGTATTCACACCCTTGGCATTTTTCATGTTTTGTTGCCTCACAACCTGGAATTAACAAGGACTGTTTGAGTATTTGCATTATTTTATTTACAGAACATGCCCACAACTTTGAAGATTTTTTTTTATTGTAAAGCAAACAAATAGGAAAAAAAAAAACCTGAAAAAGTCAATGTGCATAACTATTCAACCGCCTAAAGTCAATACTTTGTAGAGGCCACCTTTTACGGCTATCACTGCTCCAAGTCGCTTTGGATAAGTCTCTATGAGCTTGCCACATCTTACCGCTGGGATTTTTGCCCATTCCTCCTTGCAAAACTGCTCCAGCTCATTCAAGTTGGATGGTTTGGGCTGCAATCTAGGTCTGACTACAGATTTTCTATTGGATTGAGGTCTGGCCTTTGACTAGTCAAATTCCAACACATTGACATGTTTCCCCTTAAACCACTCAAGTGTTGCTTTAGCAGTGTGTTTGGAGTCGCTGTCCTGCTGGAAGGTGAACCTCTGTCCCAGCCTCAAATCACACACACAGTGGTACAGGTTTTGCTCTGACCAGTTTCCCAGTCCTGACTGCTGAAAAACATCCCCGCAGCATGATGCTGCCACTACCATGTTTCACTGTGGGGGTGGTGTTCTTTGGGTGATGTGATGGGTTTGCACCAGACAGGTTCTCTTTGATGGCCAAAAAGTTTAATTTTAGTCTCAGACCAGACCACCTTTCTCCATACATTTTGGGAGTCTCCCACATGCCTTTTTTTTTGCAAATTCAAGACATGCCATTTTGTTATTTGCTGAAAGTATTGGCTCTCTTCTGGTCACTCTGCCATAAAGACCAACTCTATGGAGCAAACAGATTATTGTCGTCCTATGTACAGATACTCCAGTCTCTGCAGCTCCTCCAGGGTTAAATTAGGTCTCTGGGTTTTGATGAGCGACCGTCTCTTGGCAGGTTTGCCATCTTGTTTCCATTTGGTTATGATAGATTTGATGATGCTCCTGGGGATCAAAGATTTGGATTTTTTTTAATAATCTAACCCTGCCTTGTACTTAACATAGTCTCTTACTTGTTTGGAGAGTTCCTTGGTCTTCATGGCAGTGTTTGGTTAGTGGTACCTCTTGCTTAGGTGTTGCAGCCTCTGGGACCTTTCAAAAAGGTGTGTATATGTAATGACAGATCACGTGACACAGATTGCACACAGGTGGACATCATTTCACTAATTATGTGACTTCTGAAGGTAATTGGTTGCACCAGAGCTTTTTATGGGATTCATATAAAAGGGGGCGAATTACATACACACATGCCAATTATCAGTTTTTTATTTGCGAAAAAATTTTTTATGTATATATTTTTCTAATTTTATGTAGACTATTGTGCTCTGATTCATCATATAATTCAGATTAAAAAAACATTGAACTAAAGGATGTAATGTAACAAAATAGGTAAAAAGCAAGGGGGGAGAACACTTTTGCAAGGCACTGTACACGGACCTCATGAGACCCCTAGCAGACTCCTTTCAGTTCATCCAGATCTTTTGTATAAAGAATTCCAGTGCCACCAAATTAAATGTGTGTGAATGATCAATATGTAAAATGTATCTAAATACACCCAAAAAATAAATAAACATAATTGCAATAACTGTGGGCAAACAAAAGTGTCATAAGACACATATATAAAACAAGTTCATGGTGAGTAAATTCTATTAGTCTAGAACCAAGTGTTATGGATGGAGAAACATGAAGTGTCTTCCTTCCACCATCCAATCTGCATCAAATCTGCCAGTATGTGAAATTTTATCTAACACCCAGTGAATTGCGCATTCACCAGAAAAATATGCTACAAGTGCAACAAGCACAGCATGATCAATCAAGACACAATACTTCCACTGCGTAGCTCCAGCCTTCTAATGGATGCCTTGTCTGTTCCCACCTCTCCATACAACAAAATACCTGCATGGGCTTTAGTGAAAAAGCTCACCAATGGAGCAGAGTATAACCTTAGTGTCGTTTATTAAAAATCTTACAAACATATGATAAACCATATCCAAATAGGATAAAAATTAGTAAAACGCTACACTAAAACCAGTGCAGCGGTGTAACGTCAGCACATAGACGCCATCCAGATCTTTTGCCCCAAAGACCAATTTACCACCTTGCTTCACAATCTCTGGACTTAATGTCTTGGCTGTTGAAGCCTAGAATCTGTAGAACAGAGGCATGTCAAATTTGATTATATCTGTGCTTTTAAAGGCAGGGAAAGGAGACTTCTTGCAAAGGTTACAAACGCGCCTGGAATTTATATTTCTCAATTTTGCAAACCAAAGAAATTCCATCAAAGGAAAAACTCAATGGGACGAATCCTGTGTCTTTCTCCAGTCTGTTCTGGGTCACCATCTGGCTTTGAGTGCCATCAAGGGTCAAGTCTGAGCATATGCAGTTTTATTTTTTTTCTGAAACCATTTATCTCTTAACCATTAGTGAAGGCCTTCTTACACGGTGTCACTCATTATTCCTTCTGTATGTTTCCCAGTGATCTGTGCAATCGCAACCTGGTTTAGAAACCACCTTTTGAACATATCAGGAATATTCATTTGTCCATCCTTAGGGCCGGTTCACACAGGGGGCGATGCGAGGCGACACCGACTTGCCTCGCCCTCAGCGGCGACTTGCAAATGACTTCTGTATAGAAGTCAATGCAAGTCGCCCCGAGGTCGCCCAAAAGTAGTACAGGAACCTTTTTTCTGAGTCGGAGCGACTCGAGTCGCTCCTCTCAGAATGGTTCCATTGTACAGAACGGGGGCGACTTGTCAGGTCGCGGCGAGGCAAGTCGCGTCGCCTCGCATCGCCCCCAGTGTGAACCGGCCCTTACTCTCAAGGCTCCCTTTCTTGTTGCCATCACTTCTCAAGGCGAGTCTAAGTTGGTGGCCTTAAAGTGGTTGTAAAGGCAGAAGGTTTTTATCTTAATGCAATCTATGCATTAAGATTAAAAAAAAAAAAGCCTGTGTGCTGCAGCAGCCCCCCTCAAACTTATCAGAGGTCCTTCTCTGTCCAGCGATGTCCACAAGCATCTCAGCCATCCGATTTCCCCCTCCTGATTGGCTGAGACACAGCAGCGGCACAATTGGCTAGCTAACTTTGACAGCAGCAGCCAATCAGGGAACAGAGGGGGCAGGGCAGGGTGCTGTGTCTGAATGGACACAGGGAGCTGAGACTCTGCTCGGATGCCCCCATAGCAAGCTGCTTGCTGTGGGGGCAATGAACAGGAGGGGAGGGGCCAGGAGCACAAAAGAGGGACCCAAGAAGAGGATAATCTGGGCTGCTCTGTGCAAATCCACTGCAACAGAGCAGGTAAGTATAAACAGGAAAAAAACAAGACTTTACAATCACTAACTAATAAATGACCCCCCCTTCGTTAGTATAACGGTACATATGTTAAAATTTTTCATGTATTTTATACCATACTGTGAGGCCACCCATTTCCTCTTCATTAGCGTTCAGTGCCAGACGACACATTACAGGCCAGCCCTATTTCTTATTCCAGCTGGGTCTGTGTATGGCTTTCATGGAAATGCAGAGGATCAGCTGATCCACAAAGCTGCAGTAACAGAAGAAACTTGCTATACGAAAAAGAATCTTGATAAAAGAAAAGGCTTTGTTATTCTCAGAGGAGAGAAGACATCCAAACTTCTAAGACACTAGCAAAAAATCGAAGTCAGGCTGGGAGAGGGAGAGGTTGGGCTGGTCTTTACGGCTTTGTTTGTCGTAAAATCTCCTAAAGGCAACAGCATAATGCAATACGCCTAAACATTTCAGCCCTTGTCCTCTAATGTAGGAAAAGAAAAATTGCCTATAATGTACACCCTGTGGGATTCCCTCCTATAATCTTATTTTAAACTTTCCCTGCTCATTCATTAAAGACAATCTCAGATACATATGGAAGACTTTTCTAATGTGTGCTTTTTTTTTTTGCTGCGGTTTCCACCACATGATGCAGGTGAAAAGGCATAAAACGTATTACAAATATCCAGGTGCTCCAGGTTTTACAGACTTGGCATGATTAGGAATAGACACCAAATATATGAGTGCAAAATTCAACAATGTGCAAATCACAGTAAACATCAGCCGACATTAATTTTATCAGCAAAAGTGGGAATTTTGACATACTTGTAAATTCTATATCTTGGAGTATGCTACGGGATGCAGGAATTGATTCACGAACCAAGAGTTATATGCCACTAACCTCAAAGTAATTGGACCCTGGTAACAACTTTGCTGAGTTCACCACCTAGTTTACTCACATAAACCTTGTTCACTCCTTCAGGCTCTTTTTTTTTTCTTTTTAGCAAGCAATAACGAGATCAGAAGAAAAGAAGGGAGGGACCAGTGTCCTGTACTTCAAGATATGCGATTTACAGGTGCATTAAAAATCAGATATTTACAGTAGAGGATACAGGAATTCACAGACGATGGTATTTCCCAACAATAAAATGAGGCGTTAGTAACAAATCAACAGCAACAGGCCCACAGGAAAAAATGCAAGAAGGGTCGATGCTAACAAATAGCAGCAGAAGCACCCGGCAGCCAGAGCAAACAGCGTAGTCTCAAACAGCCACATGGCAAACAAATGGTTTGAGAGAAAAACAGAATTTCAGTTTGTGGTTGAGCACAAGGGAGGGCAGGTTGCTGCACAGGCCCTCTATGAGAGAATGGACTCTGGAATTAAAGGCTTCCCCGAGGGTAGAATCCCTACATAGAAAAAGCCAAAATGACCTATCAGCTGTGTGGAATGAAATAGCAGGGAGGAATCACCTGGGGGCAACTCCCTGCAAGTGAAGAGGGGCCATAACCGAAGGGCAGATATTGTGCATAGCTACAGTCTGCCTAAGACCAGGCTTTTTGTGGCACTATTTGCAAGTTTAAATCAACATACATACATACATATATATATATATGCACACACATACATATATATATATATTAGCTGAGACCCTGAGAAATAAAATGGCATTAGTTCCAATTTTTTATGTCACAAGATATTTTGTGCAGTGGTTCTGCAAACACAATTTTTTTTTTTTTAAACGCTAATTAAAAAACACACACACACACACACACACACACTATATACCTCCATTTGTAAAATGTGAAAGATGATCTTACGACGAGTAGATACCAAACATTGTCATGCATGCTTGGAATGGCGAGAAACGAAAATTGTCCATAGGAGACGCTTTAAGCGCCTTTACAGGTTAAATGTTTAAAGTTAGAGGAGGTCTAGGGCTTAAAGTATTGCTCTAACATTTGTGGTGATGCCTTACAGGTGTGGTGCGAATGCCATTTACATATGGGTGCACGACTTGTGTATGCATTCGTTTCTGTGTGCGAGCACAGAAGGAAGGGAGCACTTTAAAAAAAAAAATTTCCCTATTTTACTTTATTTTTACACTTTCCCTTTAAATTTTTTTATCACTTATATCTACTACAAGAAATGTAAACATCCCTTGTAATAGAAATAAGGATGAGAATTCCTCTTTATAGAGAGATCCTGGGTCAAAAAGACTCCAAATCTCTCCTTTGGATTAACATTTTTTTTTTATAAAGATCAAAAAAAAAATTTGTTTACTTTCAGCCTTTACATCATGACATCGCTCCGATCCTCCAAGGCCATAGAGGATCTACTCTTTGATCACCTCTGGTACTAGCTGGCTGCAGCGTCAAATCGTTTCTCTAAGGGAAAATGTGAAATTCCAGAAAAAGCAATAAGAAAAGCACTAGTGGAGCAAGGAGGAAACCAGCTTTCAGACCACCCAGGTTCACAAACAGCAGAGGGGAAAAAAAGCCATAGCAGAACTAATACAGTCGGTCATATTAGAGAGCAGAAGGATCTCTAAACAGAAAGAGGGCTCTGCTTGGCAAGAGGTCATGTGAGAGCTCCCAGCACAATACAGAAAAAGTAATTTCAGGCCATTGGTTGACCTTTATGTTCGATCTTTCATCACCCTAAGACTTAACATGGTACCAATTGAATTGCTGTAAGCAGTATCAGATAGACATTAAGGATGAGGAATGAAAACAAACTCCTGTGTGAGGATTCCCATCAGCCCACCAGGTGAAAATTACATTTAAAAAAAACTAGAGTAGGGGGAAGTGACCTGCATGGTCAGAATAATTTATGCATCCAACTCTGTTTGGGATGCGCCATCAAATCCATGAGTAGGGATATTAGGAAAGTTACAGGCAAGGCTGTAGAGCAGCTGTAAGCTGGAGATGAGAGTTGAGCAAGGCAGGCAAGTGATGAAGCCCCTATAGAATGTAGATAGAAAGGAAAGGCAACCACCTAAAGGAAACCATGCTAACAGTGGGATAGTGCTCATTTCCAAGACTGTTAGTGAATGAAGTCAACCAGTACTTATGTTAAGGCCTTGGGAAGGTAAGGGTAGAATAGCTACTTTAGCCCATAAAGGGGTGATTTGACAATCAAAGCCAGTAAGGATTTGTACAGGGACTACTAGAATGCCACGCTAAAGGAGTATGTCAGGCATAGGCTTGATAATCTGATAATTGCATTTTGTGGAGAAAATCCTGGAAGAGGGCACGCTCAGCCTCCAGGGTGCATTGTGATCACCATCAGTTATGTACGAGATGTAAGAATTCATATTTTTTTTCTCAAAAAAGATTTTTTATTAAACAATATAAAAGACAAATTCTTCAGAGCAAAAGTGGTTTGTAAGGACTGTAGATATTGACATAAGGAATAAAGACATTGTCTACCACATTTGAAATATGAACATAGCCCTTATCCGAACTGTCAAAAAAAAAAAACCTTACTGAACACCAGGGGGTACTGTTGAGCAAGCACAAGATGAAGTAATTCATGTTCAGAAGTACCATGGTATCAAGTCCAAGGTACTCTGGAATTGTGCAGGGAGTGAGGAATGTCTAGCAATATAGCAGCACAAAATGTAAAATAAAAGGAGTGTAATAAACTACACCTAGGCTGGCTCAAGGGACAAATTAGCCATAGTGTTTGCACCAGTTAAAAATGTTACTAAACCCAGGACCTGAATTCACTATATCTGGTCTCCCACAGTACACATAACTGCAATCATTTTAGTAAATATATACTGCTAATTATCTTTTCTCATCAGCAGTATATAGCAGTCTTATGACTTCTATCAGTGCCTGGTTAAAGCTTCATACTGCACTGGCTGTCATATGAGGTTGCAGGACCCCTGACAGTCTGGATAGTGCTGATTACATGCACTGTCCCAAGAAAAAATAAATAAAACTTTCTAGCAATTACACACCAACCTGAGCATGTGCAGACTGACTGCACTGTCTTATCCTGAGAGGTTTTGGGGACAATGCAAGAAGGGGAGGATCTGTGTGTACAGGATGAAATTGCCTTTTTACACAATGCAGAGGATTAACCCCTTAGGTTCCACAGTGAGAACAACAAGCATGTTGTACTGCATATACAAACAAATTTTACTGTTGTGTCTTTAGAAACGATTTAAAAGGTGGTTATGGCTGGCTATAGGGCAGGGCCTGCCAGAGCAAAGTAGGACTAAAAAAAAAAAAAAAAGTCTCTCCAAAATGCCTATCCATTAAAACAGCGGTTCTCAACCCTGTCCTCAAGTACCCCCAACAGGCCATGTTTTGGGAATTTCTCTTAGATAGAATTGAATAGCTGTCCAAAATACCAAGCCATTGACTCTAATTTAAAGCACCAGTAGTGTAAGATAAAGGAAAACCTGCAAACATTGCCTGCTGGGGGTACTTGAGGACAGGGTTGAGATCAGGGGCGGATCCAGGGGGGGGGGGGGACAATTGCACCCCCCGAGAAAATATTAAAGACTGAGCACGCCCCGAGTTACCGGATCTGAGGTCGGGACAACTCACAGCCATTCTAAGCATGAATTACT
Source organism: Lithobates pipiens (assembly GCF_037356315.1). Lineage (NCBI taxonomy): Eukaryota > Metazoa > Chordata > Amphibia > Anura > Ranidae > Lithobates > Lithobates pipiens. Next base: position 485,226,310 of record NW_027507758.1, read on the forward strand.
TGCTCGGAAACCTCGGGACTGCACTCTCCACCCCCTGCAGTTTTTCAGCCTCTCTCCTGCAGGCTGCGGCTTGAGTGGGTGGGATGGGGATGTGCCTTTTCCCCAAGATCATACTCATCTGGAAGAGGGAGATGTGTGCAGCTGCTGAGTAGAGAGAGCTCTGCTGCTAGCAGTACATTGTGGATTTGTTTACAGGCACCTCTATGCAGAGTTACTGCAGCTTAGGATAGAGGTGCTGTTAGAGGGCAAATTTGATTTTCATCTTCTTTTCATGACAAATGAAAAATGTCAATCATTAAACGATTAGGACTGCCACTGCCCCCTGGTGTATGCCCTCCTGAATTCCCTCCCCAGTGTATGCCCCCCTCCTGAATCCCCTCCCCCGTATCAGAGTATGCCCTCCTGAACCCCCCCCCCCCCCCCAGTGCATCAGCGTATACACCTCTCAACATTTTGAGATAAGAATGAGGGACACCTACTACCGGTAGCAAATGTATGTAGACAAGACACGCCCCCTGCCACACACCCTTAAAGGAGAATTAACCAAAAGAAAGGTTAATTAAATTCACAAGGGCTTTTTTTTTACCACTACTATTACTTCATATTGGCCTTTAAATTTACGAATGCAGCAATTTAGAATTTGGATGCGCAGTTGAGCTCTGGCAAACACTTTTTGAAAGATAAAAAGTGCATTTTATATACAACTGTATAGATCAGACCAAAATGAGGGACTATTAAGGAGGAATGAGGGACAGTCCCTCAAAATCAGGGAAAGTTGGGAGCTATAAGTGTTTCAGTGTATGCCCTCCTGATTCTCCCCCCCCAGTGTATGCCCTCCTGATCCCCCCCGTGTATGCCCTCCTGATCCCCCCCCCGTTGTATGCCCTCCTGATCCCCCTCCCAGTGTATGCCCTCCTGATTCTCCCCCCCCCCCCAGTGTATGCCCTCCTGAATCCCAATTGTAATACAGGTATGATTGACAAGTGTGGCGCTATAAACAAAAAAAGACAATTTAAAAAAAAAAACTTTTTTTAAATTTTGCTATAATAAATATTCCCCAAAAAATATATAAAATAAATTTTTTATATATTTTTACCGGTGGTGTGCACGTGATGGCACGGCGGCAAATTTTAAGGGACGTACCTGTACGCCCATTTGCCTGTCCGTGCCATTCTGCCGACGTATATCGACGTGCGGTTAAGGTGCTCCTTTGATTTCAGGACCCTCTAAGCAGCTAGCACCCGAAAGACATACACGTGGTATCCACATACACATTTTCTATGGGATTAAAGTCTGGACCTTAATGCGCTTCTTCTTGACCCACTCCTTTGTTGCCTTGGCCGTGTGTTTTGGGTCATTGTCATGCTGGAATGCCCATCCACGACCCATTTTTAATGCCCTGGCTGAGGGAAGGAGGTTCTCACCCAAGATTTGACCATACATGGCCCGTCCATTGTCCCTGTGATGTGGTGAAGTTTTCCTGTCCCCTTGGCAGAAACACCCCAAAGCATAATGTTTCCACCTCCACATTTGATGGTGGGGAGGGTGTTCTTGGGGTTATAGGCAGGATTCCTCCTCCTCCAAAAACAGCAAGTTGAGTTGATGCCAAAGAACTCGATTTTGGTCTCATTTGACCACAACACTTTCACCCAGTTGAATCATTCAGATGTTCATTAGCAAACTTCAGACGGGCCTCTTGATCATTAAAACTCCACGAGGTGAGATCTTGCATGGAGCCGCAGACCATGGGGCATTGACAGTTATTTTGTGTTACTTCTTTTGCAAATAATAGCACCAACAAATGTCACCCTCTCACCAAGCTGCTTGGCAATGGTCTTGTAGCCCATTCCAGCCTTATGTAGGTCTACAATCTTGTCCCTGACATCTCCTTGACAGCTCTTTGCGTCCAATGGCCCGTACACACGATCCAAAAATCAGAAGACAAATCGTTCGACTTTTTTCACTTAATAGTTACAAAAATTCTCGTACGACAGAAAAAAATAAAATAAAATTGGAAGTAGTGTCACGTGTTGTAATGTATTTGTATTGTATTTTCGGACGACAACTGTACTGACTAAACGAAAATCACACTATCTGGTATCGTAAGAGGAAAATTTTCATGCTTGTCCAAATAATATTGGATGAATTGTCATGATCGGCTCTCGAAAGCTCTGTGCTAATCATCCGATTATTGTACGATTGCGTTGAAAGCGGTATTTTTCGTCCAATTTTCAGATCATGTGTATGGGCCATTAGCCAAGGTGGAGAGATTGGAATCTGATTGCTTCTGTGGACAGGTGTCTTTTATATAGGTAAACTGAGATTAAAAGCACTCAGCTTGTTACCTGTATAGGAGACATCTGGGAGCCAGAAATCTTGCTGACTGATGGGGGATCAAATACTTATTTCACGCATTAAAACGCAAATCAATTTATAACTTTTTTTAACCACTTCAATACCGGGCACTTAAACACCTTCCTGCCCAGACCAATTTTGAGCTTTCAGCGCTGTCGCACTTTGAATGACAATTGCGCGGTCATGCTACACTGTACCCAAATGAAATTTTTATCATTTTTTTCCCACAAATAGAGCTTTCTTTTGGTGGTATTTGATCACCTCTACGGTTTTTATTTTTTGCGCTACAAATAAAAAAATACGGAAAATTTTGAAAAAAAAATTTTTTGTTTCAGTTTCAACACTTTGTAAATAAGTATGTTTTCTCCTTCACTGATGGGCACTGATAAGGCGGCACTGATGGGCACCAATGATCTGGCACTGATGAGGAGGCATTGATGGACACTGATATGTGGCACTGATAGGCGGCACTGATGGGCGACACGGATGGGCACTGATAGGTGGCACAAATTGGCACCGATAGCTGGCACAGATGGGCACTGATAGGTGGCACAAATTGGCACTGATAGCTGGCACAGATGGGCATGGGTGGGCGGCACAGATGGGCATGGGTGGGCGGCACAGATGGGCATGGGTGGGCGGCACAGATGGGCATGGGTGGGCACTGATAGGCGGCACAGATGGGCATGGGTGGGCACTGATAGGCGGCACAGATGGGCATGGGTGGGCACGGATAGGCGGCACAGATGGGCATGGATAGGCGGCACAGGTGGGCATGGGTGGGCACGGATAGGCGGCACAGGTGGGCACTCATAGGCGGCACAGGTGGGCACTCATAGGCGGCACAGGTGGGCACTCATAGGCGGCATTGTATTATGTTATACTGTACTAATGGATGCCAATCAGTGCCAAACAATAATGCATGCCAATCAGTGATGCCCATTGTGGGCACTGATTGACATCCATTATGGGCACTGATTGGCATCCATTGTGGCACTGACTGGCATCCCTGGTGGTCTAGGGAGGATTACCTTTTGCTGGGCATCCCTGGTGGTCCAGTGTGGGCATCCTCGGGGGGGCTGTGCTGATAATCGATCAGCACAGACCCCCCCTGTCAGAGGAGCAGGCGATCGGCTCTCCTCTACTCGCGTCTAACAGACGCGAGTGAGGAAAAGCCGATCACAGGCTCTTCCTATTTACACTGTGATCAGCCGTGATTGGACACAGCTGATCACGTGGTAAAGAGTCCCGTCGGAGACTCTTTACCGAGATCGTAGTTGCCGGGTGTCAGAATGACACCCCGCAAAAACGATGGGCGCGCAGCGGCTCATAATCCTGATCACGTCATATGACGTCCGATCAGGATTATGCAACCACTTTGCCACCGTCAATTGCCTATAGGGCGGGCAGCAAGTGGTTAAATATGTTTTTCAGGATTTTTTGTTATTCTGTCTCTGTTAAAATAAGCCTACCATTAAAATTATAGACCGATCATTTCTTTGTCAGTGGGCAAACGTACAAAATCAGCAGGGGATCAAATACTTTTTTCCCCCTCATTGTATACCATAACTTTAGAACTTTCATAATATATTAAATAATAATAAACATGCATTTTAATTTTTATGAAAGTAATGTAGCAGAGAATGTTTTTGCCTAAATTTATGAAGATTACTTTGAACATTTTAAAACAGACACTAAAGCCTCATTTCACACAGATGTACCACAGCATACCCCATGCGAGGGCCGTGTTTACCCACATGTGGATACACAGGTGTTGAGTGCATCTCCAAGCAGACAGGTCCATTCATGTCAATTAGAAGGAGCTGCTTCCAATTTGACAGCAATGCGGGTGTACAGCGTCCACTGTCTGCATTTGGGGCCGTACACCCACATGGATTTCAAATTGAGAGCAGGGGCCATGTCAGGGCAGTTGTGTCCTAACTGACATGACTGGGAGTGCATGCATGGGGATGCACAGAATACCTGTGCAACCTTGTGTGGGCATACACAGTCCTCACACGGTGTACACTGTAGTGTGCCTGTGTGAACGAGGCCTGGGGCAAACTGGGTTCCCCCCCAAATGTTCAGTCTTTTTTTCCTTTATATGGTAAAAAATTTTTTTTTTAAAAAGCAGCAGTGATTAAAAACCTCCACAAGAAAGCTGTCAAAAAAAAACATAAAATTAATTTGGGTACACTCGGTTTTGCATGACCGAGTAATTCCCAGTAAAAACAGTGCTAAAAATTGAAAAATGGCCTACACAGGAAGGGGGTTTAACATGTCAGTCATCAATTGGTTAAAACTCAAGTTTATGTATACATCTTTTAGCCTAGTTATATTGGCCCAGCTTAGACTAAGATACAATATGCATACCTGGCCAACAATGATTGCTGCTAGCTTTTGGGTCCCGTACTGCGCGGCTGACCTGCTTCTTAGTGGACATAGGAGGTTGCTCACTCAGCATGAGTGCCATTCAAAGAGCAGTTTGTATTTTCTCAGTGAATGAAAAGCATTCTCTGGGTGGACGAGGTGAAGTGTGGGGGGTGGTGATGTCTTCAAACCTCATCCAATCAGAGAACGCTTTGCATTAATTTGGGAAAGTGCAAAGTGTTCTTTGAATGTTACCCATGTTAAGCAAGTGTGTTCACTTAAAGCTCGACATAGGACCCTAAAAGGCAGTGGCGATCACTGTAGTAGCAGTGCCTACTACAGTGATTTCCAACTTCCATAGGGATCAGCCAGGTACGGCACATGCATACTTACATTGATCCAAGCAGTAACAATGTAGCTATGCAAACCTATCTATACTCAAGCGTCAGTTTTAACTTCAATTACCCAATAACGTAGCCATGAAATAAGTAAACTTTGATTCTCCTTTCACATGATTGGACAACCAAAATTAATCTTCACACATTTTAGTGCATGATCATAATCACATCCTTTGGTAAATCAGCCTCAACGTGTTAAAGGGGTTGTAAAAGTGTTTTTTTTTTTAAAACAACAAACGTTATACTAACCTCCAATATGCAAGTGTTTTGTACAGCATGGCCATGATCCTCCTCTTCTGGGGTCCCTCAGTGGCTCTCCTGGTTCCTCCTCTTCGAGTGCCCCAACAGAGAGCAGCTTTCCATGGGGGCACTAGCGCAGGCACGCTCCATGGTCTTGCTGCTGCGTCCATTGACACAGACAGCAGGACTTGGCCACGCCACTGGATTTGCTTGACAGCAGCAGGCGCCAATGGCTCCTGCTGCTATCAATCTATCCAATGAGGACCCGAGACAGCAGCTGGAGCTGCTGTGCCTGTCCCTGTCACTAGAATGATTGGGTTCAGGTAAATAAAAGGGGGGCTCTTGGGGGGGGGGGGGGTGCTGCAATACAAAAGGTTTTTCACCTTAATGCCTACTAAGGTGAAAAACTTTAAGAGTTTACAACCCCTTTAAGTCAGATTTCAGATGACCTTTGTCCCTTCGCTCTCAAGGTGAAGTATCAGGTTCTAAAGATGGCCATACACTAGTAGAATGTTGTTTGAATTTAGTTTTAAGACGTTTGTTCAGTTTTCTAACCATTAGTGTGGTCATAACAACTGCTTTAGTCTACAATGGCAAGAAAATTGAAAGAGCAGAATAGATTTTTTTGTGAACTACCGTATTTATCGGCGTATAACACACACACACACAGATTCCTGCTGCCTCAGAGTGGACGAGCACCACTGGATTACACAGAGCTGTGATCTCCTGTGTACCCGGCACTCAGTCACACACAGTACCGGCCCCTGGCCCAGCATTGGACCACTGTTCTGTCTATCATGTGAGCCGGGCGGGACTGAGTGACTGAGCGCAGGGTACACATGGATCTGTGTAATCCAGCACTGGTGAGGCTGCAATGATTGGCAAAGGCGAGGCTTTATTTGGACACTAAGCAGGCTGCAATGATGGGCATATTAAAGGCTGCAATGATGGGCACTGATCAGGCTGCATTGTTGAGCATAGGTGAGGCTGCAGATGGGCACTGACCCTTATTTTGCTTCAAAGTTCTGTATTTAAAATGTATTTATTTTCCTGACACTTCCCTTATAAAGTTAAAGTGTGTGTTTATACGATAAATATGGTAATTTCTAACCAAATACAGAAGGGACAAATTCATGTAATTCTTTAGAACTGTCATTTTATAGATGTACCATAGTACACAAGATCATGATTATAGGCTTTCAAACAATCAGAGCATTTTTTTTATTAATATCTATAGTATGTATATATGAATATTTCCATTTTTGAGAGGTTTCCCAAGGCACCTTGTAATTTTGCACTAATCAAATGTGCCAAATAGGGAAACTAAAACGTTTCCAAAAGACATGATCCATTTTTTTTATTTTTTTGCCAACTGTGCGGCCTCATAGCTATATCTTGCATTTAATTAGCTTGGAATCTTTGTCCAGACTATTGAAATAATAAAATCTATAATAATATAAAGTACAGCATGTGATACATGTTTTGCTATTTTAGCAGTTGATAGAAAATACATAAAGTCAGTGAGCAGACATGTATTAAAAATGAATCTGCTGAGAGAACTATACAACATAATATTGTGACATTCTTTGTGCTAAAGTAACAGAATTTAAACATGGGTACTTGCATTTAAACTTTTAGTGCGGGCCTAATGGGTTTTCAAGGTTCCTAACTGCATACTTGTGTGAAAGCAAAATATGTCACTTTTGCAGGGCCATAACAATAAATATGCCTATCACAAATATAAATCAAAGTCTTCAAAGTGCAATGTTAGCCATAGCCAACATCCAACCACCACTACCGTCTTATTGGAGGTTTGCAGGTACGCATTTATCTGGGAAGATTAGGGTTTCCTGCTTCTTCACAACCGTTTCCTAAATGGACATGCCTAATCTAAAAGCACTCTTCGGCATATGCATAGTTAACAGTACAAACTATACTGTTGACTCATTGGTAGGTACAAGAAAACAGGCCATTGGTCAGACTCACGACCGGCGTCAGTGTGGGGTTAGTAGCCACAGCGGGCGAATGGCCAGTGCCAGGATGAAAGGCGCCCTGTTACATTATACAAAGGGAACCTTGTCCGAGGCTTGTGCAGACCCAACCCTGTGTCCAGCCGCAAATGTTACATCAACTTATTTACAGAAAATCATAGATGTGCAACACATAGGTGCATGTCCACACCTAAATCGGTCCATAATGCTCCTAATGTTCTAGGTCCTATATTTTATAACTGGTCTCAGGCCTGAGATTACCTTAAACAGTCATTATCTGTGACATAACAATGAAAAGCCATATTAAATAGTTGTCAATGAACCAGCTAAACATTGCTAAGAACCAGTAATTCATACAGTCAAATTTTTGCTGAAAAGAAAGAAATTTAGCAGCATGAAACCTGTATGAAAGATTAGTAAAGATTATACACCCTTCCATATTACCTGTAAGGAAAGCAGGGAGTAAAATTCCAGTAAAAAGCAGCAGCAGTGCAAGCTGTGGGGTCCTCGTGCAAGGCATGTCTGTCTCTGGCTGGGAAGATGTAGACTGAGAGGTGAGACGTTAGGGAGACCTTGCAGCCTCCGGGTTAACAAAGGTGTCTCTGTCCAGTAAGGATGGAAATGTTTAGCCGAGGATCAAGAGAGAAATACATACACAACCCAGACACCTCACACTCCCCTCATATCCCTCCTACTCCATCACGTCAGGAACCAGAACCACCCAGCAAAATTCCTTCTCCAAAACCATCCCAAAAAGAAAAAGTGTACTGTCCTTACCTTTTTTTTCAATACAGTTGTAGAAACTACTCTAATAATATATTTCTTTATGATTGTAGCCAATGATGTTGGAATTGGCGTCATCAATATTTAAACGGCACAGAGTAAAATATATCAAAAAGGTCTCCATGTGAAGGATTCAATATTATGGAATGCAAAACTATTTTAATGTTCTAGAACTTTAATTATGTCTAAAATGTCATTTTTCTATAGTTTCATAACCAATATATAAATAGGATTTATAAAATAACTGTAATTTGGACTTGTGTTATTCAGAAAGCGGAAATTGTGCTGCCATGGAAGTTAAGATTTGAAAAATGTATATATAAAGTCCAGTGTCTTAGAACAATTATCAGGTTACACGATTACCAGCATTTATGCTACTCTTGCAATGAATAGGCATCATTCTTAACAGATGTACAGTGGGGATCGAAAGTTTGGGCACCCCAGGTAAAAATGTGTATTAATGTGCATAACAAAGCGAAGGAAAGATGGAAAAATCTCCAAATGTTATCAAATTACAGATTACATATTCTTATATGTCAAAAAAAGTTAGATTTTATTTCTATCATTTACACTTTCAAAACGACAGAAAACAAAAAAATGGCGTCTGCAAAAGATTGGGCACCCTGCAGCGTTAATATCTTGTACTGCCCCCTTTGGCAAGTATCACAGCTTGTAAACGCTTTTTGTAGCCAGCCAAGAATCTTTCAATTCTTGTTTGAGGTATCTTTGCCCACTCTTCCTTACAAAAGTGTTCCAGTTCTTTGAGATTTCTGGGCTGTCTGTCACGCACTGATTTTAGACCCCTTTCACACCACACCTCCCTTTGCGTCAGCGGTAAAATGCCGCTATTTTTAGCAGCGTTTTACCGCCAGATTTGCGGCGCATTTCGGCCGCTAGCGGGGTGCTTTTACCTCCCGCTAGCGGCCACGAAAGGGTTAAAACTGCCGGCAATATGCCGCAATAGCAGCGTTTTGCCGGCGGTATTACAGCGCTGCCCCATTGATTTCAATGGGGAGCAGCGGTGGAGGAGCGGTAAACACACCGCTCCACCGCTCAAAAGAAGCTGCTGGCAGGACTTTTTTCTAACGTCCTGCCAGCGCACCGCTGTAGTGTGAAAGCCCTCGGGGCTTTCACACTACACACAATGGTGCAGCTTCTTTAGGGCGGATTGCAGGCGCTATTTCTAACGCTATAGCGCCTGCAAAACGCCCTGGTGTGAAAGGGGTCTTAAGGTCTAGCCATAGATTTTCAATCATGTTGAGGTCAGGAGATTGTGAAGGCCATGGCAAAACCTTCAGTTTACGCCTCTTGATGTAATCCCCCTGTGGATTTTGAGGTGTGTTTAGGATCATTATCCATTTGTAGAAGCCATCCTCTCTTTAACTTCAGCTTTTTCACAGATGGCATCAAGTTACCATCAAACATTTTCTGAAATTTTATTGAATCAATTTTTCCTTCTACTCGTGAAATGGCTGTAGGTGTGGCAGAACGGTGCAAACATCAGGACTTTATTTTAAAAAATATAAATACTGTATTTATCGGCATATAAAACGTGCACTTTTTCCCCCTTAAATTCAGGGGAAAATTGTGGGTGCGCATTAAACGCCGATCCCTGCTGTCTCAGAGAAGAGCAAGGGCCGCTGAATTACATAGAGCCGCAATCTCCTGTGTACCATCGCTCCGTCATGCACAGACGCGCCTACTGGACCAGCATTGGGCCACTGTTCTGTCTATCACATAAGCAGGGCCAGGAGGCGTGGCTGTGAGTTATGGAGCATTGGGTACACAGGAGATTGCTGCTCTGTGTAATTCAGCTGCGCTCGTCGCTCTTCTTCCCTCAGAGACAGCAGGGATAATCCACCACTGGCGAGCCTGCAATGATGAAAACTGTGAGGCTGCATTGTCAATTTATAGGCTGCAGATGAGCACTGAAAATGCTGCATTGTTGGGCAATTTAATGGCTGCAGATGGGCACTGAGTAGGGTACATTGATGAGCTGTGACCCTAACTTTCCCTCAAAGTTCTTTATTTAAAGTTTTTTCCCTTAAACCTCCCTCCTAAAAGTGGGGTGCATGTTGTACAATACAAAAAAAAAATGTTTTATATATATATATATATACACAGATGAGAGAGAGAGAGAGAAAAAAAAATGATATATATACACACGAGAGAGAGAGAGAGAGAGAGAGAGAGAGAGAGAGAGAGAGAAAAAAAAATGATATATATACACACGAGAGAGAGAGAGAGAGAGAGAGAGAGAGAGAGAGAGAGAGAGAGAGAGAGAGAGAGAGAGAGAAATATATATATATATATAATTAAATCTGCTGGCAGGTAATCCAACTCTTGTATGCATTTGTTGTGCAGCTTAGCACCAGTGTTATGAGGAATTCAGCCATACTTTGGAAAAGCAATGAGAAGTACAGGAGAAAGCCCTTCACCATAAATGACAAGTAGCATTTTTTGATTCAAGACATTGCCAAGTGAAGCAGCACATTGTTAAGTAGCTAAATAAAATATGAAAAACAGGGTTTCTTCCTTTATTACACCAAGTTGTTTTCCTTCGTCTTTTGTTCGGATACGAATTTAATTTAGGAAATACCTACTGATAAACTCATTCATCACTTTAATGCTGAATAAGACTTTGAATTAAGGCAAAACTGAACAAACCTTTAGGCAAAATGTTTGCATTGAGTACTGTTGTGACAAGCCTTCTGGCCTCATGACCCACTGTTCCAATTATTTATTTTAATGACTTTCCGTTCATATTGCCCATTATATTGTGAAGATATGTCGCTACATGTTTCTCCAGAAACTCTCCACAAAACACCAGTGAGCTCACAGAGCATACCAAATCCTGAATAGGAGAATAAATAGGAACTTTCCATGACAAGACATAAAATAAATTAGGCTTTAATACAACTGTGTCTCTGGGACTTTTGTTCATGTAACGACCTATAATATAAAGTAAAATCCCGCGTTATATTTTAATTTTCCACTCCCACATATTTGCACTCCTGAGCCACATCTTCTGCCTTCAGCGGAAGGCTAGTAGTCTTCATGATATAGGTCAGATCTGTTTGAGAACGCAGATTGTTCAGTTGAGTGTTGGCAGGAAGCATGAACTAAAGGTTTTTTTTTTTTTGTTTTTTTTATGGTGGCACCTGCCCCAGTGCTCGATTGTTCATATGCTGGCATTTCTCAGATAATGGAGGAAGACTGTGGCAGACAAACTGAAGCTTCTATGGACCGCACTGACATTCACCAAGCAATAAGGCATCCAAATCAGAAATATGTTATAATACAACCAGTGCTTTATTGAGGTCAGGCCTGGCATCCCCCCAAATCACTGCACATGGGGGCAAAACTTGACAGTGGTCTGGGAGCTGTGTAAACTATGTGTCGCTTCTGATCCTCACCATATGTCGGCACTTTAAGTAAATATGCATTAACTAGGGGAGCAGGTCTTAAGAACGCAACAGCACCAACTAATTTTGTTTTTTTTTAGAATCAAACTGTAGATTGATCTGTACAAGTCAGAGAAGTAGCTGCAATTAAAGCCCAACTCCGGGCAAAAAAAAAAAAAGTTTTCCCATGCAGTGTCGATTGAAGAAAGCTTATACACGACCGATCCTCCACTCCACCCGCAAATGGCATTCCACCCATGATCCAGCGATGTACTGTTCCTGATGTTCTCAAATCCAGAGCAGGTCTATGGGCATGACGACTTCAGGAACAGTCCACTGCACAAGACAGCTAGACCGGGGGCGGGGGGGATTTATTTTTTATTTTTTTTTGCGTTGGGCTTTAATGTTGCTCCCCCTGACAACCATTATATGAAAAAAAATAAAAAATCAGTTAATAGATGCACACAATAAAGTGCAAGGTATGGACAGAGGGGAGCAATGCCATTCTTACCAACATAATATTGTCAATCCAGACGTGCAGAAGGCCACTTATACACTGCACAAACTTCAAAAGCTCCACACAGATTTAGGATGCCTTACAAAAAAATCCACAGAGCTGAACCCCAACGAAGCAGTGAGGGGAGGTGCAAAGTCCAACCCAAAAGCCTCCTCTTCCCACCTAATAACGGTGGAAAAGGTAACAGACTGTACAAGTCTCTGAAACGAGACCGGACAGTACTGCAATAAGAGAAGGGTAATTGTTCCCCATAACTCACTCTCTACCCACCCAGAGTGCCTTCACCACATTGCCCAGGAGGATGCCTAGGTGAGTGGAGGGTGAAGCATGCTCATCACTTGTCCTGCTCTGCAAAGCACTGTGGGAGGTAGCCCTGTGATGACCTGAGCAGGGCACTAGGAGTGTGTTTTTGGGGTGGGTGGAGTCAAAAGTTCGGCTACCTCCTCTTATGGAAGCAGAGGTAGGGGAGTGGGACAGGTTACCCCTACCCCACCACGATGATCAGTAGTCCTCCGGAGTCTCTATCTCGCCCATGTTCAACCTCTCAGAGGAAGCATTGACAGAAAACCCTGAAATAGAGAGGCAAGGCTTTAAATAAGAATGAAGCAATAACAGAGGGCAGAAAAGTAATATGAAGGAGAATAAAGGGCATATTTATAAAATAGTAATGTGACATTTACCAAATATTCTTAGTTGGTCCAATTTAAAAACATGTGCACTAGCGAGGTTCATCTAAAGTTAATATTTGGTAAATTTGACATTTTCTGATTTATAAATATGCCTCCAAGCATTAAAAAGACTACAGAGGAAAGATATATATGAAAAGCAAAAAGAAACATAAAAATAAAATGTGATGCTATCGGGACATATAACTGAAGTGAGAAATGAATAGTAAACACTTGCCTAGAAGACTTGGATCTGCACGAACCATTTTCTGTTTTTTTTTCTTGCGTCCAGCGCTTTGTGCAATTTCTAGTGTTGCCGGCTGCGAGTTTTGAATTGTTGGGTACATACCCCATCCAGATTCCTGATAAACCACAAAACAGTATTTTTGTCAAAATATGAGAAATCTAAAGCACTTTAGCAGCATTATTGCTCTCTATTTGCTGTTAAGGGTACTGCGAACCAGGGTGCATGCCAGCTGAAATAGTAACTTTGATGCAAACGTAAATTCCATATGTTAGAGTACAGTACAGAACACAGTTTATTCCTAGACCATGGTTTATATGCCTCTACCTTCAGATCAGACACAGAGCAAAAAAGATTTGCTGGGAACCTCACCCCTGTGTACCCCATGCACTGCAAAGTTACATTTTTTATTAGCTATCAGTAAGGAGACCAGAGAAAGAAGAGGGGACCTGTGTCCTGTACTCTAAAGGATAGAGTTTACAGGTATAGGACAAAATTCCTACTAATAAATTATAATGTACTGGGCACAGGTGTGAACCAATTCTTACACCAATTGGACGTTCCCAAGCAGTAAATCATGGAGTGCCGAGCAAAAACAAAGTTGCATCAACAGGCCCAAAAGAAAAACCAGCAGGGCTAACAAACCCAAACAGACAATAGCAGAAACACTTTATAGCCAAAACAGCATTGTCAGAGTCTCAACCAACCAACGGCAGCGGCCCTGCAACCTTTGAAAAGGACCAATACTAAATGCGGTTAGTAAAACAAAGCTCCACCTTTGGGGGGTGGGGAGGAGAGTGGGTGCAAGTAGGGAAAGAAGGACCAACTCTTGAGGGTAGACTCCCCAAAGACGGGTAAATTAGCTATTCAACCAGGTGGAAAGAGGAAGAAATTCCACAGAAGGAGGCAACCATATAGAGGACAGTCCTGACCTCATCTATAAAATGTATGGTTAAGAGTTTGACATGCCCTCAAGGCAGGACTAGATGGAGGTAGAAGGCATTCCCATGGAGGGGGATAAAAGAAGCTCCATGGAACACCACAAGAAAAGTGGGGCCCTGGAAAAATGCAGGGGGAGCCAAAGAAGAACTACTGCTGTTAGAGGTAATGGAAAGGAGAAGATTCCATTCACATAATAGCTTTTATAGGGAAGTAACCCCTTATGGCATAAGAGGAGGGTTCTGCAAGAGGAACTGAGAAAGACCCCAAAAAGTGCAAAGAAAGTAGAAACCAAGGCGAGAAAGCAACTTCTAATAAGAGCGCACATAAGAAGTGCAGAGCCAAAGTATTAGGCCTTTTTCAAAAGGGCATACTAAAGCTTACAAGGCAATGTCTTCCATTGAACTTGCAAAACCCACCCCAAACCCCTTAGTAACCGACAGGTCTTGGTTAGACTTTGTATATTCTCTGAAGACTTCATTCACACAGACATACCTAAACATACACCCTAACTCTTGTCCTGGTACTGTACAAATAAGATAGATATTTGTGCATGCTTTTTCAAAACGTTCAAAATAGCACTAGAACATGTGAGTGTTTTGACATTAGCTGTCAAGATATTGTTAGAAATCTATCATACTACAATATGGGAAGTTCTATTTATAAATGGAAAGAATTATTATACTGAAACGAATTGGACACTGAAGAGTTCAGTTGCTACAAGGATTATAAGTGGCATATTATCCCATTCTGGAATTTGAGCAGTGTTCACAATATTGATCAAGAGGAAAGGAATAGGACAAGGCCAAGCCGCCAATAGTGTAGCAAATTTAAAAATAGTTAAAATGCAATTATGATGCAGTCGCAGACATCACTGGCATTAAGCATTGAAACAAACTCCATGTGAGGCCATCAGTATAGAGCACAGTCCACATCACAGCCGCTGATAGGAGCGCTGTAAAGACATGGCAGGGATTCCAAGCAAGCCGCCGAGGGAGACACGATCTGTCAAGGAGCTGCCATCCATACAGATTGCGTTCGAGTCCAAACCACGCCTCCTCCTTCAGCCAGGTGTGGTTTTGCTGCCAAAATATGTTCTGATTGGTCACAGCATCTTGGATGGTTGACAACTCCTTGACAGATCGTGTCTCCCATATCGGCTAGATTGGATCCTTGCCATGGCTTCACAGCACTCCTGTCAGCAGGTCTGATGTGGACTGGACTCTACTCCCTTACATGGAGCTTGTTTCAATGCTTAATACCAGCGATGTCTGAGTGTATCATTTTTGCATTTTAACAAATAAAATTTGCTAAACTATTTGGCACCTCCCTCACCAGCCCTTTCCTTTCTTGCAAATGCTTGGGTTTCCAGCCTGTTCAAGAGGCAGTTTTTGCCAGCTGTCTCAGAAACAGACTTACTAATTACGTATATACATTTTTCATCATCATTTGTAAATGCATTTAATTAAGATTGTATGAGATCTAGCCACTTGAACTAGCAGATGCAGCACAGAGTGCTGGTGTTTTCTCTTGTATACACACAATATTGATCCTCTAGTAAGGAGTCAACATAGCTTGAACCAAACTCAGAGTATACCCAAGGTGAGCCAGAAATACAAGCATAAGTTTATTGTCCACGATGTGGAGGGTAAAACAATTGGAAGATAAAATCAATGAATAAGATTAAGGATACCACGCTGGAAACATGAGGACTAATCTCCTCAGGTCCGGCATTTAGGGTTGCATGGGGAAGGCGTCTCTACCCATTCCCTGGGAGGTGGGACTCAGGCTGCTCGGAAAACTAAGTTGGGTTTTGCCAGCGCATCCGGATGAGAACTCATCGTCCACATAGTGGACAATAAAATGTTTTGCTTGTATTCCTGGCTCACCTTGAGTATACAGTGAGGGGGGGGAAAGTAGAAACCAAGGCGAGAAAGCAACTTCTAACAAGAGCGTACATAAGAGGATCTTATATGTGGTTGGAACTCCGCTTTAAGGTTTCGAGGCTGACGTTTGGTAACTCGAACCTTCAGCTTCCTCCACATATTTTATTTGGGATTAAGGTCTGGAGACTGGCTAGTCCATTCCAGGACCTTAATGTGCTTCTTGAGCCACACCCTTGTTGCCTTGCCAGTGTGATTTGGGTTATTGTCATGCTGGAATACTGCTCCTGAGGGAAGGAGGTTCTCATCCAAGATTTGACGGTACATGGCCCCGTCCATTGTCCCTTTGATGCGGTGAAGTTGCCCTGTCTCCATAGCAGAAAAACAACCCCAAAGCATAGTGTTTCCACCTCCATGTTTGACGGTGGAGATGGCGTTCTTGGTGTCAGACAGCATTCCTCTACCTCCAAATACGGCAAATTGAGTTGATGCCAAAGAGCTACATTTTTGTCTCATCTGACCACAACACTTTCACCCAGTTCTCCTCTGAATCATTCAGATGTTCATTAGCATACTTCAGATGGGCCTGTACATGTACTTTCTTGAGCAGGGGGACTTTGCGGGTGCTGCAGGACTTCAGTCCTTCACGACATAGTGTGTTACCATTTTCTTGGCGACTATGGTCTCAGCTGCCTTGAGATCATTGACAAGAGTCTCCAGTGTAGTTCTGGCCGATTCCTCACCGCTCTTATGATCATTAAAACTCCATAAGGTGAGATTTTGCATGGAGCCCCAGACTGAGGGAGATTGACAGTTATTTTGTGTTTCTTCCATTTGCAAATGGATGCAAATAATCTCACCAACTGTTGTCATCCTCTCACAAAGCTGCTTGACGATGATTTTGTAGCCCATTCTAGCCTTGTGTAGGTCTACAATCTTATCCGACATCTTTGGACAGCTCTTTGGCTCTGGCCATGGTGGAGAGATTGGAATCTGATCAATTCTTGATCAGATACCCTCCTTTAAAGGAGTGCTCCCTCCCTCCTTTAAGGGAGTGCCCCTAATCTCAGCGCATTACCTGTATAAAAGACACCTGGGAGCCAGAAATCTTGCCGATTGATAGGGGATCAAAATACTTATTTCACACATTAAAATTAAAATCAATTTAGAACTTTTTTGAAATGCGTTTTTCTGGATTTTTTTTTGGTATTCTGTCTCTAACTGTTAAAATAAACCAACCATTAAAATTACAGAAAGTTTGTCAGTAGGCAAACGTACAAATTCAGCAAGAGATAAAAATAGGATTTTTGTACTTACCGTAAAATCCTTTTCTCTGAAATTAATTGATGGACACAGCATCTTCATCTTGGCCTTAGGGTTATAATCACCCCTTTAGGAGAGGACTAGGCAGAAAGTGTTAAAAACAGCAACACTTGCACAATACTGCCCAGGGGGGCAGTCCTACTGGCTATAACCCCTCACGCTGCATCCAGCTGCTCAGTTTGTCAAAAGCAGTACAAACATAAATAGGAGGGATGGGTACTGTGTCTGTCAATGAACTTCAGAGAAAAGGATTTTACGGCAAGTACAAAAATCCTATTTTCTCTTTCGCTCATTGAAAGACACAGCATCTTCATCTTGATCTTAGGGATGTCCCCAAGCAGTGTAAAAAAAAAAAACAGGGGTGGGAACAGCAAGAAAATAACTCCACCATAACAACCAGAGCTCAACGGAGGAGTTGCAACCTTAAACAGCCGCCTGCAAAACCTTGCAGCCGAAGCAAGCATCCGAAGATGCGCTCACATCAACCTTGTAAAACTTTGTGAAAGTGTGAATGGACAACTAGGTCACCACCTTACACACCTGGGGAACGGACGCTTGATGTCGGAAAGCCCAAGAGGCACCAACTGCCCTGGTAGAACGTGCCATGACAGGAAAGGGAGGTGCCTGCCCCCTTATGGCATAAGCCTGAGCCACAATCTGTCTGATCCACCGAGAAATGGTGGCTGATGAGACCACCAGGCCCTTCTTTAGACCAGCCACTGATAAAAACAGAGTCCGACCTCCGAAAAGGAGCCGTAGCAAACGGATACACCAGCAGAGCCCGGACCACGTCCAAGGAATGCAAAGCCACTTCTTTGGGGTGCGACAGCCGAGGCCATAAGGATGGAAGCAGAATGTCCTCATTTAGATGAAAGGCCGAAACAACCTTTGGCAGAAACAAAGGCTGCGGACGCAGCACCGCTTTATTCTTGTGGAGGATCAAGTAGGGAGACTTGCAAGACAAGGCCACCGACTCAGAAACCCTCCTGGCAGATGTAATAGCCACTAGAAAGTCTACTTTGAGAGAGTGTCAATAAGGGGATCTCCCTTATGTTTTCAAACAACGGTTTCTGAAGCACTGAGCACACCAGATGCAAATCCCACGGAGGTAGCAGTGGTCGAACCAGAGGGGCCACATGTCGAACCCCTTGAACAAACGTACTCACCGAAGAATGAGTCGCAAAGGGTCGCTGAAAAAAGACAGCCAAAGCCCCTTAATAGTGCTCAAGGCAAGTTTCTGATCGACTCTTCGCTGCATAAATAGCAGGATCATGGAAATCGAATATGTGCGGACGCCATCCCATCTCCTCACACATGGAGATGTAAGCCTTCCACGTATGATAAATCTTCAGAGAAGATGACTTCTGTGCCCTCAGCATAGTGGATATTACCGAATCTGACAGTCCTCAGTCCCTTAGCACCTGGCTTTCAACAGCCATGCCATTAAAGCCAGTGACGGTAAAGCAGGATGAAGTATTGGACCTTGCGCAGAAGGCAGAAGGTCCTCTCGCATCGGCAGTCGCCAAGGAACATCCGCCACCATTCCTACTATGTCAGTGTACTACGGACGCCGAGGCCAATCAGAACTACCGGAATCCCCTCGGCCTCCACTCTGCAAAGCAGACGTGGTAGAAGTTTGAGTGGGGGAGAAGCATAAATCAGCCAATAATGCCCCCATGGAGCCACCAACGCGTCCGCCCAGGGATCCTTTGACCTGGCCACAAACCTTTGTACCTTCCGATTGAGTCAAGAAGCCAGGAGATCCACATCTGGCATGCCCCACCTTAGGCAAAGGAGTCAAAATACATCCGGATGTAGTGACCATTCCCCTTGGTCCAGCATCTGATGACTTAGGTAGTCTGCTTGCCAGTTTTCTACACCCGGAATGTACGCGGCCAACAGAGCCGGCATGCGCCGTTCTGCCCACCACAGGATGTGAGCGTCCTCCAGTGCTGCAGCCGAGCTCCTTGTTCCTCCTAGATGGTTGACATACACCACAGCTGTGGCGCTGTCTGACTGGATCCTGACCGGACGCCCCTGCAGCCTTTGTGACCATGTGGAGAGGCACCGCCTGATTGTCCGAAGTTCCAGCATGTTGATTGGCAGGTGGGATTCTTCCTGGGTCCAGCGACCCTGAGCTGACTGTACAACCCAAACTCATCCCCAACCGCTCAGGCTGGCAGCCGTTGTAATCACCGTCCAATGAAGAGGAAGGAACGACTTCCTGGACCGAAGGGCCGGCGACCTCAGCCACCAGAGCAGGGAATCCCCAACTAGCTGGCTTACCAGAATTTGACAATCCAGGGACAACGGAGATTTGTCCCATTTGGACAGGATCTCCTTTTGCAAGACTTGAGTGGGGAATTGAGCATACTCTACCACCTCGAAAGTGACTGCCATGAGACCCATGACTGGCATGCAAAAACTCGACGACCAGCTGCGGGACACCAACAACTTCACCGCAGCTTGAAGAGTCTGCAGCTTGTCTGAAGGGAGAAAGACTCTCATCTCTGAGGAGTCCAGAAGCAGGCCCAGGTACTCCAGGCATCTAGTCCACACCAACACTGACTTCTGTAGGTTCGGTACCCAACCAAAACTCCCGAAGAGTTTGCTTAGCGATTGCCACATTCTCCCTTAATTCTGAGGCGGAAGCTGCTCTCAGAAGGAGGATGTCCAGGTAACCCACGATTGCGATCCCTCGCTGCTTTAGCAAAGCCAAAATTGGGACTAGCACCTTGGTGAAGACCCACGTTGCCGACGACAGGCCAAAAGGGAGAGCTACAAATGGGTAGTGCTCGTCCCTGACCGCAAATCGCAGAAACCTCTGATGCATATGGGGACATGCAAGTATGCATCCTTGATTTCCAAGGACGCCAGAAAATCCCCCGATGGGAGTGCAGCGACCACTGATCAAACTGATTCCATCCTGAACCTTTGTACCAAGCTGTTGAGGGCCTTGAGGTCCAGGACCAGAAGGACCCCTTCCTTTTTTGGGACTACAAACATATTGGAGAAGAATCCCTGAAACCTTTCCGGCGTCGGTACAGGTACTATCACCCCGTGAAACAGCAGGTCCTGTACTGCCCCGAACAGGGCCTCCAGACGAGCTGGAAGAAGATGAAGGTTGGAGGGAAAAAAATCTGTTTGGCGGACAAAAAATAAATAAAAATAACTAACTAACTATCTTGTAGCCCGATGAAACCAGTTCGTAGACCCATTGGTCAGAAAGTAGGGAGGTCCACCGGGCTGCAAACTCCTGAAACCTATACGCGGTAACAGATTTGCTTGGCTTGCAAAACCAGGGTCGCTTTTGTCCCTCAGCAGGCACCTTGTCGGACTGGGAATGCTTACCTGCCGACCCGGGCGGACGAAAAAATCCGCTTCTGAGCGGAAAAGGAGGGCCCTTGCCAACGATGTGGCTTCTTGCCTTTTCTGGACTGTGGGAGCAATGTACACTTAACCCCCCCCCCCCCCCCCCAGTAACATTCTTAATAATGTCATCCAACCATTATTACCTCAAACCATTAATGTCATCCAGCAAGGCTCCAAATAGCCTCTCTCCCTGTAAGGGCAAGGCCGCCACTGCTTTCTCAGATGCCATAGAGAGACATAGAACTACTGGTGATAAAGAGGCTCTAGAGAGCAAGGGGGCCGTATCCAAGGCCACATCACAGACATACTTAAGGCCCTGCACCAACTGGTCCGCCAGTTCCACACAGACCGGGGAAGTCTGTTACCTCTCCAACTCACGGTGCAACAATTTTGCTAACTCAGTAAGCATCTGTGATAGCAGGGCCGTGGCTAACACTGGCTCCTTGAAAGCAGGAGTCCCTTCCACCGGAACTGTGGTTATCTTATTTAACCTGGATACCGGGGGGTCAATAATTGGAGATTTTTTTTTCAGGCAACTCTCCTCAAAGGGGTAACGCAACACATGTGTTTTGGGACTGAAAAGGCCCACTGCGGTTTTTCCCACTCCTTGTAAATAAACTTATCAAAATAAGTTGGGTAAGGAAACACCTTAGCCGTGCGGGCTGGCTTGTGGGACCCGAAAGGGACCGACACCTCTATAGATGCCCCTGTCGTATCTTCTATCTTTAGGGGTTCCCGCACTGCTGTAATAAGTGCTCCTAAAGGTGCCTTTTCCTGCGCTGGCCCGGACACGGCGTCATCCTCACTGTCCGAACGGTCCTGGTCCGCATCCTCTGATACTTCAGAACAGGGGCCGTCTGTCACAGTGGGGTCCAAGTCTGAATCACAGCTTTCCCCAAAAGACTGTGGGGGCGGTTTTTACCCCCCTTGTGCCCGCATGCCGCTTCCATGCAACAAAGGCCTCCAGGACCGCAGACAGAGCGTCCGTAGGCACCGCAGGTGCAGGGGAACCAGTTGCAATAACAGGGATGGTCTGGGGAAGAAGCGCCAGCTTCCAAAGCCATGCTGACCCAAACTCGCCTGTCAACAATTAGGGACCTAGGGCAAGTCACACAAAATATCCACCCTCCTAGTTGCTACAGACTGAGCGGCCCCCTGCAGGACTCACCACCCTGACCGAGGTACTGCGCTGTGCTGCTGCTGTCCATTCTCCCCTGTATCATCCACGAGGTCCCACTGGGAGCAAGGTCCTTCTCCTACACTAGGCAGAAAAAAAACACTGAACTGTTGGATGCCAGATGAGGGGTTATAGCCAGTAGGAGCGCCCCTAAGCGGTGCTGTTTTTAACACTTTCTGCCTAGTCCTCTCCTAAAGGGGCCATATAACCCTAAGGTCAAGATGAAGATGCCCATGCGTCAAACAAAAGAGAAAATGGGATTGTGTTCACCCACAACAAAAGGAACACCTCAACAGAGGAGTTGCCATCTTAAACAGCCGCCAACTTATGCATCAAAAGATGCGTTTACAATAAACTTGTAACTTAAAGAAAGTGTAAATTGCAGCCTTACAAAGCCACCTGCAAAACCTTTGCGGCCAAAGCAAGCATCCGAAGATGTGCTTACGTCAACTTTGTAGAATTTAGTGAAAGTGTGAACGGAGGACCAATTTGCCGCCCTTACACACCTGGGAGACAGATGCTTGATGTTGGAAAGCCCAGGAGGTTCCAATTGCCCTGGTGGAATGAGTCGTGACAGGAAAGGGGGGCACCCGCCCCTTTAAGGCATAGGCCTGAACCATGATCTGTCTGATCCAATGAGAAATGGTGGACGAGACCCCCAGACCTTTTTTCGGACCAGCCACTGAGAAAATGGAATGCCAATTCCAGTCCGGTTTGGGGGACCCAATAGGGATCGCCACCTCAGCAGAGGTTCCTGCTGCATCCTGTATCTTCAGGGTATTCCCCACCAGTGATAAGTGCTCCTACTAACGCTTTTTCCTGCCCTAACCCCGACAGTCATTTTCACTGTCCGAACTTTCCTGGTTCACGTCCTCTGATAAGTCAGAACAGGGATCACCAGTCATTGCAGGACTCAAGTTTGAATCAGAGCTCTCCCCAGAAGAGGGAGGGGGCAGGGGGTGTTTTTTACCCCCCTTGCGCCCGCACACACCTTCTACCCTGGCAACAAAGGTCTCCAGGACTGCTGACAAAGCGTCCATAGACGCCGCATTTTTTGCAGGTGAGCCGGTTGCAATAGCAGGGATGTCTGGGGAAGAAGCGCCAGCTTCTGACGCCATGCTAATCCTCACTCGCCTGCCACAACTTAGGGACTTAAGGCAAGGTACACAAATCCCACCCCTCCTAGCTGCTCACAGACTGAGGGGCCCCTCCGCAGGACTCACCACCCTGACCAAGTGCTGTGCTGCCGCTGACCGATTGGCCCTGTTTCACTCACAAAGTGCTCAGAGTGAAAACCGCGCTGTTCTGAGGTACACAGACTTAGCACTAAATGTAAAAACGCACTGAGGCTACAAGAAAATGGCAGCCGGCCATCCTTAGCACAAAAATCAACAAGAAAATGTCCGCCGAACCTTCTAGAAAATGGCTGGCAGCCCATACACTGCATAAGACTACAGGAAAATGTCCGCGGCTTCAGGAAAATGTCCGCGGCTTCAGAAAAATTGCCACAGCCTGCACGTCGGCCTCTCCTGAGGTAAATTTACTCAGGCATCTCGCATCGAAGAAAAAAAAGGGACAAAAAAGTAAAAACGGACCCCCCCGGCGAGCGCAGTCCCCCGCCAAAGCCCGGAGCCCCCCAGGCCTAGGTACATACACCGCACCTCATGCCCAGTCACACAGCAGTCCCAGCAGGGGAATGAGGGATAGGGAGAGAGGAAAGGGAGAGTGAGAGACCCCCTAGTCGACCTCCCAGGGAATGTCCAGCTGCTCCATCCTGCCGAAGCAGGGAGAGCAGTACTTACCCTTCCTGTTGGGATTGCTGGACGCATTCCACCACAGACCCATCACCCGAGCAGTACGGAGTGGCTGTTGGCCACAGCACACTGACACGGACAGCAGTAGCCCAGTCATATATGTGCCCCGGAGCATAAAGCTCACCGGCTGACCCTGGAGCAGAAGGAGCATGTCATGGCCGACCCAGCGGGTAGCTAGGGCCTGCTCACGCTCGATGGCCAGGCTGGGGACTACAAGAATCTATATTATCCAGCCTGTCAGTCAGCCGGCTGGTGATTGTAGATCACAGGATCAAAAATCGTACATTTTTTTTTAAAATCCCAGGACCAATGGTCCCCTTGGGGAGCCAGGTCCTTCTACACTAGGCAGAAAAAAAACTGAGCTGCAGGAAGCAGGGTGAGGGGTTATAGCCAGAGGGACTGTCACCTGGGCGATGCTGTGCAGTCTTGACGTTTTTACATGCGTTACATGTTCTGCCTAGTCCTTCTCTTGAAGGTGGCGTGATAACCCTAAGGTCAAGAATTAAAGGAACTGTGTCCCCCAATGAACGAAAGAGAAATACCCCCCCCCCCCCCCGTACTCTGAGTTTGATTGTTATTATGTTATAGCATGCACCGCAACCCAGATTTGTGACTGACAATTTGATCCAGTTCTTCAAAGAAGAGAGACCTATGGCTTGAAGAGATTTCTAAGACACACTCCCCAAAAGTCATATTCCAGGATCATCTTAAATCTAAGACCAGAGCATTTTGGTATGTAGCCTGACCCTTCTTAGTGGTCACTTAGACTACCCTACTAGCTAATGGGAAGGTGCAGGCAAACATACCAGACCAGGCAGGTTCTAGTTAGAATTTCTTAAAAGATCAGCACTACGTTTCATACATGCACCATAGGGTACCCACTATCCAAGCCATGAGAGTAACATATTTCACAAAGGCACATGTATACTTTAAGATGTCAATACATAGAAATTTCAAGGACAGAAATTAAGAGGAAAATCTCTGAAATGGTTATTCCAAAAGTGGCCAAATTTTTTTTTTATTTCAGTAAAGATACTGTGTGTTGTAACTCTTATCCTGCAAGTTATTATGTTGTGTCCCCTTTAAACAGCTCTCTTCTCATGTACTATCACAAAGCCAAGAAGTGTCAAAGGAGACAAAAGGTAATTTTTAAATAATAATAAAAAAAAAAAAAAAACACTTGGTAGAGCTTTTAACCCTTCTCCATTTTAACGCTTACATAATCATCAATTGCGCAATTGTGTTTTCTGATGCTTACGTAAAGACTGAGTTAAATCTAAGACATCACTTATTTTATACCTGCTGTGGCTTCTGTATTGTAGTTTTTTGCTTATTTCGGCGCTCCAGAAACTGCTTGGAGAAATCCTTTGCCTCTGGGGTGTCGCCAAGATATTCACAGACATAGTCATGGACCTCATAGGGAGACTCCACTTCACGCAGGAAAGACACAAATGTGTGCACTGTACCAAACACATAAAAGAATACTGTAAAGTTAACTGAAAAGTGTATGCAAAATAATAAAAAAATTATTCTGACAATACAAATTGAACACATTTCAAATTGTTTTCTACATTCATTATTGTGAATACAAAACACAAGAACATTCATACATGGGTTATAAGCATGTACCTTCAGGTGACTGAACACTGCCAAGCTTTTAAGGATACGCCTCTCCAGGATATCTTTCCTATAACCCTACCCCACTCTGTCAGTCCTCAGGTTTTTAGAGTGAAATACTGATTTTGAAATTCTGTACTACATTTTGTATGCTATGTATTGCACACTGCACTGATATTCTACACAGCACTAATAATGTATTGATTACGTATTCAGATTTCTTTAGACTGTTAAGAAACTAGCCTGCCTATGTAATGCACCTACTTACCGTAAAATTAGAATTGTAATTTCTAAATGTAATACCTAGGCAAGCATGGATATAAAAAAAAAAACAAAAAAAAAAATAAATACTTCAAATGCGACAAACAGTACAGTTACTGCAAAGATTCCAAGTGTACTTTTTGTGTCTGTTCTCCACGGCAGTATTTATTACCGTATTTATCGACGTATAACACATACTTTTTTCCCCTTAAAATCAGGGGAAAAATCGACGATTCTGAGCGGAGGAGCAGGTGCCGTCGAAATGCACATAGCCGAGTGTACTCGGCTCCGCTCAGTCACGCCCAGTACTGCCCTATGATGGACCTAACACAGGGACGGGCGTGACTGAGCGGAGCCAAGCACACTCGGCTCTGTGTATTTCAGCTCCGCTTGGCTCCTTTCACAGTCACGCCCAGTCCCAGCATTGGACATGTGTTATGTCCACATAGGGTGGGACTGCGAGAGGAGCCGAGATACACAGGACCGGCTGTGTATCTCTTGGCGGTGCCATATTTAAGCTGCAAACGACACTGGACAAGGCGGCTGCAAAGGACACTGGACAAGGCGGCTGCAAAGGACACTGGACAAGGCGGCTGCAAAGGACACTGGACAAGGCGGCTGCAAAGGACACTGGACAAGGATTCATTGAAGGGCATTTAAATGTTTTTTTTCTTAAAATTCCCTCCTAAACTTGGGGTGCGTGTTGTACACTGAAGTCCAGAGTTCTGCTGTGAGAACCTTGCAGCCAAAAGCTGCATCTGCAGAAGATTGGAATTCCACCTGGTGAAACGTCGAGAATGTATGAATAAAAGACCAGATAGTGTGTTTAATAGTCCAGGGTACTCCCACTGATCTGATGGAATGAGAACATAACAGAACAAGGTTTTTTTCTTAAAAGCATAAACCCTTGCATTCAAATCCCTTATATTCCATATACCTATATTTTTAATATGCATTAGGGATGGAAGCTCAAGGTGACATCTATCCTTTTATTTTTATAACTGTAATTCTGCACCTAGCCATATTGGCTCAATAGCAACTTTTCCCCGATTATTGGCATAACGTTGTAATGTGATATGTTGTTTACCTCGAATTATGATTGATACGGTATGGTACTATTTTTATTGTGGTCATCACAAATGGATGCACTGGCAGCTGTGGTGTCTTGGCTCTGTGGCTGTCCATCTTTATTCGGTGCGGGAGCCGCGTTGTGCACTGGGGCCCTCCTTCCCCACCATTGCGCAACGACGTCACACGTGCGCTCCAGATGCGCAGCGTCTCCATGACGCAGCCTTTCCAGCAGACTGCTGTCCATCTGCGTGAACGGTGGGAGGGGCTGAATTGGCGCCGGCTGCTGGGCAATTTTTTGCCTTGATGCCGGCGTCCTGGCGCCCCTCCCCTTTACACTCACGTGGTGTGACGTAGGGGGCGTGCCTGTGGCGGCATATGTATGGGCCGCGGCCCAAGATTCTTTAGGCTCTCCGTTAGATTGGCGTCAAAACTCTGGTTGGACTGGTTCTTTTTTCACTAGGTATACGTCCCAGCTTCACTTGTCACTTCTTTCTTCCCTCATATCAGGTGTTTTGGGGATGACCCTTTACCATGGTCCTCTGCCTTCACGCCCCGGTTAACCACTACTCTTATCCTCACTTCACCACTCATCACAACCAGTCCACCCCCCATCTACACTATATTATGTTCACATAACACCTTAATTTATCATTTGAATTTCTAGTTCTTTTCTCATCTTGTCCCTATTTTAGGTTATTCACTTATCACATTCTACTTATCACACTAGGGAGGCCCCGGGGAGCCTGGATCGGCCGGGCTCGTTGCCTGTGGTGGGTGCCGTCTTTAGGCACGCCCTCTCGGCTCCCGCTACTGATGCTTTCGGCTGGCCGTTCGGCCTTGACATCATGCTGCCCCGTGCATGTACATTTGTAAGTTTGCTGGTCTTATATGGGTTTCTTGGGGGGGGTACCTTGACTCAGCACACTTACATAAATCATTTTTCTATTGCAGATAATTCACATGTCTGCTCCTGAAGAGCGTTTTAAAGCCGTGAAACGCATTGAGCTACTAGATATCATGTATATTTACACATCCATCATGATATGTGTTGACATTTTTCCTACCTTGATAGGGACCTTAAGTACTATTGATTTTGCAGATGTTATCTTTCTAACATATGCACCATATTATGAATATTGGTGGACCCCTTTATTTTACTATGAATTTTGAAGATTGCAAACATGTTATTACTAGTTTCTTGCCAGTTTAGAAATCGGCGCCCCGTTACGGGTGCATTCTTATGTATGTGCAATTCTATGCATGTTAAACATGTTTTTACGCTTTATTAAACAATTTTTATGTTCCACCATACTGTTCATTTTGTCATCATGAGCTTCATATAGAGTCCCACCCTCCTTGTTTACATCTTTGCTGCTTTTTGCTGCATCGTTGTTTGTGTTGTCAAATTGATAGGTATGGAGGCACATGGTTTTACCCAGCCATAGCTTCATTTAAAGTCCCCGCTCCCCAATTCCCCCTCTTTTAATATATCCATATGGGGAATTTTGGATGCACATCTATGTACACATATGTATATTATCCATGATGGCTAGGCTCATGATTTTATCAGTCACAATTCTATATACAGTATTACATTTGGTTGCATCCCTGGTTTAGTGAGAGTTCCTTTGAGAGTTGAGAAACATGTCTGACAGACATGATAGCCTACCCAAGAACCTGCAGGAGAGAACCACATTAAAGGTACCAGGGAAGCACAGGGTACTGCAGAGGGGGCCTGATACGAGAAACACCTTCAATGCATATTTTTTACAAGGGAGTGTAAAGACAGAGGTCTTTGAAAGAGGATGGATAAAGGCAGATGGCTGCCCTTTCAGGGTGCCAAGAGTCAAGTTCTGTTTGCAAGAAGGCCAGAATTCAAGACACACTGTAATCTCTAGGACTGAATTGACTGCATTCCCAACAGGCACAAGAATACATTCACACCAAGAAAAATAGGATTTCCAGGTACGATAATAGCTGGAAGTGGCTTGTCTTGCTTTCAAGCAAGGTAGAAATCAGGCTCAGAAATCCTTCTATCCTTTAAGACCTGAGTTTCAACAGCCATGCCGTTAAAGCCAGAGACTGAGAAACAGGATGCAATAGAGGACCTTGAGAGAGCAGATCTAGCCTATTGGGAAGGGACCACAGTTGTCTGCTAGAAGTGCGAGTATGTTCACCCAGGGTCTTCTGAGCCAGTTAGAATCACTGCTCTCTCTTGCTCTAATTTGAGGCGCAGACCAGGCAGAATTCATAATTGAAGGAAGGCATAGTTAAAAGGGATTAATGGGCATCTGAGGCCAGAGCTAGAAAATCCCAGGTTCTGGCAACAGAGGTAGATTGTTTTAGAATCTGGAGGCTAGGATGTCCACATCCAAAATATCCCATCTTTGGCATATGAAACTGAACACAATTGGAAGAAGAGACCATTTCCCTTGGTCCAAGTGGTGGCACCTGACATATTCACCTGCCAGTTGTGCACTCCTGGGATGTGGACTGCAGAAATTGCTGGACAGCAAGTTTGCCTTCAAGGCAGCCGGGCTCCTAGTGTCCTGTGGTGGTATTGTCTGATTGCACCTGCATAGGGTGTCCCTTCAGAAGAGGGGGTCCAGTGCTGCAGGGACAAAATGACTGCTCTGAGCTCCAGACAGTTGATGGGGAGCTTGGTTTCCTCTCTTGGGCAAGTTTTTAAATCGTCAAGGACTATAGCCCTCCTCCTCAGCCTGATACACTGCCTTGAAAAAGTATTCATAACCTTGAAATTTTCCACACTTTGTCTTGTTACAACTAAAAATGTAAGTGTAACTTCTTGGGATTTTATGTGATAGACCAACACAAAGTGGCACATAATTGTGAAGTGGAAGTAAAATGATAAATGTTTTTCAAAGTTTTTTTACACATAAATATCTAAAAAGTGTGGCATACATTTGTATTCTGCCCCCTCTTACTCCTAACTAGATATCCCTAACTAGAATCTAGTGGAAGCAATTGCCTTCAGAAGTCACCTAATTAGTAAATAGAATCCCACCTGTGTGTCATTTAATCTCAGTATAAATGCAGCTGTTCTGTGAAGCCCTTAGAGGTTTGTTAGAGAACCTTAGTGAACAAACAGCATCATGAAGGTCCAGACAGGTCAGGGATAAAGTTGTAGAGAAGTTTAAAGCAGGTTATAAAAAATATCCGAAGCTTTGAACATCTCACAGAACAGCGTTTGATCACCTGAAAATGGAAAGAGTATGGCACAACTGCAAACCTACCAAGACATGGCCGTCCATTCAAACTGACAGGCCGGGCACAAAGAGAAGAAACCATGGTAACTCTGGAGGAGCTGCAGAGATTCAAAGCTCAGGTTGGAGAATTTGTCCACAGGACAACTATTAGTTATGCGCTTCACAAATCTGGCCTTTATGGTAGAATGGCCCGAAGAAAGCCATTGTTAAAAGCCATAAGCAATCCAGTTTGCAGTTTGCAAGAAGCCATGTGGGGGACACATCAAACATGTGGAAGAAGTTGCTCTGGTCAGATGAGACCAAAATTTAATTTTTTTGGCCTAAAAGCAAAACGCTATGTGTGGCGGAAAACAAACTGCACATCACCCTGAACACACCATCCCAAACGTGAAACATGTTGGCGACAGCATCATGTTGTAGAGATGCTTTTCCTCAGCAGCGACAGGGACGCCAAATACAGGACGATCTTGGAAGAAAACCTGTTAGAGTCTGCAAAAGACTTGATACTGGGGCGGAGGTTCCAGCAGGACAATGACCCTAAACATACAGCCAGAGCTACAATGGAATGGATTAGATCAATGTTTTAAAGCTGGTAGAAACATACCCAAAAAGACATGCAAATGTAATTGCAGCAGAAGGTGGTTCTACAAAGTATTTACTCAGGGGGACTAAATACAAAAATGCACACCACACTTTTCACATATAAATTTGAAAATCCATTTATCAGTTTCCTTCCCATTCACAATTATGTGCCACTGTGTTGGTCTATCACATAAAAGCCCAATAAAATGCATTTACGTGATTGGTTGTAACATGACAAAATGTGGAAAATGTTAAGGGGTATGAATACTTTTTTAAGGCACTGTACACGCTTGTCTGTTATAGGAACTTTTCAGCGGTAGGGGAGAAAGCCTTCCCCACTGCTCGGGCTAGGGTGCTTCTTGCTTGGCTGGATAAGAGCATGGGTAAGTTGAGGGAAAGTGCCTGCTTTTTCCCCAACTGTTTAGTTAGAGAGTTCTTGAATGGAACTGAGCGAAAGGCACTGCCTCGAAGGAGGCGATCATTAGGACTTGAACTCTTATGGAGAATCTCACTTTTGCATTTCTCTTGAATGGGTTTTCTTTGGGAAGTATCCAGCACCAGACTCAAGTACTCCATGTGAAAAGAAGGTTGGAGAGCAGATTTTTTTTTTTAATCAATCACCCAACAAAAAGCCTGGAGTAGTTGAAATGTCCCGTGGACATTTTCTGAGAACTGACCAGAGACGAGTCCGTCACAAGGTCATCTAGATCAGTGTTTCTCAATTCCAGTCCTCAAGGCACACAGACAGATCATGTTTTCAGGCTTTCCATTTTGCACAAGTGATTTGATCAGTTTAACCGCCTTAGTAATTACCACAGCCGTTTCATCTGATCCTGAAATCCTGAAAACATGACTTGTTGGTGTACCTTGAGGACTGGAATTGAGAAACACAGATCAAGAGAGCCTGTGACTTGAATGTCCTGGGTTCAAAGAAGGGTGAGCAGAGGTGCCAAGGCCTTTGTGAACACTGGAAGCGGAGCAGATAGGCCAAACAGCAGTGGGATAAGTTGGAAGAGATTGCTACTACTGCAAAGCGCAAAAATCGCTAAGTAGCTAAGTAAATGTGAGCTCTGTGTTTTGAGGAGCTAGAGGCGCTTGAGGAAAAGGTTTTAGGAATCTTACTTTATGGAAGTAAAACTTTTCTGCTTTTGAGCTTGTTGACAAATTGGTCAAGTGCCTCAACATTTTCTTTTGAAGGATATACATGTGAGGCACCTTGTGCAGTCAGCTTCGGCTGTCCAAGCTTTAAAGTGGTTGTAAACCCTCCCCCACAACTTTGTCCCATGTAAATCAGCATAAAAAACCCTAATGAACACTGCTTGTAGATATCTCCTTACTTGCTTAGTATTGTTGTAATCCTTTTTGTTCTGTAGAATGAAGTCACTGAGCATGCCCAGATCTCCCCTGATTTAAGGCACACTCTCTATGTCTTATCTATCTGTTATCAGGACTTCCTACAGTAGTGATGGCGAACCTTGGCACCCCAGATGTTTTGGAACTACATTTCCCATGATGTGCCACTACGCTGCAGAGTGCCTGAGCATCCTGGGAAATGTAGTTCCAAAACATCTGGGGTGCCAAGGTTCACCATCACTGTCCTACAGCATAGCTCTGAACTCTCTGAAGCAGCTAATCATTTAGAGCTTCCTCCTACACACCATGTGACCTCACATACAGTCTAAACTTAGCCAATACTGCAGTCTTATCAGCTGCAGCTGATAAGTCTGACAAAGGGAAACAGACATCGGCACAAGTAAATACTATGAAATAAACAAGTAAGCTATGATGAACAGGGAAGCAGGGTTGCCATAGAAACGTTGGATTGAGAAGAAGGCTTGGTTAACAGTACAGGAAGTGCTCAATGTAAGGGCAGAAATACACTCCACTGTGGACTCAGAAAACAATACTTAAGATGGCGCTGCCTAACCCCTGGAAACAAGTTTCTTAAAGTTTCTTTAAAAAGTAATATGCGATTTGGGCTGGATTACAGGGGGTATAGTTTGATAATTACTTATTATAATGGACTAAATGAAAAGAAGCATCAGAGTGGGAGAGTTTACTTCCTCTTTAAGCCATAAGCTTCTGCAGATGTGAATGGCTACTAGTCATTTTGGAAATTTGTCTCATGATTTGTTCTAGGGCATCCACACAAAAAAGCAGAGCCATTGCTGCTGTAGTTGCTCTGTAAAAGCACAATTCTGAAATACAGGGTCATGTTGATTGTTAAAGAGGAATTAAACTGACGAGTTTTACTTATTTTTTCCCCCTTGCAAAGTAACAGCATAATGTGCTAGTATGCATCGCATACTAGCAGATGTGACACTTACCTGCAAATGAAGCCTGTGCTGTCCTTATTAGAGGCCGCATCCATCTTCGCCCCTCTTCTTTCCGGAGCCGCAAACTCCAGCTCTGTGACTGGTCGGAGTCACACAACGTCACTATCGTGCATTCGAGCAGGAGCTGTCAGTCACGGCACTCACTATTAAAGAAACAGCACAGGCGGCCGTTTCTTCACAGCACATGCGCCGATGTATAGCAAATATCTTCTAAAGGACGGTGCTCATTATTTAGGACATATTTACAGTACCTATAGGTAAGCTTTTGTATTGACTTACCTATAGGTACAACTAAGCAATGGAGGTTTACAATCTATTTAACTGTCCTAATTCAGTTAACTGCGGTTTGACATACTGAAATAGCAGCTGATTGCAGGGCTGAGTCTGAGAATCGTTGAAAGAAGAAAAATCTTCCAATAGGTACATGAATAACTTTTTGTCACTGGAGAGAGATCAAAGACTTTGGAGCAGGGGAGTAAAAATATTTTCTATGTAACCATTAGGAAACACAAGGATTTCAAAAAAGCCAACCTCCCTAAACTGTGCTCTTTGCTAGAAGATATTAAATGGGATAAAACAAAGAACACGGAAAAATGGGAGAACTTTAAGTGCATACTAAACAAAAAGGTATTGGCCAGTGCATTCCAACGAGAAATACGTTTAACCACTTCAGCCCTGGAAGGATCTGATCCCTTCATGACCAGACCATTTTTTGCGATATGGCGGCGCTTTAACTGACAATTGCGCGGTGGTGAGATGCTGTACCCAAAAATTGACATCCTTTTTTTCCCACAAACATAGCTTTCTTTATGCTGTCAAATTCAGTTTTGGGACAATTGCACATGGTTGTCACAAGCTCTTGTTAAATTTCCTTCTAGAAATGCCTAATATGCACTTCCAAATCTCTTTCGCAGGTAAACAAGAACGTGCTAAATATCAGTGACTGAGTCAGCCCAAATCAGGCCCAAAGTGTTATCCAGGTTCATGGCAATAAGTTAGAAAATAAAGAAACTAGAAAGGGGGGAAAGATTGTTTCACAAAAGTGTATATGACCATCCAGGTTTCCTTACCATCCAAGTTATGGGCAGTGCTGAGTGCATGCAGCGTCTGCTCACACCACTGGGTGAAGCTATCAGCACACTTTGTTGCTCCTTGGAACAGTCTTACAAGCTTTTCTTCTTGCTCAACCTTCTTACTCTGTCTGCTGTTCACCCCCGAAGACTTACTGAAGAGACAAGATAGTAAACATAAATTTAGTACAGACATTAAAATTTACCTGCAAACGCTATGAACAGAAAGGAGGAAGGGGAAAGGTTTGGGACTTTAAATGAGATTATATATATATATATATATATATATATATATATATATATATATATATATATATATATAGTGCCTCCATCCCTGATTAAAATGAATAATAGAAAGGAAGTTGGGACCTTATACAAAGTCTCAACTTCCTTTCTATTCATGCAAACACTATGAGCAGATTTACCAAAACTGGAGTGTGCTAAATCTGGTGCAGCTCTGCATAGAGCTTCCAGGTTTTTTATGTCAAAGCTTAAGGGGAAACTCTACTTTTGTTTAGAAAAAAAACAAACAAAAAAAAACAACATTCCCCTCTGGGTGATCCATGTACACTGCAAAGATTTTAACAAAGTTTGTTACAGATTCCTAACTTTTGTTATTCTGAAGAAATCCCTTTAGAGGCGATTTCCTATTGGGAGTTTTTGCTGCAGGGGATGCCAAAATTATGACTTGTATCTTAGTGTAGACTTCTGGGAAAATCAGTGAGCCAATCACACAAGCAGGAAATTTGTTTCTGGAGGGCATTCTGTGTACAGAACACCTCCAGGTAGCCATATCGCATTGGACTTTACAGAAAATTTTATTTTTCTCATGAAAGTGTAGTTACCTTTTAATTCAACAAACTGAAGTTAGAAGCCGATTGGCTAGCATGCACATCTGCACCAGATTTTGCACTCTCCAATTTTAGTAAATTAACCCCTGTATTAAAGAGCAACTGTCATGAGAGTGACTACAATGTTTAATTGTAGCAATTCACGCAAAATCACGTACATGTATGTAATTTTGTTGAAGTGGTTACACCGGGGTGATGCCTGAGGCATTACTCCGGTACCGTTTTTAAAATGGACGGTCAGCTTTCATGTGATAAACGATGTGGCTGAATTGCTGCTCAGCTGTTATCAGAAGCAGCGCACTGAGATGCCACCCCCCCCCCCCCCCCCCCCCTCCGCCGGGTCTCCCGTCCAACCAGGAGACCCGACCGACTAGCCAGCACGTCCACCGCCTTTCCAGAGTCCTGAACAAAGCCGCAATTGGCTTTGATCGGGTCGCTGATGTAGTAACCCAGAAGCAGCGTTACTTCCGGTTTACTCGGCAGCCAATGGCGCCAATTTAAAAAAATCCTCTCAGAGCCTGAGCCAGGTGCCTGTCCAGGCTTCAGGATGGATATCGACCACATGGTTGGGATCTTTTCAAAGTCTGGACAGAATCTGTGGCTTCAGCCAACTGTCAGTTGAAAATGGATCGCAGAACTGCACTTCTTTAATCCATAGAAGTATGGCTTTAGCTATACTTTTTATAAAACATTTGTTCTTTATACACAAAAGCTTTGTAATAAAAGACACACACAATGGGACAAAATTCCAAGTATTTCTAAAGTAGTATTACGGGAGAAGAATCTTTGCAGGTAACTGCAGAATACATGTTAGATTTGTATCACCTTTTCTGACATGTTTTGTAGGAATTTTGCTGTGCCTCTCTAAAGTTACCCATCACTGAAAAGGATAAAGCTGTTCTAGCACAGAATTTCTGTAGCTAGCACAGAGGACTATTCGTTTTTTACCTGGCATTGTTCTTGTTCTTGTTGGTGGGATTTCGAGGTGCTACCACTTTCACTGCATCATCCCAGAAGCCACCACTAGAGCTTTTGTTTTCTGGACTATTCCATATACTACTAATTGAGTCGGATGACCATTGGGGGCTAACATTATTGTTCAGATTACCCCACACAGAGCTTGCAGAGGTGCTAGTGTTCTGATGTTGCTGGAAAAAAAAGCAGGAAATTATTATACATGCAATTATTGCTACACGGCTTAGCTACTACTATACAATTGAGTAAAGTAATAAATGCATACGAGACTCCCAATGTCTAGCAGTTTTTAGGCAATGGTACTCACAGGAGGGGGAGGAGTAACTGGAAGCGTGATGTTAGGTGGTCGGCCTCGGCCAGCCTGTTGCTGAATTGTTTGCATTTGCCTGGCTTCTTCCTGCTGAATCTCCAGAAGAGACTTTGTATTGCCAGTAGACTTTCCAACATTGGCCCAGCCAGAGAGCTTTTGCTGCTGCTGCTGCTGTTGCTGCTGCTGCTGCATACACT
Organism: Lithobates pipiens; assembly: GCF_037356315.1. Taxonomy (NCBI): domain Eukaryota; kingdom Metazoa; phylum Chordata; class Amphibia; order Anura; family Ranidae; genus Lithobates; species Lithobates pipiens. The sequence goes on from NW_027507758.1 coordinate 485,262,282, forward strand.
TTATCTCCTGCTGCTGCCGTCTAAGCTGCTAAAAAATAAAAAGTGCAATTTAATACAACAAATTACAATTTTAGCCAACGTAAAACCTAAGCTAAAATAACACTTCTTTTTAACTAAAGAAATTTGAGAGAACAAAAAGCTCCCACAGAAGACTTGTTTTTGAAGGTGCATGCTATTTGGCTGTCATACTGACCTGAAACAACCATGTGTAATTAGGTATAAGACACAAGCTCTCCCTGATCTGTTCCCACATTTGTATCTTCACAGATTCGATCTAAAGCTCAAAGACATCCACCGAAGAACAATTGCAGCCACAGTGTTGTGTATTACTTACCTAGTTTAGCCATATACATCTCTTTGCTGCATTGGTGATGTTACTCCTCCCAGCCACGGGTCACAATTCTCACTCTTCCTGCTGGTTTCTTATGCCAAGCCTATTTAAACCCCTGTGGTTTCAGAGTAGAAATTTGGGCCATTCTTAGAGGTAACTGTGAGCAGTTCTGGCCATACATGTGGGCAAAGAATATGGGAGGGGAATGGAGAACAGTGACTGTGGCATATGAATTACCTGGGTAGGACTGATTGTTCATTTCAATCCATTCACTCCCACCCAGCATTGGTGGCGTTAGCATGATGATATCATCTATAGAGTCCCAAGAACTACCAAACGGAATCTAGGCAGCTTTGGCGCAAGAGAGGAAGTGAAAGTACACAGAATATCTATGGGCTTATCCAGACATGCAGCTGGATATCTAAGAGCTGGTTCAGGTATGTGGTCAGTGGGTAGTAAAGGTAGGTGTTTGAGTGTCGGTTTTACCACTTACCAACCACCCACCTAAACAAGGACATGCGGCAGCTTAGGGCTATACATGCTGCGCCACACTGCGGTAAAAATTATACCCTCTGTCACATTCTGTGAGCAGTACCGCAGATAAAGGCAAACCACTCAAGCTAATGGTGCTGTGGTGCAATCACCCTACAAGTGTGCATGCAAGGGGGCGGCCTTTTGAGGGTTAAACCTGACCATAAGGGGATGGCCAAATGCCGTTACCCGTCCTTTAGAAAAGAAGTCAACCACAGGGTTGCCATGCTCCTGAATGAGCCCTGGGAGTCAGGAGACAAGAGAGCAACATGCATTTAAGGTGTCAGTTAGGCCGATAATTATTGCATTCGTTTTTTGCGGAAAAAAAATTTAGGGTGAAAGTTTAATCACTTCTCTGCTAGCCTGCAATAAGAACTTCCTCTTGTGTAGCTTTGGTTTCGCGATTCCTGTATCAACCCCCCACATTCAATCACAATTCATTAGAACAGATGGGAATGGCCATAGATAGATTGACATTAAGCCAGTCCCACAGATGGATTGAGATTAGGCTGGTCCCTAATGAACTGTCCAAATTTCAATCCATCTATGGTCAGCTTTAGTTAAGCCTAATGTGAAAGATGCATCCAAAAAAGGTAAGGCGGGGCGCCAAGAACTAGCCATCAGTATTGACTGTAGGCTCACTGCAGCAAATTTTTTTCCCAAACCCTCAAGTAGAGAGCCACAGATCCACAAACTGCAGGTGCACAAGCGGGAGCAATTCCAAATCTCATGAAATAGCAGTTATCAGAGGCAAAAGTAGACAGGGTATGCCTTAGATCTCACACAACAGATCTCAAACTTGAGGCATTGTGTCAAGTGACAGCAAAGTGACATCCAATTTAGGATACTGTGAGGCAACAGAAAATCCTACAAGATACTCCCTTATAATCATCACTCTGAATAGGTCTGCTTTCAAAAGCATGAATACACTTGTCCCACATTTAAAGTGGAAGTAAACTTCCAAAATAAAATTTTACCTATGGGTAAGCTTATAAGGCTTACCTAAAGGTAGTGTAAATATCTCTTAAATGTGCACCGTTCAGGAGATATATACTGTACATGCAGCCAGTGACATGACTGGCACATGCGATCTGAAGTAACAATCAAGCCATGCTGTTCCTTCAGAGCCCTGTGCCGTGAACAGCGGCATGTACGGGAGTGACATAATCGTGGCTCTGACCAGTCACAGAGCTGGAGTCTGCAAAACCAGAAGCAAGACGGTTGAGGATGGAAACAGCCTCCAGCAATGACACTGCATCGCTGGAATTTTTCCAGGTAAGTTTCACATAACGTGCAAGTATGCAACGCATACTTGCACATTATGGCTTTACCTAGGTAAGAGAAGGAAAAAAATTCCATCAGTTTATAACCGCTTTAATTAAAGCACAATTTAGGCTAAAATTTCTTTCCATACAGCATTAGTGACCTTACTTATCTGGAATGAAGGAAGTCTCTTGTACAGGCAGCTGGATTCTGTAAAAATCTGCACCACAGGAATGCCATGTCTTTTTGTCTCTGAATGTCTGGAGCTGTGGGGTTAACAGTTTTGGGTTTCCAGACTAAGCTGCACTTAAGATGATGCAACAGGGTCCACGTACTTCTGCCCTCTCATTTATTATGAAAATTACACTGCTTGAAACATGATCTGTGAATGGGAGTGTGTCTGATCAGTCACAGAACTCTCCTCTATTCACAGATCATGTTACAAGCCGTGTCCTCATTAAAAGAATATTTCTCAATGGATGAGAGGGTAGGAGAGATTGGGTTCTTGTCAGATCATCTTTAGTGCAGCTCAACCTGGAGACTCAAAACTATTAAGCCCGCAGTGCTGGAAGTTCAGAGACAGGAAGTGGGGCAGGTTTATTTAAATGAAAACAAAAAAGAAGCACATTTTCTACAGTCTGAAGGGTGATCTCTAAAAAGATCCCAAAAGTTCACTTAACCATAACAATAAAGACAATATCAAATATACAAAACGAAGAAATGAACAGACCTCCTCTTGATTCTGTCGTTCCCTCTCCTCCTCAAGCTTCTGTATCTCTGCCAAAGATAATGCTGACTGAGATGATCCTAATGAATTCACTTGCTGCCCCCATGTGGATGAAGAAGGTAGCTAGCAGGATAAAGCACAAAATTAGGCCATAGTAAAAACATTTCCTTTTATTAATTCTTGCATCAAAACAATTTACATCTATAAACAGAAAAGTAAAAGAAAGCTTACCACCATAGTGGTGGTATTTATGCGATCACATATTCACTTTCAGACCGGACCATTTTGCTGGTAAATGACCAGAGGTCTTTTTACAATTTGGCACTGCGCTGCTTTAACTGGTAATTGCGCGGTCATGCAATGCTCTACCCAAACAAAATTTGCGTCCTTTTCTTCCCACAAATAGAGCTTTCTTTTGATGGTATTTGATTGCCTCTGCGATTTTTATTTTTTGCGATATAAATGGAAAAAGACCGCAAATTTTGAAAAAAAAAAAATATTTTCTAATTTTTGTTATTAGAAAAATCCAATAAACTCAATTTTAGTCATACATTTAGGCCAAAATGTATTCAGCCACATGTCTTTGGTAAAAAAAAAAGTCAATAACTGTATATTTATTGGTTTGCGCAAAAGTTGTCACATCTACAAACTAAGGTACGTTTTCTGGAATTTACACAGCTTTTAGTTTACGACTGCCTATCTCATTTCTTGAGGTGCTAAAATGGCAGGGCAGTACAAACCCCCCCCCCCAAATGACCCCATTTTGGAAAGTAGACCCCCTAAGGAAATTGATAAGTGGCATGTTGAGCCCATTGAATATTTTATTTTTTTGCCTCAAGCGATTGAATAATGACAAAAAAAAATTATTATTTTTTTTTTTACACAAAGTTGTCACTAAATGATATATTGCTCACACATGCTATGGGCATATGTGAAACGACACCCCAAAATAAATTCTGCTGCTTCTCCTGAGTACGGAGATACCACATGTGTGGGATTTTTTGGGAGCCTAGCCGCGTACGGGGCCCCGAAAGCCAAGAACCGCCTTCAGGTTTTCTAAGGGCGTAAATATTTGACTTCACTCCTCACTACCTATTACAGTTTTGAAGGCCATAAAATGCCAAGATGGCACAAAACCCCCACAAATGACCCCATTTTAGAAAGTAGCCACCCCAAGCTATTTGCTGAGAGGCATGTTGAGTCCATGGAATATTTTATATTTTGCCACAAGTTGCGGGAAAATTACAAACTTTTTTTATTTTTTTTTCACAAAGTTGTCACTAAATTATATATTGCTCACACATGCTATGGGCATATGTGAAATGACACCCCAAAATAAATTCTGCTGCTTCTCCTGAGTACGGAGATACCACATGTGTGGGATTTTTTGGGAGCCTAGCCGCGTACGGGGCCCCGAAAGCCAAGAACCGCCTTCAGGTTTTCTAAGGGCGTAAATATTTGACTTCACTCCTCACTACCTATTACAGTTTTGAAGGCCATAAAATGCCAAGATGGCACAAAACCCCCACAAATGACCCCATTTTAGAAAGTAGCCACCCCAAGCTATTTGCTGAGAGGCATGTTGAGTCCATGGAATATTTTATATTTTGCCACAAGTTGCGGGAAAATTACAAACTTTTTTTATTTTTTTTTCACAAAGTTGTCACTAAATTATATATTGCTCACACATGCTATGGGCATATGTGAAATGACACCCCAAAATAAATTCTGCTGCTTCTCCTGAGTACGGAGATACCACATGTGTGGGATTTTTTGGGAGCCTAGCCGCGTACGGGGCCCCGAAAGCCAAGAACCGCCTTCAGGTTTTCTAAGGGCGTAAATATTTGACTTCACTCCTCACTACCTATTACAGTTTTGAAGGCCATAAAATGCCAAGATGGCACAAAACCCCCACAAATGACCCCATTTTAGAAAGTAGACACCCCAAGCTATTTGCTGAGAGGCATGTTGAGTCCATGGAATATTTTATATTTTGCCACAAGTTGCGGGAAAATTACAAACTTTTTTTTTTTTTCACAAAGTTGTCACTAAATGATATATTGCTCACGCATGCCATGGGCATATGTGAAATGACAACCCAAAATAAATTCTGCTGCTTCTCCTGAGTACGGGGATACCACATATGTGGGACTTTTTGGGAGCCTAGCCGCGTACGGGGCCCCGAAAACCAAGCACCGCCTTCAGGCTTTCTAAGGGCGTTACAGTTTTGAAGGCCATAAAATGCCAAGATGGCACAAACCCCCCCCCCCCCCCCCCAAATGACGCCATTTTGGAAAGTAGACACCCCTAAATTTAGGGGTACACTAGTGAGACTAGGTAATAAATGGCGGGTGCCCTGAAACTATAAAAAAATAACTAACCAACCAGCGTCACCTGTAACCGTTATATGGTGATCACTGGTGAAAGGGTTAACTAGGGGGCAATCAGGGGGCTTTATGCGGTAGTATATGGGGGTCCCTGGCGCTATAAAAAGCTGCGGCGAACCTAAATACCTACCTGCCTAACTAGCGTCACCTGTGACACTAATACAGCGATCAGAAAAACGATCGCTTATTAGGCTGGGTTCACACTGGAGCGATGTGGGAACGCCACGAATGCGCGGCGGGTTCCCGCATCACATGCCTCCCGGCGGCAGTTCACACTGCCCTATGCGAACTGCTGGGAGTGTCAGTGAAATGTTAATGACACCCCCAGATCAGTTCGCATATCGCAGTGCGATCTGCAAACTCGGATCGCATGGTGTGAACACCCATGCGATCCGATTCTGCTGCGGACCAAAAAAAGGGTCCCGTGCGAGTTTGCGGCGGGTGCGACACGAATTCAGCCATGCTATCTGTATGGCTGAACTCGAATCGCACAGAGATCGGATGTGATTTGCACTGCAGTGCGGTGCGAATCACATCCGTTCTCAAACCGCTGCAATGTGAACCCAGCCTTAGTGACACTGGCGACGGGGGGTGATCACGGGGTTAAACATTTATTGGGGGGGTTAGGGGGGGTACCTTAGAACTAAAGGGGGCTAACCCTAACTGCCCTAACAGTTATTACAGTCACAAATGACACCCGCCGGGTGATCAGGGGGTTAAACCTTTATTAGGTAATAAATGGCGGGTGCCCTGAAACTATAAAAAAATAACTAACCAACCAGCGTCACCTGTAACAGTTATATGGTGATCACTGGTGAAAGGGTTAACTAGGGGGCAATCAGGGGGCTTTATGCGGTAGTATATGGGGGTCCCTGGCGCTATAAAAAGTTGCGGCGAACCCAAATACCTACCTGCCTAACTAGCGTCACCTGTGACACTAATACAGCGATCAGAAAAATGATCGCTTATTAGGCTGGGTTCACACTGGAGCGATGCGGGAACGCCACGAATCCGCGGCGGGTTCCCGCATCGCATGCCTCCCGGCGGCATTCACACTGCCCTATGCGAACTGCTGGGAGTGTCATTGAAATGTTAATGACACCCCCAGATCAGTTCGCATATCGCAGTGCGATCTGCAAACTCGGATCGCATGGTGTGAACACCCATGCGATCCGATTCTGCTGCGGACCAAAAAAAGGGTCCCGTGCGAATTTGCGGCGGGTGCGGCGGGAATTCAGCCATACTATCTGTATGGCTGAACTCGAATCGCACAGAGATCGGATGTGATTTGCACTGCAGTGCGAATCACATTCGCTCTCATAAACCGCTGCAATGTGAACCCAGCCTTAGTGACACTGGCGACGGGGGGTGATCACGGGGTTAAACCTTTATTGGGGGGTTAGGGGGGCACATTAGAACTAAAGGGGGCTAACCCTAACTGCCCTAACAGTTATTACAGTCACAAATGACACCAATGCAAAAAAAAATAAAAAAGAATTAAAAAAAATGCAATTGGTGTCACTGTGACTGGGGGGGGGCAGGGGTAATTGGGGGGGTGATCGGGGGGTAAAGGGGGGGTGTGAGTGTGCCTGGCATGTTCTACTGTACGTGTGGGTGTGTGGTGCAACTCACCGATCCTCTCTCCTCGGTGCCGGAATGAAAAATACCGACACGGAGGAGAGATTACATCACTTCCTCTCCTGTGAGGAGAGGAAGTCATGTCAGGGAGCATTTCTATTCGTCGGGAGCGATCGCGAGGGGGTGGCCATGAATGAATGGCCGCCCCCTCATCCCGGATCGCTCCTGAACGAATGCCGACCGCCGCAGGCACCGGGGGGGGGGGGGGGGGGGCCCTATCGGGCCCCCCACCCGCGGGAAGGCAGGGACTTATATATACGCCCATATGCCTGCCCGTGCCATTCTGCCGACGGATATCGTCGTGCGGCGGTCGGCAAGTGGTTAAAGCATATAGGATTTGACAAGGTAATTGTAGATCATGGTCTTGCAAAATACTTCCATGATTTGTGTTATCGATGTTAGCTCTGCTAGGGGTGGCTACAGACCACCAAATATCTCCCTGGAGAGCAATGGGTAGGCAAGATCTCTGCCTCTCCTCAGGCTTTTTTGCTCTGCTTTATAGCATAGGTTTGGGAAGTCTACCTAGGTGATAAAAAGCCCCTACGATAACTAGAGATGCTGGTTATTGTTCTACAGAAATCAAAAAAAAATTTGCTCAGAATAGGCAGTGGCACTTGCTATAATTGGGACAGATAAATCACGCCTAAAGCCATGACACACTAGCGTTCATGTTGCTGGTGAGAATTTGCCAGTGACAAGTATGCTATGCAGGGGAAACGGTAATGTAAAAATGTGATTCTTGACTAATTCTGACTTGCATAAAAAAATACTGTACAGAACACAGACTTTTCTATACAATTACCTGAGGGTAGCAGCGTAAAACTTGGGTTTTACACGGCTACCCTCAGGTGACTGGACACTGGCAAAGCTTTGAAACATGCCTCCCTTGGGCATACATCGATAACCGTACCCCACTCAAACCTCGTTTTGTTGTTTTTTTGGTTAAGCAGCAATGCAGAGTAGTACAAGAACTAGGGTAAGGGTCTATGCCCTGTATTCCAAGATACACAATTTACAGGTAAGTCAAAGTTTTTTATTTTAATCGTACAGTACAGCACACAGGCCAAAAATTCATAGACATTGCAATATCCCCAAGCAATGACTTGGAAGCAGGGTGTCTTTTTCAAGACTGTTTTCAGGACAAATTAATGTTGTGTATTAAGGCTGTGGCCTTTGGATACTCTGACAACGTCCAAACAATGGAGAGCAATTTCCCGAGCTCTTAAGAGGGTGAGTAGGGGTATAGACACCCTTGCAGAGAATAGGCCAAACGGTAGTGTGACATATTGGAAGCAGTTGTCTCCTAATCACAGAAAGAATTGATGTGGTGGGTAAAAGAATATGAAGCCAAGCAACTTGAAAGTCTACAGACGTTAAGTATTCCCTTTGCATCAGAGCCATGGATTCCATGCAAGACTTGTGAACGATAAAGTACTCATTTAGGGATCTTAGGTTGAGGATAGAACAAATACTCCCATTGGGTTTTGGAATCATGAATGGGTTTGAATAGAATCCTTCAAGACATGTCCTCTGCAGGGAATTAAATAACCACCCTCTCAGACAACAAACGGTTCTGAGCAGTTTATACATCTGTCCTTGGGCAAAATTTGGCTGGTTTAACAGAAGTTTGGAACTCTATTTTGTACCCATTTAAAAACCGACAGAACTCATTAACTTGTGGCAGTCTTGGTGGGCTTTGTGTTCCAAGTCTTGTGCTGAAAGGAAGGGCTTTATTTTGCCTTTGGAAACTAGGCCTAAGGAGAGTGGTATGACACTAGGTTTTTTGAGGAAGTAGAAACCTGTGAATGGGGGGGGTTGAAGCCTTCCAATGGCTTTGGTCCCAGGGCTTTTTGTGGCCCTGCCCCTGTTTGGTCCCAGGGCTTTTTGTGGCCCTGCCCCTGGCTCTAGCGTCCTGTTGGCGGTGGAACCGCCTTGGCGCTGAGAACTCTGAGGAAGCAGTCCCTGAGGTTTAAAACGGGGGACGCATGGTGCTTCTATTTACTTGAAGTAGAGAGCTCCCCACTCTGAAAATCTTTTGGACATATTCGTCCAAATCATCAAACGTTCCCCATGAAGGTTAACCAATAACTTCTTACAAGGAAGTTCAGCTGACCGGTTCTTAAGCCACAAAAGTCTGTGCATATGTACAGACAAGAGAGCCAAACGAGAAACCTGCTGTATTGAATCCTTTAGGACATCAATAGCAAAACACAGCGCTCGAGGAATAGCTTATTTTCAGCAAGATCACCGTCCTGGTTAGGTCCGTCAGGCCGTCTGACCTGATCCTTTACGGACTGGCAGATACCAATTGCTGCAACAGCTAGCTGAATAGTATAAGTGGCCAAAGAAAAGAAAGCCTTTAATAATGACTCCAGTTTCTTGTCAACTGGATCTTTCAAACTCTGTGCATTATCCACAGGACAAGTTATGTTCTTGTTCAAGGAAGAGACTGCTGCATCTATGGCCGGCATATGTATAGATGGCTGGCATGTTTCACTTCTTTATGAACTTTTCATCAATGGGATATAAAAAGGGAAAAAGTAACCTCTGCAAGAGGCAACTTAAAGGCAGAACGAACCATCTTGGTAAGAGCCTAGATCAAAAGCCTCTGCGACAGAGGAAGACACCAACTGGATATCATCTTGTCCAGATTGCTCAGAAGCAGATTCATCCGTCAGACCCTCCACAGAATCCTGAACTTTTAACTCTTCCCCATCCTCAACTTATTCCTGCTCCAAACTAGGAGGCTCAGGGGAGGGGGATCTGTCATGCTTATTGACACCCTGTGGGATGGAGGCAATCATGCCAGCAATCCTGTGCTCTATGGAAAAAGGGATCTTGGCTAGGGCCAAGGACAGTTCATCCTTGGTGATAAAGGGTTTAGCAGCAGCGTTGACTGTAGGCTCCATATCAGATAGGCACAGTGGCTCAGATTGCGCAGAAGCCTCTGGTTTTTCAGGGGATACAACACTAGGGGTAAGACTAGGTTCATCTGGAGCTACTGACGACATAGGTGTGCCCTTGCCTGTAGTGTTAGTCCTACTCCTCTTTTTTTAAAGAAATTTACAAGCTACAAAAATAATTTACCTGGGTAAGTAGTAGTAGTATTAACACACCTCAGGAAGGAGACCCTTTAATAGGGCACACCAAGCCCCTAAGCAACAATCCTACTAAGGACCGTAGCCTGCCAAGCAACACCTGGTGATTCACGTGACCCTGGTAGGGAGAAATGAACCGCTGTAAATGCCTGGTTCAGAGCCTGCTGTGTCCCACAGCTGCCTTCCGGAAGCACCGCATGCTTGGCATACACAGCTTAAATAAGATGTGCGCCGGAACGTTATGAGCATGAGTGCACACGCTATCAGACCTGGCGAATGTGCGTGGCTGTATTGGCATATGATGTGAACCTTAGTGCGCCCAGATTAGGCTACAGCCCATGCGAGACTGAGTGTGCATAATGTCTATGGCGAAGCCACGTGCGCCATGGCTGCCAAACTGCTGAGCACAGCAGCACTTTTGCGAATGCACGTGTGCCATGGCGAACCAAGAGGTGAAATGGCGCACTGTCGTGCGCAATCATACAGGTGAAAAAAAAAAACAGCTAGACACAAGCAGAAAAGGTACACTTTGCAAACACCCACAGCTAGCCAAAAACTCACCCGTATGGTCACCACACACAGGTGTCCAGCCTCTAGCTAGCTTGACTGATTGTTACAACCACTGGGACACCCCACAATAAGTAAAGGGATTTCACTTATCCGTCCAGGTGCAGGGCAGCTTATAAACCAAAAGCCCAATCTTCACCCATCACGGCAGGTTCCTGTCACTTGAGGACATTCAAGGGCTGGGTAACCCTTTAATGTCCACTCCCTTGGACCTGTACAGAACCCTGCAGGAATGCCTTAGAACTGTGGTGTCAAGGATTCCACTTTGCAAGGTACAGGGCCTGGAGGTCACATTCCAGGCAAAACCTCGCAGGATCTTGAGTCTCGAGTCTTCTTTGCGAGACTCGGGTACCATTTATCTTTTTTATTTCCATACAATGTCCATACACCTAGAGATGACGTATAACCCAGTAGGCAATGAATATTAGCCTCTGTGTCCCATAACGTATAAAAAAAAAAAAATCTCATACTTGCTGTGGGAATACAGTAATGGTCAAAGAAACAAGATGACCTGGTCTTACCTGTCCTCGATGCTGGTGCCTTTACTGGACCGAGGCTTTGCAACATTACAGATTATAACCCACAGCACAGGGTCCAGGTATGGTACCCAAGGGTTTTACTTAGGTTTCACAGATCCGGATGCTCGGCTTATATTTTTGTATTAGAAGACAGTGAGGAGTTGAATGAAGAATTTAAAGTAAAATAATAAACTAGTCAAGCTAAGAATGATTCTCTATAATGGAGAAGAGGTCCATCACCTTAAGACACCACTAGAAAAAAAATGGACAATGCATGAAGTGGGAGAGGGTTACAGAGCAACAAAGGGAAGTGCTACAACCCCAAAATCCTATAAGGACAGACAGGATGAGATCAAGACATCTGTGCCTGGACTCGCGTAGTACTGAACGTCCAAAATCCAATGGAGACAGTAAAAATCCAGCACCAGAATGTCTTGGCATTAAAAGTACAAATATGTAGTTCATGGGAGAGGCTTATAGGGGGATGCCCAGGGGTACCAGTCCTCAAAAGCTTTACTAGTGCAAAAATCACCCAACTGCACCAGCCTATAACTTAGGGTCTATGAACATCAAGTATGTGTACTGTACGGTCTAATTAAGATGCATCCACAAGCGTGAATAAATCTCTTTAGCCAGCTGGATAATCGATGTGTCACTTTCCTCATAGCCAATTTACTTCCTGCAGCATTTTCATCAGTGGGGTAGTGATGCCTCACTCATCTGGGCAGGGAGGGACTGACAAGTATTTTGTGTGCAGTTTTAAGACAGACGTGACAAGAGTACTAGTGTGAAATGGGCCTAAGAACACAAATATGAACAGCTTTCCCAAGAAAATCAATGAAGTTTATAACCTTCATCTGTGCCAGTTGTTGCTGCTGATGTTGCTGCTGCAATCGTCTAAGTGCTTCCTGTTGCTGCTGCCTCTGTCTCTGAAGTTCTTTTTGTCTTTGAGCTTCTTCTCGCTTCTTGTGTTCTTCTTCTTCCTGCCGCTGTCTTGCCTCTTCCAGCAATCGTCGTGCTGTCTCTTCCTCTTCACGAGCCCATCTAGCTGCCTCCTCCTGCAAATAAAATGGAAAAAAGTACAATTGTTCTGGGACAGAAATACAATTCGTTTAGCAAAAAAGTGGTAGACAGGAGGGAGCATAAAACTTAGGGCCATTCACACTAGCCTTGCACTAAAACACTCCATTTATGTGTGCAAGCTGGTGTTCATTGTGAGAGGTGATGTGGTGCGCTGTTTCAGCCCATGCCATGGTTTCATTTATTTACACTTTATTGAAGTGTGTCAAATTTACCAATAATTCATAGTCTCTGCACAGCGGTTAACTGTGGTGCCATCCAATGAACTGTTGCAAAAACGCATGTTGGCGTTTTTCTGCACCACACCAGTGCTGTGGGGTGAATGTGGCACCCCACAGCTTTTTTGCTAAACAATTCGTTTAGCAAAAAAGTGGTAGACAGGAGGGAGCATAAAACTTAGGGCCATTCACACTAGCCTTGCACTAAAACACTCCATTTATGTGTGCAAGCTGGTGTTCATTGTGAGAGGTGATGTGGTGCGCTGTTTCAGCCCATCCCATGGTTTCATTTATTTACACTTTATTGAAGTGTGTCAAATTTACCAATAATTCATAGTCTCTGCACAGCTGTTAACTGTGGTGCCATCCAATGAACTGTTGCAAAAACGCATGTTGGCGTTTTTCTGCACCACACCAGTGCTGTGGGGTGAATGTGGCACATCTTAAACAATTGTTTTAATGTGCCCTGCAGTGATCTTGTGAATCCTTGGGTTGATCAGGGCAGCTTATGCTCTAGCTCTGGCAATAAATTGATCAACAGAGGACCCCAATATTAACCCTGGTATGAATACATTCATAAACACTTTAAATCTGCGAGTACGTGTAGAAGCCTTTTGTATTTAAAGTCTGTGTCAAAATACCAGCACAAACTCACTTGCTTCTTTTGAAGCTCTTCCCTTTGCCTTCTTTCCTCCTCCTCTCGTTTCCTTTCCTCCTCCTTTTTTCGCCTTTCATCTTCTGCCCTTTTCCTTTCCTCCTCAAGTCTCCGCCTTTCTTCTTCTTGTCGTCTTCTCTCCTCCTCCTGGCGCCTCCTCTCTTCAAGCAGCCTCTGTTCTTCCTCTCTTTTTCGCTCTTCTTCCTCTATCTGCCTTCTAAGTGCCAGTTCTTGTTCCCTCTGTCGCCGCAGAGCCTCTTCCTAAAAGAGAATACACAATCACTATTTTAAAGTGTTACTCAACCCAGAACCCGGCATTCACTCTATCTGGTCTCCCACAGTACACAGAGGAGTTTTTATTCTCCCCTAATTGCCTCATGAGGCTGCAGGACCCCTGTCCCTCTGCCGGGACAGAGCCAATTGGCCCTGTGCTGATCTCATGCACTCTCCCAAGAACAAAAAAAACTCTCTAGCAATACACACCAATCTGAGCATGTGCACAGTGCCCCCAGGGCTCTGTACTATCAGGAATTGGATTAGGGACAGTGAAAGGTGTTATGGTATGGGTACATAAAAAAAAATTGTAAATCATAAAATACACAATCACTTAGGCTGCTTTCACACTGGGGCGGTATTCAGGCGTTACAGCGCTAAAAATAGCACCTGTGTAGCGCCTGAAAAAAACCGGCCCCTTTCACTCCAGTGTGAAAGCCGGAGGGCTTTCACACTGGAGCGATGCACTGGCAGGACGGTGAAAAAAGTCCTGCTAGCCGCATCTTTGGAGCGGTGAAGGAGCGGTGTATTCACCGCTCCTAAACCGCTCCTACCCATTGAAATCAATGGGACACCGCGGCAATACCGCTGGCAAAGCGCCGCTGCAGCGGCGCTTTGCGGGCGGGTTTAACCCTTTTTCGGCCGCTAGCGGGGGTTAAAACCACCCCGCTCTAGCGCCCGCAGACCACCGCTAAAACGACGGTAAAGCGCCGCTAAAAATAGCGGCACTTTACCGCCGACGCCGCTCCCGCCCCAGTGTGAAAGCAGCCTAAGACTCAAGACAAGGTGGGTTTTTCCCCATAGGTGGGGGGAATTAGTAAGCAAACTCCCTTGTGTACAGAGCAAAAGCTTGGACAATGGTTTCACTCAACCAGAGATGACCTGAGTCACTCCCAGATATGTTCTTTTAGCGTGAAGACAGATTGTCTATTTACCTGTATTAGAGAGGTATCAGGACATTTTCGCTAACGGATTGTAAGGATATGGAACTTGAACCCAAAAAGACAACAATGGCAGAGAAAACCAGTAAAATTATACACCAAATGAAGTCCAGTTTCAACTCAAACAGAAATTACAATATATATATATATATATATATATATATATATATATATATATATAAAATTACTATGCTGCTATATACAAGAATCAATGTATGCCAAAAGTCACCCACATCTTGTAAAAGAACTTTGGCACAATTATTATGAGGGGGAAAGGATGTGTTTTGTCCTATGAATATATGACAGTCACAGTATATTTACTAAAGGTCATAATTTATTATAACCAGCAAAGGACACGATATGGGGACAGCAAATCAAAGACTTATGAAGACGGGCAATCACCAGATCACCGCAATATGAAACATATTAAAATAAAGTTCATAATACCAGATGCAATCATAGGCAGTGTTCATTTTAGTCTTAGGACTAATATGGAATTTTAGTTTTAGTCCCATTTTAGTCTCCTGCAATTGTTTTAGTCGTATTTAGTCGACTAAAATGTCCTACGTTTTAGTTGACTAAAATCTCCAGTACTTGGAATTTCGTTGTAGTCAGTGTTTTGCCTAAAATGGCATTTTAGTTTTAGTCTCATTTTAGTCTTTTGACTAAAATGGCTTTTAGTTTTAGTTGTATTTTAGTCATCTCATTTGTTTTAGTCGTATTTTAGTCAACTAAAATAGTATTCATTTAGTCGACTAAGATGTTTAGTCATTTTATTTGACTAAAATGTTTTAGTCGACTAAATTAACACTGATCATAGGATAATAAAATGTCCTATTATACAACTGCAATGACCACTAGTGGGCAGATGAGAAAGGGATAGTTACCGCCCAAATTTGAAACCAACCAATCATGAGATGGTAAACATGAGGGGGAAGATACAAATTCAAATAATGGTACTCTTTCCCATAAATGGGAGACACACATTCTCAGGACAGAACCACACACCCACTTGCTGATACATTTCCTGGATGATTGAGAAGACTGCTGCCAGGTACTGGAACTCACCAATTATACTTTCAATACTCGGAACAGCTTCCCTTTCAAAGCAGTAGTGAGCTACAGACTAAATATCAACTATTTTGCTCGCAAAACCATATGGATTGTATTTTTACAGTTTTTACGTTTTGATATATTTTTTACAGTGTGCAGGAAAATGTACTAAAGTTTCCTACATAGTCTATGTTGAAATTGTGTATGGATGAATTGGGCATAGATCTGTATTGCAGCTAAATTAGCTATTGTGGTTTCCCAGTGAGATTGTTTATTGTCCACCATAATTTAACAGTTCTATTTTAAGTTAGGACTTGCCGTTTATTAAAAATGTAGTAGGATTTTTCTTTTTGCTCTTAAAAATACGTTCCTTCTTTCAACCGATCTCGGAGAGTTGGAAATAGTCTTAAGAGTATTCAGGGTTCTTATTTTTATATTTTAAAGCACGGTGAACTGCATCAGCCCCAGAAAATTTTACCCCCTTCCTGACCCAAGCACTTTTTACAATTTGGCACTGCGTCACTTTAACTGACAATTGCGCATTGCTGTACCCAAACAAAATTTGCGTCCTTTTTCTCCCATAAATAGAGCTTTCTTTTGGCAGTATTTGATCACCTCTGCCGGGTTTTTTTTTTGCGCTATAAACAAAAAAATTTTTTTTTTTTACTTTTTGCTATAATAAATATCCCCAATTTAAAAAACAAAACAAAAAAAAAAACACAATACATTTTTTCTCAGTTTAGGCCGATATGTATTCCACATTTTTTTTACTAAAAATGCAATAAGAGTATATTGATTGGTTTTCGCAAAAGTTACAGTGTCTACAAACTATGGGAAAGATTTATGGCTTTTTTTTTTTTTTTTACTAGTAATGGCGGTTATATGAGATTTTTAGCGGTATTACAACATTGCAGTGGACAGATCAAACACTTGACACATTTTTGGGACCACTGACATTTATACAGCGATCAGTGCTATAAAATGCACTGTTTACTGTGTAAATGGCAGGGAAGGGGTTAACACTAGGGGGTGATGAAGGGGTTAAATGTGTGTTGCCTCAGTGTGTTTTAACTGTATGGTGATGCGACTTACTAGGGGAGGAGACATTGTTATTCCTACTCAGTAGAAACAACACGTCTCCTCTGCCCCGACAGCACACACAAATCCCCATGTTGGCATTCGTGCACGTGATTGCATGTGGCCAGCGGCTATCATGCCCGGGGGCAACGTGCATTGTGTCCCCCACTGTGCAGCTGGCGTGCGCGCCCACTGGCGGCTATTAAAGGGAAAGCCATATTATATTATATATACAGGCTTTTGCCCAGGAGAGCCATTGTGCCGCAGTAAATCTGCGTGAACCGGTTAATCACCCTTTTTATAGCTGGTTGTAGCTGTGTCAGGTTTGGTCTTTGAAAGTTAAAAGAAATTACCTTTACCACTGTTTAAGCCCCGCTAGCGGCCAAAGAAAGGCATTACTTCAGCAGCGCTTTCCATTCATTTCAATGGGCAGGGGTGGTTTAGGAGCGGTGTATACACCGACCACGCACCGCCCCTAAGATGCTGTTTTTTCAGGACTTTTTCTAACATCCTGCAAGTGCGCTGCCCCAGTGTGAAAGCACCTGGGCTTTCACACTGGGATAGCATGAGAGGCATTTTTCCTTTCGCTATTTTTAGTGCTAAAACACCTGAAAAATGCCTTCAGTGTGAAAGGGGTCTATGGGGGACTGTGTGACTGGGGAAATACACAGAACTGTCTTTTCTTGAGAATGAATAGTATTTTGATGAGAGCGTGTTTACCACCACCATCTCCCTTTATTTGGAGAGAGGAAGAGGCCCCCCCCCCCTTTTTTTTGCTATTGAATATTTTATGGAGATGGGTTTTATTTGGGTTTATTAAATGGGGGAAAATTTGAGGCAAGAAGTACTGGGACATACTATGGCAACAGGGTATAATTTGTTGGAATAGACACCTAGGTATAGAGAAATAGAGCAAAAGGGTTAGCTGATCGCTGAAAATGGTGGAGAGGCTCATCATGTTATATATATGACTGAAATTATATGATTTAGATGAGCGATACAAGTCTGATATATTTGAACTGTTGACATTATTACTTTATATATTTTCAAATATCTGGAAAAGACGTGTCTGTGTTTTTCTTGTCTTATGAAAAAAAAGATGAAAAAAAAAAAAAAAGAAAGGGGTCTATGGGGGACTGTGTGACCGGGGAAATATACAGAACTGTCTAGTTTGATTCCCCTGTCAGAATGGAGATTTGCCTTGTTTACATAAGCTGAATTTGCATACCAAGAAATATGTCATGAGATAGTCTGCCTTGATTCAAATAGAGAAAAGTTGCAGGCGTTAAGGCATGCCAATTTACCTTGAAATTTGAAAAATTGATTCTCGCCAATAACCATTAACTACTTCCAACCTAAGGATGTCAGTTGGGTCATTGAGTGGGGATATCTGAATGATGCCTGCACTTTTTTCAGCCGGTGATTCTCTGCACCGTAACAATAATCATGGCAGTAGGTCATTCTTACAGGAGGCGGTAGAAGACATGCCTGCCCTCCTGTGCTGCGACTGACTCGCCTGTGCGATCGGCGAGCCGGAGAATGATTCGGCCATTGGCAGAAGTTGATCAAAGATATCTGGTGACCAGATAGTCCCCAGTCATCCCTATGACCTTCAGAGGCCCGTCCCTGACGTTATGGCGTCACTTCCGGGCCGAAGGGAGAAAACATTGCTGGGGACGTGGCTGGAAAGGCGGAGACCGTTTATTTTATTATTTTTCATCTTGGTCTTTTCAGCCTGTAGGAGAAATCTGGGATTTTATAGATCCTAGATCTCTCCATAAAGAGGATCTGTTACTATTCCTATTACAAGGGATATTTACATTTATTTTTTTACAAAAAAAGTTATAAAAACATTTTTTACATTTTTTTTTTTTTAAAGAGAAAGTGTAAATATAAAAAAAGTAAAACAATGATCAATGTACATGATTACAAATGTATTAATCCAAATACATAAAAATTGGATGACGGAGAAAAAACAGCTGGAAATATGTAATGCTGGAGTTCATACTTGTACCTTACATTTTAATTTATTTACACCATGAATGAACCCTCTCATTTATGTGGATACTGTATATTTACTACTTACCAAGCTTCAGCAATACATATTTCCAACTGTATTTTGCGGTTATCAGATTGTTTATATATTTGGATTAATACATTTGTAATCATGTGCATTGATTATTTTACTACTAGGTTGTCGTGTGCTTCATTTAAATGTTATTTTATTTTGAATGTATAGATTTAGGGATGGGGGCACATGATCACATTATTGAATTAGATTTGTTGTGACCTAAAGTATGTATATTTACTTTGTTATATTGGGTTGACACAATGATCTTAATGTCTGTTTATATAATGAGTCGTGAAGTGCAGTGCAGCACTTTTAGTTTATTAATTTAGTAAATGACATTGATGCTTTGTCCCACAGCATTAACCCCTTCCACGGCAATACATTTCAGAAGCCAGGCTGAGGACAAACACACTGGATAATTGCAGACTGGAGGGAAAACCTCCAAGCAACAGTGTAGAAAGTAGTCTTGATTGAGAGGGAAAAAAACAAAACATCAAATTGTTAGAAAGTGACAGGTTTGTCTTTTGTCTGCTGGCAGTGCAGGTGGGGCCAGGGGATAAAAGACTTGCATCACAGAATGTAAACAATTCCTGGAAGCTGCAGGCATTGGATTTCAGCAAGTATTCACCTAATGTCTGGGGGCTAAAAGAAAAAATATTGAGGAGCTTGCTGTACTAACTATGCAATGTTAGTACAGTTGCCATCTCCCTACTGAGCTACTGCCCCTACTCTCCCCCATGCCAGAATACACTGATCAGCACTCTCAGCCAATGGCCGTTTGGCAGCGGTTTTCCAGTATGCCCCTTGCTTCTGTCAGACAGGCTGCTGTACAAACCAGACGAACGTCAGTTCTGTTGAACCGGCTGCTAATCGACCAGTGTGTACAAGGCTTAAGGAAGGGACGTGTGGGCTCTGTTGGGTCAACAGAGGAGGGCAAACACAATAGGTGCACTTTGTATGAAGGTGCACTTATTCTTTAAGACTTCCTAAGTCCCTCAATGGGCAGGAAAGAAAACGAATATAGCTAAAAATACTAATAACCTGGAAAAAAAAACGATTATTCTTGTTAATACCTAGGTATATCAGTTAAATTTCTTAAGCAAGCAGGCAAGCATAGTGGGCACTTATGCAACCTATTTTCATCTGTGTACAGTTGCTTTAAGTTTTCAAGGAGCTCTAATGTGCAAATAGAAATGTAAAGTGTATTTACACTTTTGTAACCAAATTGGGATAATATCTGTTTATCTGTTACATGTCCCGTACACACACTATATATATATATATATATATATATATATATATATATATATATATATACACACACACACACACATATATACACATATATACATACATATACATACATATATTTTGTCCTTTACATAAGCATGAACAATTAAATGCACAGATGGTGTGCTAAATCTTTCATTTATCTGTATTTTGAAAGAAGAGGGCGAATTCAACTAGTGGATCTTTAGCACTCAATTTTCTTTTTTCCCCTCCCCATTATATTACTCAAATATAGGTGTGCATAAGGTTGTATTAACTTATTGCATCTGGGGTGCTAAACAAAGCATTTAACTATATATGCAAGCAACATCAGAGATCTATTGTACTTATCTTCACAGATTCTCTTTAGACTTGCCTGAGTCTCACAAATCCAGGTCAGTATATATATATATATATATATATATATATACATACATACACACTCGTAGCTCTCTCTTAGATAGTAAGCTCACATAAGCGGAGCCTTCCTAACACTCAAATTATATTTAACTGCACTGTCTCTATTACATTTTAAGGCATTGCACAAACTTTAATACCTGTTTTCGACGTGCCAGCTCCAGCTCTTCTTTTCTTTTCCTCTCCTCCTCTTCAAGTCGTCGACGCTCTTCCTCTTCTTGCTTGGCCCTCAATTCTGCTTCCCTTCTCTCCTGCTCAATCTTGAAAGCAAAGATCCATTACTATCCATTTCCATTCATATACAACATTACATATGATATAGATATAGCAATCCTGTCCACCTAAGCAATTATTCAGGAGCAACAGAACATACTAGTATTCCATCATTTGGGTATCCAAGTAACCAGTGTATACCTTAACAAATCAGCATCTATGTAAATAATGGTTCCACACTGTGCAAATTGGGCATAGGTGAACGTTTTTGTGCCTCTGATATGAAACACTGATGTAAAGGAGAAACGGAAGGGGGGGGGGGGTGTAGGGTGACTGATATGGAAAAGGGGGGGGGGAGATGGGAAGGGGTAGTTGATTCTCTGATGTGACATTCGTTCACAAAACTGATTTTACTTTGGGGCCCCTATGAATTAGTAAAATATAAGGCCCCCATACTGCAGTTTGAAGAGCCTGGACTAAGGGAATGCTTTACATGGAGGACACACTAGTGATAAAGCATATAATGTACAGTAAGTTCTCAGGGAGCCTCCATTGGATGACAGAGGTGGCTCTGCTGAAAAGTCAAGCTCAGTCACCATCATACCAGGACAGAAGTCCTAGATAGTCCAGAATGAAGATACTGCCGTGGGAACAAACCATGTGCCAATATCATGAAAGTAAGCCCTTTTGAATACAGAAGCCAAGGGCTCAGAGAAAGAACTAAACCAAATAATGATTTTAGGACATCAAACGTCCAAATAAATGTCCATGGTACAGGCACAGGATTTCATCTTTGGACCAAAAAAACTCCCAGATATTTAGACTTGACTATATCAACAGTGCAGGGTTATACAATGCCCTTTTCTGTCCTTGGTAGTTGGCTGCTTGGATATAGCATTTATATTTTATCTTTCTTTTAAATATTTGCCAAAGGCAAAAAGAAAAACCAGGACCACACTAATGCATACAAGCAAACATACTGCTCATGAGTAAGCTTCATTTATTCCATTATATAGGCAAACACATGGGTATAAGTGTAAGGGGATTACCTCCTGGGTTTTAAAACTGTAGCAATTCAGAAAGGGTTGGCTCGAAATTACACAGTATTCTGTGTTTCTACATTGTCTGCAGTGGGTGGAAAAAAAAAAACTGGAGCACACAGAATCTGGTGTAGCTGTGCATGATAACCAATCCGCTTCTAACTTTAGCTCGTTCAATTCAAGTGGTTTTAAAGCCACTTGTTTAATAGTATACAATCTCCTGTGTTTAACTGCTTAAGGACCGCCTCACGTCGATATACGTCGGCAGAATGGCACGGCTGGGCACAATCACATGCCTGTATGTGATTCTTTAAGTGCGCAGACGTGGGTCGAGAGCGCATCGGCGGTGCGCTCCTGACCCGGTCCTGAGCTCCGTGACTGTGGCCGTGAGACCAGCGGACCCGATCGCCGCTGGTGTCCCGCAATTGGGTCACAGAGCTGAAGAACGAGGAGAGGTCTGTGTAAACAAACCTCTCCCCGTGCTTCCTAGTGTGGCCTGTCACCGATCATCTGTTCCCTTTTATAGGGAAGGACGATCGGTGACATCACATGCCAGACTACGCCCCCTACAATAAAAAAAAAAAACACACACACAACGTCATACATAACACCTATACTGCCCCCTAGTGGTTAACTCTTTCACTGCCAGTGTCATTTATACAGGAATCAGTGCATTTAAATAGCACTGATGGCTGTATGAATGACAATGGTCCCAAAAATGTGTCAAAAATGTCCGATGTGTCCGCCATAATGTCGCAGTCACAATAAAAATTGCTGATCGCCGCCATTACTAGTAAAAAAAAAAAAAAATAATAAAAATGCTATAAAACTATCCCCTATTTTGTAAACGCTATAACTTTTGCGCAAACCAATCAATCGCTAATTGCGATTTTTTTTTTTTTCCAAAAATATGTCGAATATGCATCGGCCTAAACTGAGGGAAAAAATCTTTATATATTTTTGGGGATATTATAGCAAAAAAGTAAAAAATATTGAATTTTTTCCAAATTTGCTCTATTTTTGTTTATAGCGCAAGAAATAAAAACCGCAGAGGTGATCAAATACCACCAAAAGCAAGCTTTATTTGTGGGGAAAAAAGGACGCCAATTTTGTTTGGGAGCCACATCACACGACCAATTGTCAGTTAAAGCGACGCCGTGCCGAATCGCAGAAAGGGGCCTGGTCCTTTGGTTGCAAATTGGTCCGGGGCTTAAGTGGTTGTGAACCCTTAAGCCCCATACACACACACACACAGATTTTCTGCAGATTTTTGCCTTGAGGTTTACCAAAACCATGTAGTGCAAGGGCCCTTCAGCCACCTGCAAAGTGATCTGGAGGAATGTTTCTTCAGAGACTCACCAACAGGCATAAAGATCTGGCATGGATGGCAATCTAAGGGGGGTTGCCATTTAGGACATACATGCATGCCAGAAACCTGTGCAGATACAGACACTGCCCCTTTTGCATCATCCAGGAGGAAACCGCTTTGCATGTTTTCTGTGAGTGTCCCTTTGCATAGGGCCTGTTGAGGGCTCTGGAACCTGATCTCAAAGACTTTGTACCACAGACTGCTATCACACACTTTGGTGTTGAACGGACTCTTCTGTGGACCCCATTCACAGGAGGACATTGATAGTGCCTGGCAGGTGCTGTGCTGCTTTAAGGATGCTGTCTGGTGCGCCACAAAGTGCCTCATCCACCAGAGGGAGAGGATGTCCATCGAGGACTGTCGCAGACTGGTCCACAGTCTGCTCAGAGACTATCACTTGATGGACTTTGAGGAAGAGGATGTCTGAAGATTTCCCCTTCCCCCCCATCCTCTTTCTCCCTCCCCCCCCCATTATGTATCCTTTGGCAGTTCAATAAAGCTTTGGGCCTGTGAACTCTTCTTACCCCTCCCTACCCCACCTTCTCCACCCACCCTCATCAAACCTGTTGCTCATTGAAATGCCTTTCGATTTAACAGTATGACTTGACTTTTCTGACATGTTTATGGAAGTAATGCGGCGTCATGCATGATGTGATGTTTCAGGGTACCATTCGTCTGCGCAACACATCAGGCATCATACCGCAGGATGAATGTAATGTATGCTTGGAACTGTATTATGTAGTGTATTCATGCGCTGCGTCACAGTACAGATTGGAATGTACCCCGTTTAAAGTATTTTTTGTATATTTTCTTGCAAAATAAAGTATACATTTTCAATCAAAAAATGTATGATTTTAGTGTATTTTTAGCTTTGGTAAACATTTGCGCAAATATCATGGGTCCTTAAAAATCAGTAGCACATTTTTATGCTACTGGTCCTCTGCTTTCAGAAAATATATGGTTTGGGGATCTTTAACAAACTCTGAAAGCTGTAAGGGAACAATGAAAACTTAGATTTTGAGAAATGTGGTTATTTACATTTTTGTGTACATTCAGTCTACCATTTTGCAAAGGCGCAATTTAAAAATTACAAATATTTATTTATTAACGCAATACAGGTTAAGCTTTTATATTTAATAGGAATTTTGTAGGAATTTTGTAAAATTTGCTGTGATCTAAAAAGGATTTGAGCAGATATTTATTTTTTATTTAAAAAATAAAAAAAGCAAAGGAAAAATTGCAAAAATGGCCTGGCCATCAAAGTGTAAAAATGGAGCACATGGCCTGGCAGCGAAAGCGTTAATACATGATTCAGGGCAGTAGTCTCTTACAAGCAGGTATTGTATAAAGCTAATGGATTGGACTTTAGCCCTGAACTTGCTATGATGCAATCATTCCATAATTTTATATAGCTACATTGTTAACAATGGGTTGCGCCAATTTGAATTACTATTTTTACCTTGGCAGCTTTTGCTTTTTCCATCTGTTCCAGCTGCTCTCTTGATGCTCCCTGAGATGCCACCTCTACAGGCAGGTCCCACACACTGCTTCCCTCCCACACTGAAAACAGAGGTTAAAAATGATCAAAACACATGCAAGAATAATCAATGAAATTCTGAGAATAAAAAGCTGTAAAAAAACTAAATAATAAAAACAGGCAACATATAACATGCAGAAAAAATTTTAACACCTGTAAATTCCATATATTGGGAGTACAGGCTGGATATTCATTGATACTGGG
Organism: Lithobates pipiens; assembly: GCF_037356315.1. Lineage (NCBI taxonomy): Eukaryota > Metazoa > Chordata > Amphibia > Anura > Ranidae > Lithobates > Lithobates pipiens. Next base: position 485,286,759 of record NW_027507758.1, read on the forward strand.
TCATGGGCTGCTACCTTAAGGTGACTGGACATGCACCTATAAAACCTTACCCCGTTCCATGAGACGTCCATTTTATTTTTAGCAAGCAATGCAGATTAAAGTTGGCCATAAATGTATAGAATTTCAAATGAAAATTCTTAAGAAAAGTCTAATGAAAATTTTTTATGAAACTTCTCAGATCATTCAAACGTCATTCAAAAGATTGTTTGTTTTAAGCTTTTGTTTAGGAATGAATGGACTTTACCAAACAAAAACCACAAACATGGTTTGAAATTTATTCATTCAAGAAAAATGTCCCATTCTGCTCCATCAAATGCAGTCGAAAACAAATGCCGATTTGACAAACTAATAATTAGAAAAACAAATGAACTTTCTTAGAACATTGTTTTCCTAAGAATTTTTGTTTGATGGCCTTACAAAGATAAGCAACAGACACTTGATGTTGAAATGCTCAGAAGACCCCCACCAATCTGCTTGAGTGAGCACGAAACAGTACCAGAGGCACCCTTTATCTTTTATAGTTTAAGCTCTTAGAATGAGTGGTCTTATCCATCTAATGGGCTTGGAAGTAGGGTGTCCCTTTTGAGACCCTGTGGGCAGGACAAAAGTCTGTTTTCTGAAAAGAGGTCGTAGTTTAGACAGACTTGTACAGTCCTGACCGCGTCCCAACAATGGACTATTTCCAGTCAAAAACCACATATCTTATTTTACAATATTATAACATGAACTGAGTCCAGGGAATTACCAGAACATCGATTGCCAGTGCTAAAGGATCTATGATCCTGGCCACAATCGGGGGAAAATTTTTTGAACCTGGAGGCCAGGATGCCCACAATTGGAGTACACCATTTCTGACATACAGTAGGAGACTGAAGATGTCAGGATGAATAGACATGAAGGGGCCATTCCCCTTGGTCAAGGAAATCTGACTACCGGGATGTAGAACACAAGAAACTGCCAAGAATGTTTCTCCTTCCAGGAGATGGTCAGACATACTTTCAAGGTTGAGGCATATATTACTACCTTTCACCAATAAGATAAGATTACCTTCCACCTTTGATAAGATTAACTCAACTTTCCCATTTAAGACAGGGTTGAAAATCCACCTAGCTAAGAAATTCCTTGCTTGGCTGGACAAGAGCATGGGAGGTCAGGACAGGAAGTGCGTTTGTTCCATGCTAAGATGATGTTATGTTAGAGGGGCCTTGAAAAGAACAGACATTTTGAGGCCTAGAAGTGTAATGGAGAATCTCACAGAGGGTTGGTCTTTGACATAGAAGACCAAATGCGCCAATTTGGTTTTTTGGAAGACAGACATTTGCTTGGGCTTTGTCTAGAACGAAGCCCAAGCATTCCAGGTGAAGGAATGGTTGGAAGAGCAGATTTTTGTAAGTCAGTTACCCATCTGAAACCCTGAAGTATCTAAATAGTCCTGTGGACATTTTCACATGGCTGAAGGGAGACAAGTCTGTCAAGAGAATGTTTTCTAAATACCATGTGACGTAAAGATACCCCTGAGTTCTTAATGTGGAAATTAAAAGTGAACAAAACATCGCCTCAAGAGTGTGTAATTTCCCCAGACCATAGCACATAGGTGTCCGTTTAGTAAACTGTGATAAGCTGAGATCAGGATGATCTCTGCTTATCTCAGAGCATTGCAGGTTTAATATACCGAGATGAGTGCTGGAGAATTATTTTTTCTCTTCTCATCTCAGAACACAGAACGGCTGCATTGACTGCAACAGAAACAGCATGTTTAGTAAACAGAGATGCCACTTTATCTCTGTGCTTCTCTTTCAAGTTCTCCTTTCTGGCTTCTCCAGCCCAGAGGTGGAGATAGCAGGAGATCTCTGCTTCTTCCTTCTTCCGTGGCCAAAAATGAAAGTAAAAACTTTAACTGCAGTGAAAAATACACCAACAGCAGGTTACAAATACATTAACTATACAATTACACACAGAGATATTATATATATATATATATATATATATATACACACACATACATATATATACACATACATATATCTGTGTGTGTATATATATTTATATTTGTGTGTGTATATATATTTTCAAAAAACTCACGGAACGGATCGTTCCTGGGATCAGAGTCACGGATTGGACCATTTTTCGGATCAGCAAATAATAATTGGCTGAGCATGACTGGGTATCGCTGAGTATTGGCAGGGTATTGGCAGAGTATTGGCAGGGTATTGGCAGAGTATTGACACGGTATTGGCAGGGTATGGCAGAGTATTGGCAGGGTATGGCAGAGTATTGGCAGGGTATGGCAGAGTATTGGCAGGGTATGGCAGAGTATTGGCAGGGTATGGCAGAGTATTGGCAGGGTATGGCAGAGTATTGGCAGGGTATGGCAGAGTATTGGCAGGGTATGGCAGAGTATTGGCAGGGTATGGCAGAGTATTGGCAGGGTATGGCAGAGTATTGGCAGGGTATGGCAGAGTATTGGCAGGGTATGGCAGAGTATTGGCAGGGTATGGCAGAGTATTGGCAGGGTATGGCAGAGTATTGGCAGGGTATGGCAGAGTATTGGCAGGGTATGGCAGAGTATTGGCAGGGTATGGCAGAGTATTGGCACGGTATTGGTAGAGTATTGGCACGGTATGGCAGAGTATTGGCACGGTATTGGTAGAGTATTGGCACGGTATTGGTAGAGTATTGGCACGGTATTGGTAGAGTATTGGCACGGTATTGGTAGAGTATTGGCACGGTATTGGTAGAGTATTGGCACGGTATTGGTAGAGTATTGGCACGGTATTGGTAGCGTATTGGCACGGTATTGGCAGGGTATTGGCAGGGCATTGCAGGGTATTGGCAGACTATTGACAGGGTATGGCAGACTATTGACAGGGTATGGCAGACTATTGACAGGGTATGGCAGACTATTGACAGGGTATGGCAGACTATTGACAGGGTATGGCAGACTATTGACAGGGTATGGCAGACTATTGACAGGGTATGGCAGACTATTGACAGGGTATGGCAGACTATTGACAGGGTATGGCAGACTATTGACAGGGTATGGCAGACTATTGACAGGGTATGGCAGACTATTGACAGGGTATGGCAGACTATTGACAGGGTATGGCAGACTATTGACAGGGTATGGCAGACTATTGACAGGGTATGGCAGACTATTGACAGGGTATGGCAGACTATTGACAGGGTATGGCAGACTATTGACAGGGTATGGCAGACTATTGACAGGGTATGGCAGACTATTGACAGGGTATGGCAGACTATTGACAGGGTATGGCAGACTATTGACAGGGTATGGCAGACTATTGACAGGGTATGGCAGACTATTGATAGGGTATGGCAGACTATTGACAGGGTATGGCAGACTATTGACAGGGTATGGCAGACTATTGACAGGGTATGGCAGACTATTGACAGGGTATGGCAGACTATTGACAGGGTATGGCAGACTATTGACAGGGTATGGCAGACTATTGACAGGGTATGGCAGACTATTGACAGGGTATGGCAGACTATTGGCACGGTATTGGCAGGGAATTGCAGAGTATTGGCAGAGTATGGAGGGATGACTGTGACTGCAATTGTTACAGAGCAGCGCTGTGGACACTACAGATCCAGCCCACAGCGCTGCTTCTATCCGATCTCTCCCCTCCACTTTACAGAAGGGAGAGAGGAACCAACGTTTGTTTACAAGTGATCGCTCCATCATTTGACAGAGTGATCAAATCGTAAATGGCTGATGGGTGCACCAAGATAGCTAGCGCTCCAGAGCTAGGCCAAAGCCGCGACCTTTCCTAAGGCCGAGACCGCGGAACGCTGTGTGTGCCGATCCGAACAGGGTGACCCATTCGAATCACGGATCAGTGACGATCTGTTGCACCCCTAATATATATATTATATATATATATATATATATATATATATATATATATATATATATATACACACATACACATATATAGGCATATATATATATATATATATATATATATATATATATATATATATATATATATATATATATATATATATATATATATATATATATATATATATATATATAAAGGCAGTGTTGTGGCTACAGAAGTACAACTGATGCTGTAATTTTGACAGCTGCGCAGATGATGCATTGCTGATAACGCGCAAGGTGGCTGTAAAATTCAGAGCATCAGATGAGTCCAGTACACACTGCGTTTGCATAAGTGTATATGTTAATACGCCTGTGTGAAAAACGCCATATATACTTTACACACACACACACACATATATATATATATATATATTATATATATATATAGATATTATTATTATGTATTTATTATTATTTTAATTGTTAATTTAATATTTTTATTGTTATGCTTTTTTTAAATTACTTTGAACTATTTAATATATGTATTTATTGTTTTTATATGAATGGTGCATATCTGCATGACAAATAGGGTACTATCATTTCAGAATACACCATTCGCATAAATATGCACATATGTTATGTATTAGAATGTTTTACAGTTATGGGGTGTCTGTTTATTGGGTAGGGGGATTATATCTATTATTAACTTAATATGTGCAGTGTATGTGGAGTGCTTCGTATTTCACTTTGGGATTCTGATACTGAAATCTCCTGAGCTATTGTGAGATTACAGAAACGGAAGCCGTTCAGGGTTCTCAGAGCGTTTGTAGATCACTTCTATTCTCAGTGGGAGAAGTGATCTACATGATATATTAAACTGCCACATGGGTGAGAACAAATATCTCCGAGAAGAGCAGAGAACTCGAGAGATGTAAAATATCAAAATATACTAAACGGACACCTTAGTGTGGCTCCTTTCTGCTCTTTTCTTCCTTTGCTATATGCATGCATTACTTCTGACAGTTTTCTCATAAACCAAGAAATACTCAGGGAAGCCTCAGGTGTGCATATCTCCTACTGAGACTGTGTAGAGGGGAGTGTGTCCTCTCTCCCCACTTAGGTGTCAGATTACACCAAGCTCTGAGCTGTGTGCAGTGTGTGACAGCAGATCCCTGTCTCCTGGACTAATCTATGTACTCTGGAAGGCTTTAGAGGAGAGAAGACTGCAGATGAATATGTACAGTTTATGTAGAAGGATTTCATTCATCACGGTGTATCGCCTGATGTTAGTAATTTTAAGTGGGCTAAAGTTAGGGTTTATTATCACTTAACGTGATATTAAAGTGAATTTAGATTTCATTTTTAAACATGTTATACTTGCCTTCCTTATGCAGTGTTTTTGCACAGAGCAGCCACGATCCTCCTCTTCTCATGTGACCTGCTGGCGCTTCTGGCCCGCCCCCTCCTGTCAAGTGCCCCCAGAGCAAGCAGCTAGCAATGGGGGAACCCGAGCAGGCTCGCTCCCAAGCCGTGGCTCTGTCTCCATTCACATACAGAGCTGCGGCTTGGCCCTTCCCCCTCATTAATTCACTGGCAAAAAAAACTTCAGCCTTTACACTTTTAAGAGGGCAAGAAGGGGTGCAAATACCTTTGTGACTACTCTGGCAGCAGAGGCTAGGCCAAATAGCAGTTTATCTCCTATTGTGAAGCAGAAAAAGTGCTAATGAAGTTGGTAAAATAGAAACATGTAGACAGACTTCTTGAATGTCTATAGATGCTTGGTACCCTATAACAGAGAGGCAATAATTAACTTTGCTTATTTCATAGAAAACCTTGGCATTAAAAAAAGATAGTAATTTGGGGATTTTAGGTCCAGGACAAGGTGAATATTAGATCAGGTTTTAAGAAAGTGATTTGGATGTGTGTCACTACTAGTCTGTTTTTCCATTATGTGTTGCGCCTTGTGGGTTTATGTTTGTATATGTATGGTTTTAGTCAGTCATGAACTAGATTTTTTATTTTATTTTTGTAATGTAAAAGGTGAAAACAGGAGACAGTGAGCAAAACACATTCCCTCTACTGTGGACCTCCTTCAATTACATAATGACAAGGAAAAGTTAGCATAAATCTGTTTTTGACTTGGTAATCACTAACACTCCATCAGATACCATAACCAACTATCTACTCGGGTTAAGTTGCAAACATAACTCTTCATTCACAAGATTACCTGAAATGTAGGCCTAGACTACACTCAGGCTATTATGTAAGAGTAGAAGCAAATTTGCACGAATTACAGAGTGGGCAATTGTACTTTTAACTAAACGGTGTTCAGAGACTGAATGCCACCCACTTCGCCCCTAAAACATGGGAGCTACTATGCATATCAGACCTACCCCAGAGCTCTCCTTCAAATCACAAAAATAAACATGTAAGCTGTTGTCTTGCATACTAAGAATATGACCCATATCTTGCAATGCTTACGTGTGGGTGGAGGAGCAGCTGTCTGAAGTTCCCATAAAGGCGTGTTATCTGGCACAGACATAGCTCTTGACAATGCAGGAATAACTGTCTGTTCAGATATTCTAGGAGAAATCAGAAAATTATAGCATTAGTTGAGAAATCCTTTACTAGATGAAAAATACACAATAGACAACATGGTCTGTGTGATATATTACCTCATCTTTAGAGCCTGGAACTGCTGCAGGAGTAGAGCCAGCTGTTGCTGCTGCTGTGACGAAAGAGCTGCTTTCTGCTGCTGTGCCATCATCTGGGCATATTGCTGTCTGTGAAGACAACGGTAACATTTTTAAACATGGTCTCACCACCAGAAGAACAAAAAAAAAAGAAAGAATAGAAGAGCATGAAAATAAATTAAACATGAAAACATAGGAATTTTGACTTGCCTGTAAATGCCACATCTTAGAGAACAGTACAGGACATTTTATTCCTACACCATGATTGGACCCTGGCAAACCTTTGAGAACACATGCCCAGTGGGGTGCCACCCCTGTAATCCTACTCCACCAAGCCCTCTGTTTTGTAGTAAACAATGCAGAGTAAAAAGGAGAGTTGAGGGAGAGTGGCCTGTGTCCTGTACTGGAATTAACAGGCAATTCAAAATCCCTCTGATCTTAACTGTACAGGACACAGATATCCTATTCATACACCATGAGATGTCTCCCAGCTATGAATAGAAGGATGGCAACAACTAGACAAATGAAACTGTGCCAACATACCCAAAAACAAGAGTAAAATACCCAGGTTCAGAGTGTTGCTGCAGGAACCAGGCGGTTAAAATCTATGTCAGAAGATGGACATCCACCTGGTAAAATTTTGAAAAAGTATGAACAGAAGAGCAGGTGGGTGACAGAGGCTTGGTACCTAAAGGCCCAGGATAGTCAAACAGGTGTGGTTGAGTGTGTGTCTAAGGCCCCTTTCACACATGCAGACCGTTCATTTAATTAGTTTAGTCACATCAAAATTGATGAAATATTCATCAGTTTTTCTTTTACATCCACTACCAATGCATCGGATGAAAAACTGACCATTTTGTCAGTTTACATCCATTTTTCATCCGATACTTTTTTTTAAACGAAAGAAAAAAAATAGAATTTTTGAACTCACCGTAAAATCCTTTTCTCTGTAGTTCAGACTGACACAGCTCCTTTATTCTTGACCATTGGGTTGTTACGCCACCTTCAGGAGAGGACTGGGCAGAACATGTTAACATGTACAAAAAAACAGAACTTTCTAGTTCCACCCAAGGGGCGGTCCCTTTAGTAACAACCCCCCAGCCTGCTTCCTGCAGCCTCAGTACATCAACAAGCAGTATAACGTAATCAATAAGAGGGGAGGGTGCTGTGTTAGTCAGTGAACTACAGAGAAAAGGATTTTACAGCGAGTACAAAAATCCTATTTTCTCTAATGTTCACTGACACAGCTCCTTTCTTGACCATTGGGACGTCCCCAAGCAGTATCATAACGAGGGGTGGGAAACAGCATAAAAACTTCACCCACAATCAGAAGTGCTCCCTAACAGGGGAGACACCACCTTATCTAACCGCATCAGAACTTGCAGTAACAATGCAACAGTGCATTATACTCAAAAGGTAACTATTTTCTTTAAACAGAAAAAAGAAGTGCAGAATTGCAACATTATACGGCCGCCCGCAAAAACTTTGCAGCCAAAGAAGGCATCAGACGATGCGCTTACATCCACTGCACTTACATCCACTAAATTGCCGCCTACACAACAGAGCGACTGACACTCTAGGTCGGAAGCCCAAGAGGCCCCAATTGTCCTGGTGGAATGGGCCATGGCAGGAAAGGGGGGCACCTGGCCCTTTAAGGCGTAGGCCTGTACCACATCTGTCTGATCCACGAGACTGCCATACCTCTTTTACGGACCAGCTACCGAAACGCACAGAGAATCTAACTCCAAAAGGGGAGCCGTGGCAGACAAATATATCTTTATAGCCCTGACCACGTCCAGGGAATAAAGGGCCCCCTCTTAGGATGTGTTGGTTTAGGAGACAGAGATGGTAACAATATCTTCATTGATGTGGAACGCCGAAACCACCTTCGGCAGAAAGGAAGGTTGTGGATGCAACACCACCTTATCCTTATGGGTAAACATATAGGGCGACTTGCAAGACAAGGCCGCCAGTTCCGAAACCCTCCTGGCCGATATAATGGCCACTAGAAAGACCACTTTCTGGGCAAGAGTCAACAAGGGAATTACTCTGATGTTCCCAAACGGCGGTTTCTGAAGCACCGATAACCCCAGGTTCAGATCCCACAGGGGTAACGGTGTACACACTGGAGGAACTACAAGTCGGACTCCCTGTACAAAAGTGCTCATTAGAGAGTGAGACGACAGGGGTCACTGAAAAAAAAAGACACCCAAGGCCGATATTGGTCCTTTAATGGTGCTTAAAGCCAAATTCTGGTCTACTCCTTGCTGTGGAAACAGCAGGATCCTGGAAACTAAATAGGTGCACGGATGCCATCCTTACTCCTCACACGAGAAGATGATTTCCGTGCTCCCAACATAGTCGAGATCACTGACTCAGATAGGCCTCGGTACCTTAGCATCTGGCTCTCAACAGCTATGTCGCTGAAACCAGCGATGGTAAAACAAGATGGAGAATTGGACGGTGACACAGGTGGTCCTCTCGCAACAGCAGTCGCCAGGGAGTCTTCGCAACCAGGCGTACTGGGTTGGCGCGTCAGGGACGCCGAGGCCAATCCGGGGCATTAATATTACTGGAACTCCCTCTGCGGAGCAGACATGGTAGTAGCTTTATTGGAGGAAAGTCATAGATCAGTCGGTACTGATCCCATGGAACCACCAGCGCGATTGACGCGTCTTCCCAAGGATCTCTTATCCTGGATACGAATCTCGCCTCCCTTCTGATTGAGATGGAAAGGCCAGGGAATCCACGTCTGGTGTGCCCCACTGCAGGCACAGTAGCCTGAACATCTCTGGATGCAATGCCCATTCTCCTGGGCCGAGCATCTGGTGACTTAGGTAGTCCGCCTGCCAGTTTTCAACTCCTGGGATGTAAATGACCGATAAGGCCGGTACGTGTCGCTCTGTCCACTGAAGGATGTGAGCGACCTCCCTTGCTGCAGCCGAGCTACATGTTCCTCCTTGAAGGTAGACATATGCCACTGCTGTGGCGTTGTCTGACCTGATCCTGATCGGACGTCCTCGTAGTCTCATCGACTATGTGGAGAAGAAAGCACTTGGTGGCCAAGAGAGGAACTCTATCTTGTAGCCAGAGGAAATCAGTTCGCAGACTCATTGGTCAGATAGCCAAGAGGCCCACCATGCTGCAACTCTCGAAGGCGACCCCCCACCTGTATGACGGGCGGGGGCAACCTTCATGCAGTAGCACTTTTGCTCGCAGGCTTGCGGTTCCAGAGACGCTTTTGTCCCTCAGAAGTCGTCCTGTTGGACTGGGAGCGTCTAGCTGAAGTCCCGGACGGACGAAAAAACCTCTTGAGCGGGAAAATGAGGGCCCTTGCGTGCGGCATGGCTCCTTAGCCTTCCTGGCCTGTGAGAGCAAGGTACTCATCCCACCTGTGACATTCTTAATAATGTCATCCAACGAGGCTCCAAAGAGCCGCTCACCAAGGAAGGGTAGATCCGTCAAGGCTCTTTTTTTTTTTTTTAGATGCCTGGTCCACCGACCAGCATTTCAGCCAAATCAGGCACCTCAACACCACTGCTGACACTGAAACCTTGGATAGCAGGGGAAAATTATCTAGAGCCACGTACTTAAGACCGTGCACTAACTGGTCTGAAAGTTCCACGCAGATGGGATTAGCCTGCTGATTCTCCAATTTGCAGTGCAAAAGTTTGCCCATTCAGTAAGTGTCTGCGACACAATTGCTGTGGTCAAGTACTGGTCGTATTGCTGACCCCCCCAACCATAAAATAAGGAACGGCCACTGCCTCGGTTCCTGCCCGTGGGGTCCCTCTACCGGGATCTTGGTTACCTTAACTAACCTGGATACTGAGGAGTCCACGACTGGAGGAGCCAACCATTATTGCAGAAGGCTCTCCACAAGGGGGTAATGCACCGCTTTCCACCACCTTGCGCCCGCACACCGCCTCCACCCCTGGCAACGAACGTTTTCAGGACCTCCAACAAGGCGTTCAAAGGCACTGCACAGTTTGCAAACAAGCCAGTTGCAATTGCAGGGAGTTAGGGGGAAGAAACATCAGCTTTTGGAACCATGCTGACGCTGTCTGTCACCTGTTGGTGATTTAGGACAGGTGTATAGTCGCACCCTCCTAGCTGCTGCAGGCTGAGGGGCCCCCACCGCAGGACTCGCCACCCTGCCCGAGTTCTGTGCCGTTCAGCTAGTCGTGCCTGTGTCATCCCCCGGTGTCTGTGAGAAGAAACCACGCTGTTCTGAGCCCTCAGGGACCAGCGTTGGGCAAAAATAAAATGAGCTGGGCTACTGAGCGTCCAGTATAAAGGACATAATCACAGGGAAAATGGCCGAACTACAGTAAAATGGTTCCCAACCATGCTTCTCCCCGAGTCACACCAAACATGGCCACCAAACAACTGTACACAGAGAGGGACGGTGAAAAAAAAAAAAAGACAGAAAATGGCGTCAGAACAGCGCTATGGCGATCAGCATGTGCAGACCTCCAGACACCAAGCGGGGAGACTACACCCAGGGGCACCGCCACCCAGCGCAGGGATAGGGAGAGAAGAGAGGGAGAAGAGGGACCCCCGTATCGACCTCCCAGGGAATGCCCAGCTGCTCAGCACTACAGAGGCAGGGAGAGCTGTACTTACCATTCCTAACGAGCTGGGGACATTCCATCACAGACCCACTCTCCGATCAGTACGGGGTGGCTGCTGGCCATGGCACACTTACTCAGACATCAGTAGCCCGGTCATGTGTGCCCCGGAGCATTGCACTCACCGGCCTCCCCTGGAGCCTGAGGGGCATCACTTGGCCGACCCAGCGCGTAGCTATGGTCTGCACACACTCGCTGACCAGGCTGGGGAGACTACAAGGATAAGGGTATGCAGCCTGTCATCCATCCGGCTGTTGATAGCAGATCACAGGATCTTAATCTTGCACAAAATACAAACTTCTGCAAAAGAATCCCGGACTGATGGGCCCCCTTGGGCGGAACTAGAAAGTTCTGTTTTTTTGTACATGTTAACATGTTCTGCCTAGTCCTCTCCTGAAGGTGGCTTAACCACCCAATGGTCAAGAATAAAGGAGCTGTGTCAGTCAGCGAACGTAAGAGAAATAGAGCTTTAGGATCCTTTCACACGATAAGCCCACTCTGATCCACCTGTTAGAGCAGGCCATCCATTCACTCCTATGGGCAGGTGGGTGTCAGCAGAGGTGTCCATTGACACCCGCCTGTCATCCGATCAAGACAGATGACTGAAGGTTTGCCATACGTCTGTCTGGCAGATCGGATCAGATGAGAGCTGATGAAAACAGACATACTGTCCGGTTTCCCCATAGAAATCAGTGGGCCTCTGATAGGGCCCCCTCCCTGCTCAGTGAGCAGAGAGACCTGTCATCCAGCAGCTCAGCGGAGATCAACAGAGCGATCTGCAGCTGAGCATATCCACTCCGCGTGAAAGGCGCCTAAAACAGTTTCCACAAACGGACGACGACGAATGCGGATGTAAATGGATGATCATTCATTCACATCAGTTTTTCATCCGTCAACGCATTGATGAAAAAACGGACAAACGGTCAGAATGCGTGAAAGGGGCCTAAAAGTTCCGGTGGAGGTTTTCGATTCAGAGCATAGGCTCAATCAATCAAATCCCTTATCCACCGTGTAATGGTGGACTTTGATGGTGGGTGCCCTTTGCAAGTACCTGAGGAAAGGACAAATGGGGAATCGGTTTTAAACAGTAGGTTTTAGGTACAAACTAATGGCTCTGGCAACAGCCAGGCAATGTAGAGAGATTTCCTTTGGGTGCTTAGGAGCAGGATACAAGGAAGGTAGAGCAATGTCCTTATTGCGATGGAGGGCTGAAGTCGCTTAAAGGATGGTCCAAGGAATAATACAACCATCTTATTGCAGACTATAAAGGAAGGGCTGCTAGTTCATAGACATGTCTGACAGACGTGATGGCCATCAGAAAGGGTAATTTGCTAGCAAGAATCTCTAAGGAAATTTTCTTCAAGGCAGAGATAAGCAAGATCCCAGGGATGCACGGGGTGCTGCAAATGGGGCCAATATGAGAACCCCTTAAAAAAGGGGTTTTAAACCAGAGTGAAAAGCCAAAGGGTGTTGAAAAAGGGTGGTAACAGCTAAATTCTGGTCAAGGCCTGTTTGAAGGAGGGCCAGAATGCGGAGCACTGAGTAAAAAGGACTGCCATCACACCAGGCGTAATACTTATAGGTACAATATAAATTCCTTTCTCAAAGTAGCTTTTTTCTTCTTCAGATTTCCCTCTATCCTTAGGACCTGGGTTTCAAAAGCCATGCACTTAAAGTCAGAGACTGAAGCGCGGTGCAATAGGTGGTTTTGAGACTCCTGTGAGAAATCTGGGTACCAGGTTCTTCTGGGTCAGTTTGGTGCCTGAAAAATCACCAGCTCCCGCTCTTGCTCTATTTTGGGGAGCAGGTGAGGCAGAATGTTCAGTCAATGAAAGGCATAGATTAGCCTGAGACTGAGATCAAACTAGGGTATCCAAGGCCATAGCTAGATGCATGTTTCCGGATACAGGAGGTAGTCTACTGTTAAATCTGAAGGCTGGGATGTCAAGATCCTGAGTACACCATTTTTGTCATATCAGATCAAACTCAAAAGACCATTCTTCGTGGTGGTGGCGATGTACTGTATACAAAAGGTCAGACCTTCGTTCTTCACAATGGGCATACCCCAAGGTGGTCTTCAGGGACTGTGTTCCATAGGAATGGACCATGGCCCTGGACCTATAAAAGCACCCTATGGCTAACACAAGCTGCACCAAGTGCCGAAGTTGGTTCCCCCACACAGGATCCAGTGCCCTAAGTAACATCTGCAATCAGTCAGTAAAATGAGTCATAAAATCTTTGCTTGACAGTGGTAAAGATCTCAGCCAAGAAGGGAGGGGGGTCAAGGTAAATCCAAATGAGTTCAGGAGTATATCAAGGACAGAACAGACTTTTTGAAGATCAGATGATAACATGATTCCAGGTTTCAAATATTGGCACTTTTAGAAGGAACAATGAAATCAGTCCCAGAACCAATAGTATCATGTGAGCAGGGGGCAACCGCTTACAGCAGCACTTATTACTGCACAGCCCGGTTCACACCAGTAAGGCTTTGAAATCGAGCTACGTCAGCACGATTTCAAAGCTGGACAAGTGCAATTTGCACTACCGATTTCCTTGCGGCTTGCGACTTCATTTAAAAGACGTCTATGCAAGTCACAATGAAATCGGTAAAAAGTAGTGCAGGAACCTTTACCATAGTGGCTGCGACATAAATCGCAGCTATATGAACAGTTCCATTGCCGGAAATGGGGTGCGACTTGTCATGCATTTTGGAATTGTCAAATCGCATGGCAAGATGGCAAAGGTGTGAACAGGGATTGGAAGTTACCAAGAGCTATTTGTTTTAATTAATCAAGTACTAAAATGCAGACGCTGTGACATTACTAAGGGGACACAGTAAACCTATAACGTATATCTACATTGTACCTTCAACAGCTTTATAATAAACTCACTGTATTAGAAACTGCTGGTAGTGCAGCTGTTGTATCTGGTACAGGGCTGTCATCTCTTGGTGGCGGCCAATATGCTCAGGACCCAATTCTCCCTGTAACATGAAAAACAGTGTAAGGGTCAAAGACACAAACTGTTTACAATAAAGTTTATGTCACGCAAAATAGAAAAGTTTCGATATAAATGCCAAAATTTAACAATTTCTGCCAGGGTATGCAAACTTTTGAACACAACTGTATATTATAAATCTATAACCCCCATGGGCATTAGATGATGTATACGGCTTATCCAGCCACTTTGCCCAGACCTTCATCATACTTACTAGGACAGCCCCTATTCATATAGGTGTCTCTATACAATAAGATTATTAGAGAAGAGCATGCAGGATTTATCTTTTGAAGTCTGTGTGGCGTGATATATGCTCTATGTATCAATTTAAACTGGATCATGCAGTCTCTCAAAGATACCAGTGATCATAAAGGAAGATCCCACACACTCCTCCAGGTCTCATATTGAAAAAAGCACACAAAAAATGTATTTAATTTGTAAATAACTTTTCAATGCTTTGTACCATTGCAGATAGCTGAAGTATAAACAAAACAGTTGCGGTATCAGTATTTGGCATCGGCAAGTCCTAAAAAAATGTAATATGTAAATATATATACCCGTAAAAAAGAAAAAAAAAAAAAAAAAGAAGAAAAAAAAATGGTATTGGTGCATCCCTAATCAGAACCATTCTGTAAATTTGTCTCATGACATGTTCTTGGGCAGGGGTAGTGAATTAAAATTCAAGGAGGTCAGGTTCCTAAAAAGGTTTTCCGGCCGAGGTCCGAATCACATGTCTGTGCCATGAAAGAATGTACATGTCTGCTTTCCTTTTTTTGGTGCAAGCTGCACTCGTGCTGTGTTTCCTCCACGCATTCTGGTAATACTCTAAATGTAAATGTCCCCTAATAGTGTTCCCCCTTACATCAGGTGCCCCTACCAGAGTTAATTACATTGGGTGCCCCCATCAGACTACCCCCCATAAATCAGTTGCCACCATCAGGGTGGCCCCTTACATCAGGTTTCTTCATCAGAAGACCCCCTTACATCTGGTGTCTCCCATCAGTGTGTCCCCTAACATTTATATTCATCAGGGTGCCCCCTTATATTGGGTGCCGTCATAACACTGTTCCTTTCAATTGGATGACCCCATCAGAGGGCCCCCTTACATCAGGTGTCCCCATCTCAGTGCCACCTTACATCTGGTATTCCTGTCAGGTTGCCCTCTTACATCAGGTGTCCTCATCACATCAGGTATCCCCACCAGAGTACCCCTTTACATCAGTTGTCCCCATCACAGTGCTCCTTTTTATCGGGCATTCCCGACAGAGTGCTCCCTTACATCAGGTGTCCCCATCACATCAGGTGTGCCCCCTTAACATATGTGCTTATCAACGTGCCCCCACTTGCATATGTGCCCATCAGTATGCCCCTTATTTTATGTTAAGGGTCACCCTGATTGCCCCTTAACAAAATGTGTGCACTCTGATGGGCACAACAAAATGTGCCCATCAGTGTGAACCTTAACATAAAATATGCCCACACTGATGGGCATATTTTATGTAAAGGGGCACTCTGATGAGCACATTTTGTTGTGCCCATCGGCGTGAACCTTAAAGTGGAATTCCACACAGAAATTGAACTTCCGCTGATATATGGTGTAACCCCCCCCCATGTCACATTTGCCACCTTTTAGGGGGGAAAGGTGCTCCGTCCCCCTCGTGGTCTTCTGGGAGACACACAGGTCTCAAAAGACAGCAGTGACCATTCAGAACAGGCAGTAGGAATCAGGCTGTGAAGCCGCAAGGCTTCATTTCCCGATTCCCTTACTGAAGATGCCGGCGCCTCCACCCGGAGCCGAGTGATGGGTAGGCTCTGGGTGAGGTCATGGTGGGCGCCCTGGACAGGCAAGAGTCGTTATTTTAATTTGTAGCTGTTGACTAGGGATGAGCTCAGGTGTGACAACTAGCACGTGCAGAGCCCACGAGGAATTTGGCACTGCACAGCGCTAATCACAGGCAGTGAAACATTTCTCGATCTCTGCAGCCGAGCATCAGGAAAATGTCTCACTGCCTGTGATTAGCGCTGTGCAGTGCAGACTTCCTGACGGGCTCTGCACATGCTAGTTGTGAACACGCCTGAGCTCATCCTTACTGCTGACTTAATTTTTTTTGCAGGTGGAACTCCGCTTTAACATAAAATGTGCCCTTCAGAGTGCCCCTGTATAGAATACATGCCACATACCTTGAGGGCAGGCAGAGAGCGGAAGCCAGCAGAGGTAGCAAGTTGCAGAGGGAGAGAGCTGCGCCGGGTGTCTTGCTGAAGGGGGTGTGGCACGCATCATACCCTGTGGCTGGCAAGAAGTGGGAGCCGCAAGAAAACGTGCAGCATGGGGCGGGCGGGCATGTGTCTTCACGCCTTACGGCCGGCTGGGAGCCACTAGATAGGCAGCAGCAGGGGGCGGAACGCACATGCAATGTCACTGGCTGCAGGGACGACCGTTGGTCACTGCAACCAATGATGACTGAGCGGAGGCACTTTACACTGGTGGCCTTACGGTCCCAGCAAAAGCATTGTTCGGTCCATGATCAGACCCACGGGCCGTCATTGATGATGGCTGTTCTAGGGCATCCCCAAAGAATAGCAGATCAGAAGTCAATTGCTGTAACTGCTCTAACAGCTCGATCCTGAAATACAGGACCATGCAGGTTGTTTATTGTCCTAGTTCAGTTAGCTGCAGTGTAACATACTGAAATCGCTGGCTGAAGGGCTGGGCCTGCAAGAACAAAGAAAGCCTTTCTGCAAAGTCTGTGAAAGATGGAACATCTTCATTAGAAACAGTGAGAAGTTAGGACAGACAACAGGGTTGAGTACATGAATAGTTCACTTCTTTGCAAACTTTTTTCCACTTGACAGAGTTCAGCAAAGATTTGGGTAGGTAACAATTTTTTCAGGACAGAACTCAATCGTCACTGACTGGGTTACTCATAAAATAGGGTGCAGAGGTTAGGGTAAGCATATTTGTAAGGCATACACGGTAACGGATCATTGGAGGAAGCACCCAAGTAATTTAACAAGGTTCTAGGCAGAAGTGGCAGTTAAGTTTGTGACCAGTGATGTAATGTAAGGAAAGACGTTGTGATTAGACTTTTTCTAAGGTCAATCTTGGAAAGTGAGAGTGTGTCAACTAGGAATGGAGGTGGTTACACTGAAATATTAATTGCCCAAAGTAATAAAGAAATCAAATGAATCACGGACTGTTGTCTCCACAGAAACCCTTATATAGTGGGGACTGGAACTGGATATACACTGGGCAAAATTGGCCAGTTCAGCAGGAATCAACCAGCTTTCTGTTAGTGTGTACAGCTGTCTGTCCAACAAAAGCTGGTCTCACGGCCGGCTTTTCTGGAAGGGACATGCTGAAAAACCCGTATCCAATCAGCATTTGTAGCCAATGGCTGCGAGTGCTGATCTGTAAATATTGTCAATTCTTTAAACTTTCACCTCAGGCTGTTTAAAGCTTATGTTTAGTTCCTTTTTTTAATTAAAATCACAAAATACTTAAATTGTTCATTGTGCTGGTATCTGCCCTCTTCATTTAAATCTTCAGGTTTTCAGTAGCCCTCCGGAACATCAGAGGTTTACAGATACGGGGGTCAATACAAGCCACTGGACGTGCCCATAGGCACTTGTCAAAAGTGCCTATGCAATCCAGTAGTTTACTGAAAAATGCAAAATCAGTCACATGTGCCCTTTGCATTTACAGTTAGGAAACACCTGTGTGATTTGGGCTACAAAGCCAGGCAAGACTAATGGTGGGCATACACCAGACGAAAAAAATGTTTGAAAATCTACCAATTGGACAGTTTGTTCGTTTATTGTCCAGTTAATGGGCACAAATTCGAAAATCGGTTATGACGCTTTTGAGCCAAAAAAAAAAATCTAATAAAAGTTTAGAAGACTTCGGCCGAATGAACAATAAATTGAAAGGTTAACGTGTTTCTCGCCTGAACAGTTTGCACTAGGCATATGTAACAAAACAAATGAAAAACTAATTTACATCCATTGAACAATTTAATCAAAATTCAGTTATTACATAATGGCAAAATCGTTTGTTCTCACGACCATGTGTTGAGTTTTTGAAAAACTTGTTTGAACGACAGGTGTATAAGCAAACACCTCCCTGGACAGAGCAAGATACAGCTAGGGACAGCCAAGGATGGCACAGACTCTAGAAGTAGGGGCCATGAAGATTTCAGGCTAAAGAGGTCAATAGGCATGCAACACCAGACCCACTGTTAGTAGCGTATAAGTAGGGGACACCTGGATCGTGAGACCATCTACCTTGTGTCTAAAATCAGTCTCTTCGCTTGCATTTGATTAGTTAAATAAACATTATTTGAGTCTGAAGCCCCATACACACTATCAGATTTTCTGCTGATTTTTGTTTTCAGATTTACCAAAACCATGTAGTGCAAGGGCCTGCCTGATTGCATACAAATTGAAACTCTTAAGGTTGACCTCATATTATATGGTTTTGGGAAATCTGAAGGGAAAAAATCAGCAGAAAATCTGGAGAAAGTTCTATAGCCATTGCAGCTGTCATTGTAAATAAAAAAAAAAAAAAAATAAAAAAAAAAAAAGTTTTTACGAAATCCATAAACCACAGCAGTCACAAACTTTTTTTTTTTTTAACAATAAAATGTGGGAAGCTTAAGTTACATTGTGTAACAGTGGTATTATATTTTGTAGAATAGAATTTGTTCAACAGTAAGTACAGATCGCAATGGTTTTCCTAAATGGTCTTTTAAAATAATGGTACATATAGTAAACTTGGTGGAAAGTTCTTCACTTTAAAAAGGAGAAGTTTGGGGTTAAGAAAATAAACATTTGTACTCACTTCTGCGCTTTAGCTGTCCCTTGCCAGCTTCAAGCTTGAGAACTCATTGGTCACGCCCTGGGCAGAGAGGGGTGACTTGTCAGTCACTGCTCTCTGCTCTGCCCATCCAGCTCTCACTGGTGGGGGTGTAGAAACAGCTGGCTGTGGCGATATGGTTGGGATCTTTCTAGAGCCTGATTGGAGAAGCTCTGTATTGTCATCCAACAGGCACAGGCCACTAATGTGACCCACAAGAGAAATATGGTCAAAAAAGCTTTGGCCATATTCCTCTTTTAAGGTCAATGTAAAATACAATTGGGCACAATGGAAGCAGATGTCTAACCTTCACATACACAAAAGGTTCTTTACTAGAACTGTGAAAATGTGCAATAAACAGGAGCTCCTTTTTTCCTATTAAAATGAACAATGTTTTCTTAAGGGTTTTCTATACTCATCACAATGAACTGCTGGATTTAGGGTTTCAAAGATGGAGGTTTTTTTTTTTATTCTACCTTTTGTTTTATTGGCAGGACAGGATCTCTCTTTTCAACTTGACTATGTAACAAATTCTTACTGGATCTCCAAAAAAATCTTCACAGAAAACGAAATGCTGCACATAATGCAGACACTCTAGCACAAAAAGTTAAATGAATTATCACTTACTAGTCTGGGTGTTGGAGGTGTGATGAAGGGAACTCTGCCCCATAATTTAATAATGTCACAGAGTGGCTGGAAGGTTTCATCACATACTCTCCGCAACAACAAAGTCACAGGAAAGTATCCAGCTTGATACCATTCGGACATCTCTCGATTACTAAAGGGACCTATAAAATACAAAAAATGAGGAAGACTGAAACAAGACATAAGCAGAAGAGCACAAATTAAAAAAAACAAAACACGAAAACAAAAAAAATGGACTTAAGGCAATAAGGCAAAACTCACCCTGAATCTCTCCCTGTGGATCTTTGTAGTACCACTTTTGTTGGTTATCTTGAGGTGGTCCTTTCACTCGGTGATCTGGAACCTTCCCTGTCAATCTGTCATCATCAAGCGCCCCGTCCTGCAGGTACGCCACCATTTTCTGTGCTTGCTACACCATAAAAAATTACTCATTAGTAATCCACTTAAATGGGTGTTTGGAGGTAAATAAGTCCTGTTTAGCTCTACAACAGGAACCCAACATATCTCTGTATTTCACATTAAAAAATGTTTAGAATGATTTAACGAGAGGTCATGTAGGCGTCTACTAAATTAATTCAACAAATGTTTAAAACAATGCATCTTTTAGTGTTGTACCTGCTCCAGATGTTCTAGTCTATCCTCTTCATCAGGTTCAGAAAGAAGACCCATTCCAGGTGCAGCATTTACTGAGGCATGGCTTGACCCTGAGGTGCTGTCTATCTGAAGAGTAACAGGATTTGCGGAATGAACTGCTGATCCTTGATGAGGATCTTTTACTTGTCGAACAGCAGTACTTTGGCTAAATGCAGGAGATATGGATTGAGGTATACAAGGAGTTGTTGATTCATAGGAGCCTCTGGAACCATGCGAAGTGGAATCTACAGAAATATACTGATTTACTTATAAAAAACTACACACAACTAGGAATCTACAATCAAATGCAAAAGATACAAAGCAAAATAATCCAGGGAATTAAAGCTACCTGCACCATTATAATATAGACAGAAGTAGCCTGCACCACATTAAGTTTAAAAGAGTGGTGCAAACTTGCACAACTGTTAATTTTCTCCTAATATGTGTAAAAGTAAAAAAGTTTCAAATATGTATTCTATATTTCAATAATTGTTATTGAAGTAATAATATACTGCTGTATAAGGCACATTAGTAGAATAGTGCAAATAATTGTTCAGGTTACAGCAGATACAATAATGCATTTCCTTCAAAAGATTATCATACACCTGGACATCAAGTAGAGAGATCTCAACATTACATTTTCTCAGGTGAGTACCAACTGAAGTAGTTCCAAATAGCAATTAAATGTTCTAACAGTAACACTATCTTGCGAAGACTGTCATGCTTAAAGGGAAAAAAAGAAAAATCACTATTTGACTCCAAAAAAAGATTGTTGCGACTACAAAACAATTTACT
This sequence comes from Lithobates pipiens, assembly GCF_037356315.1. Taxonomy (NCBI): domain Eukaryota; kingdom Metazoa; phylum Chordata; class Amphibia; order Anura; family Ranidae; genus Lithobates; species Lithobates pipiens. The sequence goes on from NW_027507758.1 coordinate 485,307,855, forward strand.
TTTTCCTGCACTGAGGGACAGTTTTTTTTACCTTTGTGATGTCCAAAAGAGTTAAACTGACAGTGGCATAACAGAGCAAGTGAATGAACAGGCCCAAAAAGGAAAAAAAAAAACAGAACAAGGAAAGCCTTAATGAGTCGCCTGAAGAATCTTACATCTGACGTTGGTATCAGATGATGCCATAACCTCCACCTAGAATATCATAGAGATTATGTCAACAGAAGACCAATTAGCAGCCTTGCAAATCTGGGAATCCTCTGATGACAACAAAAACCCCCCCAAAAAGCACTCAGATCTAGCATAGGAGTCCTTGAAAAGAAAGGTGGAAACCCATTTCTTGTGAAAAGAAGCTTGGAAGATGGTTTGCCTAAGTCACAGAGAGACAGGTCAGAAGATAAAGCCAGATCACTCCTCTGGAGTTCATTCAGGATTACAAAAAGGGAATCCATCTTCCTAAAAGGAGTAGCAGCTGACTCACAAACCACATCCATACAATGATGTGAAATTTACTTATGGTGTATTGAAGCTAAAACAGGAGAACTGTGTTTTAGTTGAGGCGAAAGAAACTTCCTTAGGCAAGATGGAACTCCTAACTCCCAACACCACCTTCTCCCTGTGCAAAACCAGAAATGTTACTTTGCATGAGAAGAATATCATTTCAGGCACTCACCTTGCACAGGTGACAGTTACGAAGAATAGAGAGAGGAGATTGGGTCTAATGGATTCAAACTGTGGTTTCTGAAGTGAAAAGAAAATCGGATTAAGATTCCATAGAGCCACAGGGGAATGAACGAACAAATGAACAGGTGCAGCTACCTGGGATATGCCTTGAACAAAAGGTTCTAGGCCAATGGTCTCTGAAGCAAGAAAAAAATAAAAAATAAAGTTGGCCCTTGATAATGCCGAGAGCAAAACACTGGGCTAGACCGAACTGCAGGAAGGAGAGGATATGTCATACAAAGGAAATCTGAGGGAGAAATCCCAGACTCATACTAAAATATGCCTTTTACATCGGAGGAGACCTTGTGGGAAGTAGCCTTCAGCATGGTAGAAATCAGATTCCGAAATGCCTGTGTCAATACATGGGTTTCAACAGTCATGCTGTTAAAGCCAGCGACTGTAAAGCAGGGTTGAAAAGGAAATAGTGGAACAAAAGATCTGATAATCTGTTTAGAGCCCACAGAGCATCTGCCAGGAATTTTTCCAGGTCGGGATTAAGGTTGTACCGATACTAGGCATCATCAGTGCTGTATATTAGTGCCACTGTCGCATGACCTTAAAAAAAGGATTGGTAATCGGTATCAGCGAGTAATTGAAAGTATTGGTACTTGTACTCGGTCTTAAAGTGGTATTGGTGCAACCCTAATCAGCAGAACACATTCACCTAGGCCAGCAGGTGAGGATCACTGGAATACCCTCCAACTCAATTCTACGAAGCAGTCGAGGAAGAAGCTTTAGGCAAATAAAGGCATAGAGATCAGGGCGTACACATCCCACTGTGCCACTAGAGAATTCACTGCTTTACCTAGAAGATCCTAAAGTCCCATACACCCCACTCTTTTATAAACTCAATTTAGGAATGGAAGTATGTGTGTTGGGCTGCCTAATGTAACCATCATGTTCCTGCTTTGAAATTATTTCATGCTGTATTTATGCCCTTTATATACCAAAAACTATTTTTTAAACCCCCTTTCCCCTATAGATAGAAAGATTCCCTAACAAGGAGATCACAGTACCCCCCGGTCTTTTAAGGCAGACCAAAATAGGAGTAAAAAAATATATTACAAATTTAATCACAAAAATGATACACAAAATCGTTTTACAGAACAGTATAAAATCCATACATATATCAATGCGTGGAATCATACATATAAATATATAGTCTGACTCTGCACAACATCAAAGGTTTCATATATGGTTTATAATGCCTATAGGCGTTTTGGAGTTCACATTATAAAACCATATATGAAACCTTTGATGTTGTGCAGACTATATATTTATATGTATGATTCCACGCATTGATATATGTATGGATTTTTATACTGTTCTATAAAAAAAAATTTGTGTATCATTTTTGTGAATAAATTTGTAATATATTTTTTACTCATATTTTGGTCTGCCTTAAAAGACCAGGGGGGTACTGTGATCTCCTTGTTAGGGGATCTTTATTTACACATTTTCGGATGTTGGCGGCAATGATATTGGAAAGTTTGATGCTTTCCCTTATGGTTCATCTCTTATATATCCCTTTCCCCTATAGGATCCTTCAGGGTTGTGTGCGCTTTGGCAGCGGTCTTGATGTGGTTTATGCTGTCCCTGTCTTGGTTTTCCTCTGGTCCGGGAGCTGCAACATGCACTGCAGGCGCTCCCTCCCCGCTTCCTTGTGGGGGGGAGGGTGTGGGTGCAATGCGTGTCAACGTGTCACACTCTACCCTGGGCAGCGCCAGTTTCTGTCATGCTGCATTTGCCGGTGATTATTCTACCTACGAGCGATATGGGATTCGGTTTGGCGCCAAACCACCAGGCGGCTTTTCCACATTGGTGATGGCGTCTCCCCTTCCCTTTGCTCGCATGTGTGACACGATGGGTTTCTTGCAGTGGTGCCCCTAAAGGCGCCATTTTTGGATGGTTCTAGCATTTGGTTTCTGCATCTTCCCTTAGACACCATATACACACAGCCTACCTCCCTTTTTGGTTGGTAGGCTACCTTTCACCCATATCATTCCTTCAGCATCCTGCTTTTCACTTTCTGGTCCTGTTAGTCCACATTGTGGGTGCTCTTTTACCTCCCGCATACTTCTCTGATTTTTTTTCCCCCCATTTTTCTGAAATTGCATGACCTTCATGCGATTTTTTACCTTTCTATTTTTTCCTGCTTTGTGGTGTGTTTCCTTCTCTTTGAACTCACCACACCCTTTACTTTTCCAGGCAACAATGGGTGCTGGTTTCCTATCCATGATTATATATGGGAGGAGCCCAGGGAGTGTTATACCACCACATTCTGGCTTCTCTTCACACATGCACTTCATGTTTCAGAGCGTGTCTCTGTACATCACCAGGTACCTATTTCTGATTTCCTCTCCATCACAGACTGCACATTTTTCCCTTAGGGTATTGCATGATTTTCATGCGATTTCTCACTTTTTTTTATCTTATTTTATTTTGATTTGGTTCATTTTCACACACCTTCTTGCAGCTAATTTTCTTATTCAGATTACTCAATATGCATCACTCACTTTAATAATTCTATTTACTTTCTACAGCCCCAATTTGTTTTTTGTGATCACACATGCTTACTCGCACATCACAGCCTGATATATGACCATCCCTTGGAGGGTTGCCTGTTGGGTAGGCTGTTGCTTAACATACCATCTCAGGTCCCGGAGGAGATGTTCCCCATGTGGGGATATTCATGACCCTCAATGCTGTACCAATTGCACATGGATGCCCTGTAAGTATAATATAGGGTGTTTTACCCCACATTTAAAAAAAAAAATTCACACCTGTGAATATAATAGACCAACTAGAAATGCAAAATATATCATTACAGAGCTATTTTGCACATGTACACGCTTGCTCCTGATGAGTGACTGTCACGAAACGCATCAATCCCACTGTGCCACTAGAGAATTCACTGCTTCCCCTGGAAGATCTTTCTACCTGGACACTAACCTGTATAGGTTTGTTGAAAACAGAGCCCAGGAGGTCCACACCTGAAACACTTCCAGATGTTAGGACCACTCGAGTCCAGACGCTATAGGCCAAAAAAGTCTGCCTGCCAAATGAGCTTGGCACTCTTTGACCTATTAAATTTGGATTTTTCATCTCCTGTGAAATGCACGTCTTTGTGATGAACTTGCAAATACAGGCCAATTGGGCTTAAGTAATGACTTTGTCCACATTTTGATAACCTGAAAATTTGTGTTTAGCATCCCTCTAAACAGTACAACTTGGACTTTTACTAAATGTCCATGAGTGGGAAGGACAAGAGGACAAGTTCTGCCCAGGATGGGATCTGATTTACCCTCTTTGTCCTGGTGGGAAATACTGTTCCTCAATGAGGATTGATATACAGTACATCACCGATGTAGCGTTGTCTGCCTAAATCTGCACTGGATGACATTACAGCAAGATGACCCAATGCCGCAGAGACATGCAGAAATGCTTAAAGTTCTAGGATGTTGATCAGAAGAAGAAAACAAGTGCAAGTCCCAACAGGGTACCCAGACCTCCTCCCCAGCCTGACAGGATACTCCAACTGAGGAGTCTGTTCAATAATGACAGTAATGAACATTCAGTATCCATCTGAACTGCTGAATTGTCTGGACATTCAAAGCCACTTTGTGCAGCAAAGCACACGCCAACAGTTCCCTCAACAGGAGGCCAAGTATCCCACAATGTGGCTACCATGAGAACACAAGCAGGTCTGGGGCGAGCTTCATAGAGAACATTCTAATTGCAAATAAGAGGCTGAAGTGCAGGGGTCTCAAACTAAAGTGCATGTAATGCAAAAGAGCTGTAAAAAAAAAAAATATGGGGATTTGTCGGTATGCATCCCTTCATGGTCACAGAAACCAGGCCATGACAGTCCTGGCAGGTTCTGAGTTCAAATAAAGACAGAGCTTTGAGATCCAAGATAGGGTAGGGAATAGTGAACAGGTTGAAGTAAAATCTTTAAGAATGTCTTGCCATAGGAAGTGGGGCAATCTCCTTATACCAGATTCAGAAAACCAGAGTGCTGCTAACCTGTGTGGTGACAAGGTTAAAGAAGTTAACCTGAAGAGGGGTCAGAAAGCAAAAATTCAGCTTGTAGCCCTGGGATATCACCTCCAGCACAAGAGTTTGAGATGTAAGCTTTCAAGTGTTCACAAATGTAACAGATGTCTTAACACTTTGGAAAGTGTGGACACAGCTTAATGCAAGGGGAAGCGTTTTGGAATTTGGCAGACTGAGCCCCCGACCTTGCAGGTGGAGTGGGAGTTATATATATTTAAAGAGGTGGACTGGGAGTCATGCATATGGAAGGCAGAAACGAAAAGGGAGATTTCCGTTTCAGTTTTAAAAACCGCAGCTAAAGCAGCTGGGACTGTGTTTATATTTTGTAGAGCAGGCGATGGGCTTTTAGGTGAAAGCGATCTGGACAGCTGTAAAGCCACCTAAACAATTTGACAGTATGCTGCTGTTACGGTCTCATCCAGCTACAGTTTATAGCTACAACCACTTGCTCCATGCATTTTATAATCAAGGAACCAACTACAGCAGTGGAAAATTTTCTGACTGGAAGCTAGGGTTTTAAAGGAGGCCAGTAACTTACATATGCAAGGTAGTCCCTAATGCTTTGTCTGTATGACTTACAACCAAAGTAAATTTTCAGACACAAGGCAAGCGCTGGGTCAATGCAAATAGCTCTGGATCCAGAAAATGCAACTTGGCTAACTTTTACCAAAGCAAAGTCTGGAAAGTACTCTGCTGAACCCAGTGCCCAAAGATCACTTGCAGGCTATCCCTGCAATGTCCAGTCCAGCAGGGTTTGGACTCCAAAAATCAGGTTGCGGAAGGCAGAAGTGAAGAGCTGCAGTTGAGGCGACAAGTTCTAGCAGCAACGCAGAGTCTTGATTGAGGAAGAAAAATCTTGAACAGGAGAGAAAAAAAAAAATAGTAGGCTAACAAAAACTAGGCTTCCACATAGCAGAAGATGTCCATACTCCTGGGACACTAGCAAAAAAAGTTATGCTGGTAGCAGACACATACTATACTTTTGGTCCGCTATGCTACACGTGCACTCTTGCCCCACAGATATTCCTACACCTCTCTTATAGCATACGCTATCTTCTACTGGAGTTTGGGCTTTAATTATAAATAGTTATTTATTCCTCATTGTGAACTTCATGATTCATGATATTAAATACGCAATAGTTTTATTACAATGAATAAATGAATGCAAGCAGGGAGCATCTTTTCAACATGAGAGTTAAGATTTACTTCATATAGGCATGTACATTTGTTTCCACTCAAGTAACGTCATGCTGACATGTCAATGTCCTATTTTTTTTATGCTTCTGTACACATGCATGTCTGCAACACTGGGATCATGTTAAGCGGCCAGCCCAGGTGAAAACAGAGCATAGTGTTCTTTAAAAGGTAACAGGGGGGACGGGGGGGCACGACACTCCAATCGCATGTCAACTGACCATTCCCTGTGGCTAAGCCAGCAGAGACAGTAAGGGACTTAAGTTTGCATGGTCCTGGGCAGACTGCAGCAGTGACAAGTACTGTTGCTTTTAATCTGAGTTCTGTGTTGCTGTTTGTAGTAGGTGACAGTATTTAAATAATTCATTACCCTACACAGGTTATTTAATAAACCAGTATTACATCTTTAATGTACGTGCATTTTAAGGCAAAGGATTCTCACCTTCGTGGTTTGGTGGGGTTGGTGGTTTTGGAGGCGTTTGGGTTCTGACTTCCTGTTTAGTGTTACTGGACACTGGGGGATCAGTATTTTTTTGGACAGATGGCTCATCTCCAAGATCAGTCTTCATTGCTGGAGACAGTGTCCTGTTCTCGGATTCAGGAGGTGTGGCCACTAAGATAACACAGACAACGTAAATGTACACATTTAATATTAAATTCCTTCTTGAATCATAAGTAATAACATTCATAGTGACAAACTATACTTTTCCTGTCTTCAAGGCTGTCCTTTCTGCACTCCTTATTTGCCTCTACTCTGGCTAGGCCTGAGTCAACCTCACTGGCCTCCTCTGTGATGCTCCCGTCAGAGGTAGAATGCTCCTCCCCCACCACAGAGGGACGGAAGTCCAGCTCCTGCTCCTCAGGGATTGGCTCCTTCTGCACCTTCTGAAAAAATGTAAAATTGTAAGATTTAAAGGGAGAATATCTTGCATCAACATATATATCATTTTTTATTTTTATTTTTTTCATTAATATCCAGCTATTAAGCATAGCAGAAAGACACAAAAGAAGCAGAAACATTGGGAGGTTCAATAGTAATTTGAATTTTTGAATAATTTCCAGGGCGTCAGGTGCAGCAATGCTGTGGGCTGGATCTGAAGTTCACACAGTGTTCTGTGCTCATACAGTCTCATCACTTATCCATGCCACATCCATGACACTACAGTTCCTCACAAGTGTAATAGGTAGTCAAATTAGATATGTCCCTATAATGCCTGACGTTGCTCCCTGCATGTTGGGCCTCTGTATGTGGCTAGGCTGTGTAAAAGTTTCACACATGTGGTATCGCCATACTCAGCAAAAATTACACTCCAACATACATTCTGCTACTCGTGCTATGTGTTGAAAATATCGTATAAATGGACAACTTTGTATTAAAAAAAAATAAAAAAAAATAAAGCATTCATATTCTTTCCACATTTTCCAAAAACTTGTGGGCTAAAATGACATGTTCAAAAGACTAAACATGCCTCCTGGAATATACATTGGGGTGTTTACTTTCCAAAATGGAGTAATCTTTTGGGCGTTTCCATTGTCCTGGTACTCCAGGACCTTCAAAAGTGTAAGGGCTAGTTTGCACTTCAAAACATGGCTTTGGACACGCTTTGTTAAAGCTCTGTAAATGGCAGCCAAAGCCCCTGTCACTAAATAAAATGGTTAGCTTACAGTCCTGTTTACACCTTGCTTTTGCTTGGGGCTTCGGTGGGGCTCTGATGCGCTTTGAAGCACCACTAAAGCTACATGGGGTATAATTTTTTTTAAGCAAAGCCTTATTTTGAAGTGTAAACTAGCCGTTAATGTGTGTTGAAGCCGAAACAAGTGTAAATTAGCCCTTAGGGCTTCAAAACATGGCTTTGGCATGCTTTGTTAAAGCTCTCTGTTCGTCAAAGCTCCTGTCACTAGATAAAATGGTTAGCTTAGGGCTCACTTACACTTGCTTTGGCTTCAACACACATTAATGGCTAGTTTACACTCGCTTCTAAACAAGGCTTTGGACAGGCTTTGTTAAAGCTCTCTAAATGCTAGCCAAATCCAGTGTCACTAAATAAAATGGTTGGCTTACACTTCCGTTTACACCTGCTTTTGCTTTGCTTCAAAAATGATAACACATGTAGCTTCAGTGGTGCTTCAAAGCATTTTCAAAGCCTCCAAAGAAGTCTATGCAAAGTTTGCCTGAAGCCCCACCGAAAACTCACAAACCCTCACAGAAGCCCCTTCGAAGTTCCACCAAAGCCTCATCGAAGCACCAAAAGCATGGCGTAAACAAGATATCATTTTATTTAGTGACAGGGACTTTGGCGTTCAGAGAGCTTTACCAAAGCCTGTCCGAAGCCTTGTTTTGAAGCAACTGTAAACTAGCTGTTAACGTGTGCTGAAGCAGCAAGTGTAATTGAGCCCTAAGAGATAGTGTAGAGATCAGATGTGTAATTTATGTCCCTAGAATGCCTGATGGTGCTTTCTGCATGTTGGGCCTCTGTATGTGGCCAAGCTGTGTAAAAGTCTCACACATGTGGTATTGCCATACTTGGGAGGAGTAGCAGAATGCATTTTGGGGTGTAATTTGTGGTATGCATATGCCGTGTGAGAGAAATAACTTGTTGATATGACAATTTTGTGAAAATAAAAAAATTTGCAAAGAATTGTTGGGGGAAAAAAAAAAATGATCACAACTTCAAAAAATGTGACATGCCTCTTAAATGATTATAAAGATAAAATCGCGCTGGTCAACACTGGGTACTGGACAGACAAAAAACAACAAATCCAAGATGGGTACTCTATGTGTAAATAATTATAGGTTGCTGCCCCCCACAAAAAAGAAAATCCCCACTAGGGGTTCTTCCACCAGTAAAAAGAATCTAATAACCGGGGTAACTGGCGCTACCTATTTAACATAAGCAAATATTGACTCTTATTGATGAAAACAAATGAAAAAGAGAAAATGAGAAATGCCAAGAAAAAATAGGAGTAATCTATCTCACCAGTAATAGTATTCATATGTGTAATCGTACCTAAATAAAAATGAAGCCTCCCTAAGGAAAGTCCACTTATTTCAATCCAAGCCCAAAAAAAAGACAGACACATACAAGAGGCTACTTCCAGAGGTGACATACAATCGCACAGATTCCCTACTGCGACTCCAATGTGACAATAAGCAGTGTAATAATTTAGGACCTTATCCTGAGAACTTAGTATAATCTTGAACATATCATATATAAATTCTGTGAAAAAACACCAGATTAATATAGAAAAACTTGTACTGAGTGCGATTTTTCCTTAAAATCGCATTAGTGCCACATTATGATAAACCCACCGATCTGTCGGCTGGGAAGAGAAAAATATAAAAATCTACTCCAATTACTACATGTGAAAAAAAAATATATATATATATGAATCTAAAAAATATATGAATATATAAAACAAACTCTAATAAGTATATGTGTAAGTGAGACGACAATTGAAAATACCGAATTAGATGACACAATTCAAATTCAAAAACAAATAGTTCCAAACATATGTACTAGCAAAGCATCTATGAAAAAAATGATACAAATAAAAAATGTGTTATAGTGACCCTTAGAAAAATGATAAAAATAAAAATAAAAAATAAAAATAAAAGTCCAACTCTCCAAAAAGTCTTCAATAGTGCAAATTCAACATTAAATGTTCATAAAGTGACTTTTGTGCTTCTTGTGTGATCTTCAAAGTGACTTCCGTGCTCCCCCGCAAGGTACCCCACTCACCAAAAAAATTCACCCCTACAGGGGTAGTTCGCCTTTAAATCCAATCTGCCGATATCCAGCTCTTTGACCTTCTGACCTCTTTATTTATAATCGTTCGTATCCAAAAGGAGATTCCATTTGTGCCCTCACAGGAAAAAAATAACAGTCTCCATAGTGTAATCCGTATCAGAACCAATTTATTTCCACAAAAATAGTAGTAAAAAACAGCAGTAAAACACAATTTTCATGTAATATAAAGTAAAAATAAAAATAGAAGTAAAAAAATATATATAAATGAAAAATGTGGAAACGTAATTCATCAATAAGTCCACTTCACATAGGTTCCAATGGTCCAAGCTCCAGTATTAGACCAGAAAAGCAGACTAAAAATTATAAAATACAGCTATGGAAAAAACGCTGATGGCTCTCTACCCTAAGAGAGACAAAACATAAAAAACACCCGTCTCCAATGTACCGATCGCTTTATGCAATGTACCGGGTTTTTTCTGTTTAGCTAGGTAGCTCTAGTCTTTTTGAGTCCCCTTAGGAAAGAGCCCTTATAGCGCAAATTCCACTTAACTCGCGGGTACCGTTCGGTGGGAACGCAGCGTGCGCTCCAACTGCGTTCCAACCCCCGTAGGCAACCCTGAACTGACGTAGTAAGCGTAACTCCGTCAAACGCGTTTCGTCATTGATGTCTTCAGCGTGAAGACGTCAATGACGAAACGCGTTCGACGGAGTTACGCTTACCACGTCAGTTCAGGGTTGCCTACGGGGGTTGGAACGCAGTTGGAGCGCACGCTGCGTTCCCACCGAACGGTACCCGCGAGTTAAGTGGAATTTGCGCTATAAGGGCTCTTTCCTAAGGGGACTCAAAAAGACTAGAGCTAGCTAAACAGAAAAAACCCGGTACATTGCATAAAGCGATCGGTACATTGGAGACGGGTGTTTTTTATGTTTTGTCTCTCTTAGGGTAGAGAGCCATCAGCGTTTTTTCCATAGCTGTATTTTATAATTTTTAGTCTGCTTTTCTGGTCTAATACTGGAGCTTGGACCATTGGAACCTATGTGAAGTGGACTTATTGATGAATTACGTTTCCACATTTTTCATTTATATATATTTTTTTACTTCTATTTTTATTTTTACTTTATATTACATGAAAATTGTTTTTTACTGCTGTTTTTTACTACTATTTTTGTGGAAATAAATTGGTTCTGATACGGATTACACTATGGAGACTGTTATTTTTTTCCTGTGAGGGCACAAATGGAATCTCCTTTTGGATACGAACGATTATAAAGAGGTCAGAAGGTCAAAGAGCTGGATATCGGCAGATTGGATTTAAAGGCGAACTACCCCTGTAGGGGTGAATTTTTTTGGTGAGTGGGGTACCTTGCGGGGGAGCACGGGAGTCACTTTGAAGATCACACAAGAAGCACAAAAGTCACTTTATGAACATTTAATGTTGAATTTGCACTATTGAAGACTTTTTGGAGAGTTGGACTTTTATTTTTATTTTTTATTTTTATCATTTTTCTAAGGGTCACTATAACACATTTTTTATTTGTATCATTTTTTTCATAGATGCTTTGCTAGTACATATGTTTGGAACTATTTGTTTTTGAATTTGAATTGTGTCATCTAATTCGGTATTTTTAATTGCACGTCTCACTTACACATACTTATTAGAGTTTGTTTTATATATTCATATATTTTTTAGATTCATATATAATCATTTTTTTTTTTTTTCACATGTAGTAATTGGAGTAGATTTTTATATTTTTCTCTTCCCAGCCGACAGATCGGTGGGTTTATCATAATGTGGCACTAATGCGATTTTAAGGAAAAATCGCACTCAGTACAAGTTTTTCTATATTAATCTGGTGTTTTTTCACAGAATTTATATATGATATGTTCAAGATTATACTAAGTTCTCAGGATAAGGTCCTAAATTATTACACTGCTTATTGTCACATTGGAGTCCCAGTAGGGAATCTGTGCGATTGTATGTCACCTCTGGAAGTAGCCTCTTGTATGTGTCTTTTTTTGGGCTTGGATTGAAATAAGTGGACTTTCCTTAGGGAGGCTTCATTTTTATTTAGGTACGATTACACATATGAATACTATTACTGGTGAGATAGATTACTCCTATTTTTTCTTGGCATTTCTCATTTTCTCTTTTTCATTTGTTTTCATCAATAAGAGTCAATATTTGCTTATGTTAAATAGGTAGCGCCAGTTACCCTGGTTATTAGATGCCTCTTAAATACCTTGGACCGTCTACTTTCTAAAAAGGGGCAATTTGGGGGGTATTTGTAGCTGTTAGGGTCTCAAGAAATGAGAGGTCATTGGCACCATAGCTTGTAGACTTCCACAGAGACCAAATAAATTTACACTGATTTGGGTTATTTTTACCAAAGATATGTAGCAGTATAAAGTTTGGCCAAAATTTATGAAGAAAAATGACTAAAGGTTAACAAATCTTTCAGTCTTTTTTCATTTATAGCGCATAAAATAAAAACCCAGGTGGTGATTAAATACTGCCAAAAGAAAGCTCTATTTGTATGGAAAAAGAGGACAAAAATGACAGTGTTGCAGGACTGAATAATTATTCAAAATGTGCGAACTGAAAGCTGAAAATCGGTCTGGTTAGGGTTTAAGTGCCCAGTGTGCAAGTGGTTAAAATCCTATATTCAATGAGGGAACCCCCCTTTTCTATATCATTTTGGGATGTTGCCACATATGGCAGAGTAATCTTCCTACCATTTTCAAACATGATACTACACCTTGGAAGGTAGGAATGCCCCCGAGGAATCAAATGTGCCCGTCTCATCTTCAGCATCTTCCAGGCACCATTCTGGCAAGCTGTCCCTTTCATCTTCTGCACTTCCTGAGCCACTGCGCGTCCGTCGGTAACCGCGCTCATCATCTCGTTCTCGAAAGTCAAACTCAAACCGCCTACGCCGATCTGGATGTTCTCTCCAGCCAGGGCCCCGAGCTCCATCTTTGTGAAAAACAAGCAAAAATATAATACAACTGAATACAGTTGATCAGAAGACCCCCCATCTACAGTTTGCAATAAGTGCAAAAACCTCTTTAAAATGACTTTTAGTGGAATGCTTAAAGTAAACTTGTACTGTGCCTAAATGTAAAATTGCAAGCTTACTTGCTTCATATAGGAGGCTGTATGTCAGTGTCATCTGCAGCCTTGTCAAGTAGCCTTGTCCGTGTCATTTTCAGCCTTAGCGTTTAAAAAAGGCGCCGCCAACATACAGGGCCGGATGTCCTGTATATCGTGGAGGCTTCCGGCCTCTCTCGGCGGCTCACGCAGGACAGTGAGAGCGGCTGAAAGCCACGAGAACAGCCAAAAGGCAGCGACGGGGGATCGGTGTATAACATGCACCTGTGATTTTTCCCTGATTTTAAGGGGGAAAAAGTGTGCGTTTTACGCCGATGAATACGGTATATATAAATATACGAAGACGCAGTGCAATAGCAAATCATATCCCCTGGTGACGTAATGCATAGGGAAGTAACTGGACTACAAGAAAACCGGAAGTGGTGTAAAGGGGCGCCTGTAATGCCGTGTAAATTACAGACCTGCTGTTTTTAACTAGTATAAGTACCCATTTGGCTGTTTAACAAGTGAGTTTTTATATAGTACACCATGGGAGATTCCTTTTTATCCCGTTTATACTCGCTGTGAATTAACAGCCGTATGGACCGATTGGAAGCTATCATTCATAATACACCATTTTGAGAGCCAACATCCTTTTTTGCTGGATCCAGGGGAGGCCCCAAACAACAGTGATCTCTGTGGTGTTTTTACCAATATTGAGGTAAGAATATAGAGAGCACTAAGTGGAGCACAGGAAGATCGCACAGCGGAAACCATCTATTGAAGTCTTTATTTTGATACTTTGTTGCACATAAGCACTTTTGCACCTTTATTATTATTTTTCCGAGCTAATGGACTATTATATCGCTATCATCAGAGTTAATGGACTATTATAGCGCTACTGTCATCTGATTATGTGGAATTCATTACCCATATACTGAGAATAGCAACCTTATATATAGGATTCGTTATTGCACTGCGTTTACATATATTTACCCATGTAAGATTACTAGTATATCATTGTTTATTGAAGCTGCACATAGTTATTTGGTCTTATACTGAGAATAGCCCATTATTCACTATATATATTATATATAAATATATATACACACACACACACACACACACACATTATATATATATATATATATATATATATATATATATATATATATATATATATATATATATATATACACATATACATATACATATATACACACACACACACACTTTTTTGATACTTTGTTGCACATAAGCACTTTTTTCACTCTAGCATCTTTATTTCAGAGCTAATGGACTATTATACCGCTATTATCATCTGATTATATGAAATTGATTATTTCATTACTCATATACTGAGAATAGCAATCATTAACCTTATATATAGGATTTGTTATTGCACTGCGTTTACGCATATTTACCCATACAGGATTATTAGTATATCATTGTTTATTGAAGCTGCACATAGTTAATTTGCTTATAAGAGTAAAACTCACTGTTAAAAGTAATCCGTGTGTAAAAAAAAACATTGCTGTAGCTTTTTCTAGGGGTTGACTGATATCGGGGTTTTGTTGCGTCGATATCAAGTTTTCAGTTGCCTTTTAGGCCAATATCAGGTGCCGATATTCTGTAGATTTAAAGTTTTTATTTTTACAAACCCCTCCACTGCCCTTAAAATTATTTAAAACGCCAAGATAGGCATTTTTGCATACTTTCTATTTTTTAAAACTGACACCTTCAAGATGAGAGTAATTCATAAGTGAGGTCATGAAATCGCTTCCGGGTTACTAGATCCGAAACCTGAATATAGCAATTTGCTTTGTTCGGGTATCTGGCCAGCCAGCAGGATGTGACTGGTCGCTTGGGCTTCCCGGTGGTTGTTACAAGAAAGTCGACCGCCCACTCTAAAGAATATTCCCGGGATGATGCCTGCAGCTGCCGAAATCCCCCTGGTACAACCACGAAGCAACATCAGTAAGTTTGTTAACAATACTTTAAAAAACAAACAAAAAAAAAAAACTGAATATCAGGGGGCGTGGCTTGGATGGCCTCTGGAGCGGATGTGTCCTCTTGAAGCTCCTGCAAGGCCTGCCTGCACACCGCTGAAGCCTGCATATCTCTGCCTCCAAACATGGGCAAATCCTGCAAGGACAAGACGGGGGGACCCCGGGGACACTCCACCCGATCCTCCTCCGCCGCTGCTCATAACGGAGTATTTTAACTCCGAAGAACCGGCGGGCTCGCACGCTGCCAACATGGCGCCATCACCACCACGGGATCGTCCGGCGGCCGCCTCCTCCTCCTCACCCCCACCGCAGGACGCATCGGGCCACAGGATACGCCCGCACAGGGGGACCCCAATGTGGGACATGCCTTGCTTTCCTCCCTGGCCCCCTGGATGGACCCTCTGCTTCCGCTGAAGGTTGTGGGGTGGGGAGCTTGTCACAGCCACCTCCCCCACCCCCCCCGATGGACTCCCCGCCATCCCTTAGGATCACTGGGGGATCAGCCGCCCTCTCCCTCCCCCTCCTGGGACTCATCCATCCCTGATTGGGATCCCTCTTCCCTGCCGCAAAGACCTCTGGCTGTGAGGGACAGGCCTCCTCCCCCCCTCCCCTTCTCGGAGGGCTTACTCACAGGCTCTGGTCCATCCCTCTGCCCCAGAGCCCCCGGAGCTACTGGAGGCTTATTTGTCACACACAGGAGCGCAAGGCACTTCCAAGAGAGACACTTATCCAGATGGCACCCCCTCCTGTGTGCTTCAGGACAGCCACCCCCCACCAAAAATCCACCCGGCTCTCACCCGGGACTCTAACCCTCAGGCTGTAATGGACTCTGATCCTGAACCCGAGGTGTGCTCATCCTGGCGAGATTATGTTCGCTGCATGCCGACAAAACAGGACTTCCGCATGCTTATCCAAGAAGTCCGCGAGACATGCAGATCCGAGATTAATATGCTGCGCACTGACCTCCATCACCTATCCGCTAAAGTCACATCCCTGGAAGAGGAGACGTCCGATACCAAGATCGAAATCTCGCAAATACACGAACGTCTGGCCGCGCAGGCCGCCACTCTCAGGGACTTTCAACGCCATCTTGAAGACCTCGATAACCGGGGCAGACGAAACATCAGGATCCGAGGCCTCCCGAAAGCTACCCAGGATGAGGACCTCCCCATGACTCTGCAAGCTATCTATCTTTAACAATATACTGGGCCGCCCGGAAAACAGTTTAAAGTCAAACTAGAACGTGCCCATCGGGCCCTTCGCCCTCGCGGACTAGGGTCCAGACCAAGGGATGTGATCTGCAGGGTGCACAACTGCACCCTCAAAGAGGATATTATGAGGAAAACTCGCAACATGCGCACCATTGATTTTGATGGAGCCCCTCTACAGCTCTTCCCGGACTTGTCCTGGCTCACTCTCCAGCAGCGACGGTCCCTGCAACCGCTCCTTACCTCCTTGAGAGAATGAGACTTCCGATACCACTGGGGCTTCCCCTTTAGCCTCACTGCAAAGTGGGACGGCCGATCTACCACCCTGCGGTATCCTGAAGACCTCCAGTCCTTCTGCAAAGCTTTGGATATCCCAGTTACGCCTACTCCAGGCTGGGACCCCCTGCCGGCCCCCCTCCTCGTCCCGGAACCCTGGATCCAGGTACCAGGGAGAAGACGGCCGAGGCCGTCCCCGGCGGGCTCTCCCCTCCGTCGAACCCCCAGAGATGACTTCCTGCCCTTCCAGGAACCCCCTTCGTACAAGTCACCTTGTAACTGGCCCAGTTTATGTCCTCTGTTTCATAACCCCTCTGCCAGTGTTTGCTGCCCTCCCTCTACCCTACGGCTTGGACTTTGCTGATGAAACTTTGCTGATGAGTCAACCCGCTGTGGACTATACTTGGTATGGGATCGGCGGTAGGGGTGGCTCTTGGTCACCCCTTTGTTGATGGACGCTTTCCACCCCTCCTCCCCTCCCTTCCTCCACTCCCTGCCTCCCTACCTTCTCTTCCCCACTCCTCTACCCTCCCCTCCCACATCCCCTTCCCCCCTCTTCCCTACCCCACCCCCCCTTTTCATTTTCCCCATCCCTTAGTTTTCCCCCTTTGGGTTAATGGTCACACCTGTTGGTTACAGTTTATGCTGGGTTTTTCTTTTTTACAGTTTTTTGTCTTTTGCCCTTTTTGGGCCCAGCCCTGGCTGCGGGTACAGATTTCTCCATTTGATATGTGCAGGTTTTTATCCCTTTCTTTTTGTTGTTTTTGCATTTAGGCTTGTGATGCAGGCAGGCCTTGGAGTGGACCGCCTCTGCCCCGAGTCTACCTTCCTCCCCCCGGGGGCTCTCCGCTGTGGTCTCAATGTTTGAGACTTTTTTGCCCCTCCCGCCTTTTCTAGGTGGGTTATATTGTGCTGGTATTAGTATGTGATGTATCTAATGTTTTTCTTTTTGTGCCTCCTATCCTTCTTTCCTGGCTCCTTTCCTCTTCTTTCTCTTTTCATCCCCACCCCAACGGCCGCCTCCTGCCTCTGGGGCTCAGTTTCCATTTCCGAGACCGCAGCTCTCCGATTTCTGATCGTGCTGAGGGTGCATTCGGCGGCCCCTGGGAGCGCTTAGATCTCCTTAAGTCTGTCAGGTAAGCCTCCCCCATCCCCTCCGTAACGCACCCACCATGATTGATATACTATCACTTAATATGAAGGGCCTAAATTCCAATATTAAACGGAGCCTGGCACTGTGAGAGTTTAAGCGCTCTGCAGCTGATATTTTTATTCAAGAGACGCATTTGGCCAAGACGGGCACCATGGCTTTTGCCCTCAAATCCTACCCGCAAACATACATGGCCTTCAAACCTCGCAAGCGAGCGGGGGTGGCAATTCTCTTTAAACAGGGCACCCCTTTCCGGCTGCAATCCCTAATCTCGGACACTACCTTATCCTTAAAGGCACTTGGAACGACGCGGAAATCATCACGCTTTGTAACATTTATGCCCCAAATGTTAATCAGGTCCCTTTTCTGACCAAAGTGTACAAACGGCTGTTTGAAGCTCCCCACCGGTATCTGGTTATTGGAGGGGACTTCAACCTGGCTTACTCCCCCTGTCTAGACAAACACTCCCTGGGAGGAGGGAAACCCCCTCGGAATACTGCCAGAAACTCGACCCTTTTTCACCAGCTGACCAGGAAACACGCCCTGTTTGACACCTGGCGCACCAGGTACCCATCAGCGAAACAGTTCACCTTCTATTCCCATCCCCATAAGTCCCACTCACGACTGGACTTTCTTTGTTAATGCCCCAACCTTGAGGGCCTGTACGGACTCACACATTCAAGCCATCTCCTGGTCAGACCATGCTCCCATCAAACTTTCCCTTGCACTCTCCCCGGGTACCTTCCGTACATGTAACTGGCGCTTAAATGACTTTACTTAAACATGGCCCTACCAGAGTGGACCTGGAGCGAACATTGGAGTTGTATTTTGCTGAGAACGGCTCCTCTGGGGTTTCCACTTCCTCTCTCTGGGAGGGCCATAAAGCAGTCTTTAGGGGCCAGTGCATATCTATCTCCTCGGCCTTAAAGAGAAACGCCAACGATATTTCTTGGACCTACAGGTAAGCCTTAATCTAGGCTTACCTGTAGGTCAAAGTGGTTTGTAAGGGTTTACAACCACTTTAACTATGCGTGGAAGACGTCCTCTCTAAAATACCTGGGGGTCCACCTAACACCTTCCTACGACTCTCTCTATGCAGCCAACTTTCCCCAACTGCTTGCATCTATCAAGGCATCCTTGGCCAAGTGGAAATCTGAGGTTGTCGCTGCTTGGTCGTCTCGCAACACTAAAAATGACCATTCTACCCAAACTTCTGTACCTTTTTGAGACATTGCCCATCCCTGTCCCTACCTTGTTTTTTAGAAGACTCCAGGGTGATTTAAATTTTTTCTGAAACTATAAGACACCGGATCAGCAAATCGGTTCAGTACGCTCCCCGCACCCAGGGCGGCCTTGCGTTTCCCAATTTAGCCAAGTATTACTTGGCCGCCCAGTTGCGCCCTGTGGCCTCCTGGTGTACTCTCCACGCCTTTAATTGCTGGACGCAAATTGAGAAATTGTGGTTAGCCCCCATCCATCCGAACTCCATGCTTTGGAGCTCCGATATAACACATGGGGGGGCGCACCTCCTGGGCCCCATGGCGTTACTGCGCACGCTTTGGCGACGTGCGAAACTGTCGTATCCGCTTACTACTAACTCCTCCCCGGTGACCTCATTTCTGTTCACGCCCAATATTCCGGACAGCTTGACCTCACAGATGTTCCACTTCTGGATGGAAAGAGACCTATTCCACTATGGCCACCTGATAGACCCCAGAACTAGATTTTTGAAATCCTTCCAGGACCTGCAAAACACTTTTAATTTACCCAGACAGGCCTTCTTTAGTCATCTGCAACTACGGCACTATGCACAATCTTTTGTGGCCAACCTTCGCTTTTCCCCTTTAACTGAATTCAAAAAAATATGTTTGGAGGGCCCTTCCCCAAAGGGTATGATCTCCCGCACCCATCAGCTTCTGATCATGTCCCCGTCACCAGACGGGCCACGACATGCCTATATGGGCAAGTGGGAGCAGGCCCTGGGTTAAACTATACCCCTAAGCACGTGGCAGCGTATCTAGTCGCAGGCTACCAGAAGCTCCATCTGCACGCTCTACAAGGAGAACCAATACAAGATTTTATTGGCATCGGACCCCGGATCTGCTCCACTCCATAAACCCCTTGACTGACTCTCGCTGCTGGCGATGCCATAAAGATAGGGGAACGCTATTCCATATTTATTGGACTTGCCCCCTACTTATCCCATACTGGCTGATGGTGCAATCCTTGCTCCGATCCATCTTCGGCGCCGAGGTGCCCTTAGATCCCAAAATGTATCCGTTAGGTCTACCACCCATCTCCTTCACTAAAATGTCACAGAAACTACTGTCGCATGTGTTAACTGCAGCACGCTGCCTGGTGGCCCTAAAGTGGAAACAGACGGACCCCCCTTCCCCATTTGAACTGCACACCAGGATCAGAGATGTTGAGAGAATGGAATACCTGACAGCCTCCCTGAATGACACCCTTGATAAGCACGATAGAATATGGGAATCTTGGGTCCTATTGGAGACTCCCCCCAGCCTTATGATACACGGCTCTCCACACAGGGCCTAATGCTGCCTGAGGTGGCTGTCTTTGGGATAATACTGGGCCCCTGGGGCGGGTGGCTGCCTTAACCCTCTTCCACTCTATTTCTAATCTTTCTTTCCTTTTCTTGACTTAGCTTTTCCCACCTCTAATGCTCCTATTTCTATTTGTTGAAGAGACCTAGTACAGGAGGTTCGCTATTTGCGGCCCTTTTAGTATATCGTAGCTCAGTATGAGGTCAGGGGTCAAACTTCATGAACCGGCAGCAAGCCCTACCCTTGGCTGTGATGTTGGATCAACTGGCAATCTGATGTTGTGATTATTATTGTACTATGTATCCTCCTGTGTTCTTTATTGGAAATGCTTTGTTCTCTTTTTTTTTCCCCTTTTTTTGTTGATGCCCTCTTATTTCTGTTCCCCTTTCTTTTTTTTTAAATTAATAAAATTGTCAGTTTCCAAAAAAAAAAAAAACTGAATATCAGCCACCGATAATCGGTCAACCCCTTGCTTCTTCTCATTTTAATTCTATTTCCATGGCTTTTAAAAGAGGAAGTAAAGGGAAAAAAAAAACACACACCTGCAAGGCAAAGGCATAATGAGCTAGTATGCACAGCATACTAGCTCATTATGAATAACTTACCCGAGAACGAAGCCCCCGAAGCGGTCCTCCGTCTTCCTCTTTGCCGCTGCCATGGATCCCGGAGCGACTTCCGTGTCTCGCTGCTCCGGCACTGTGATTTGCCGAAACCACGATGTCACTCCCGCGCATGCGCACGGGAGCCGACACTCGCGGCATATCGCCGTGATCTACGACCTGCCCAGTGTGCCTGCGCGCCGCTGTCTACGGCGCATGTCTTCGGGTAAATGCCTATACGGTTTAGGAGATATTTCTTGGACCTACAGGTAAGCCTTAATCTAGGCTTACTTGTAGGTCAAAGTGGTTTGTAAGGGTTTACAACCACTTTAACCAAGTGTCAATTTATTGTTGAGTTAACATAATCAACTAAATTTGGTGGTCGGCTGATCTCAGAAGTGGTTTATTGCTTAGTTTCCAGCAACTATTTGCATTTGCAATCCCAGTGGCTCACAAAAGTACCGTATTTATCGGTGTATAACACACACTTTTTTCCCCTTAAAATCAGGGGGAAATCGCAGGAGCGTGTCCTACGCCAATCCTCCGCGATTTCCGAGCGATTTTTGGGCTCTGGGCGGTTTTCAGCCGCCTTCGGCCCTCCTCGGCGGCTTTCGGAAAACCGCTGAGAAGGGCTGAGAAGCGCAGAGAGCGGCCGAAAGCCGCCGAGTACAGCCGAAGGCGGCCAAAAGTCGCTGAGTACGGCCGAAGGCAGCCAAAGGCCGTCAAGTACGGCCGAAGGCAGCCAACGGCCGCAGAGAACTACCGGGCGCCATTTTTAAAAATAAAAACTGACATTATCACTGAGGGGACAATGATGCACAAGGCTGCAACGACGGACAGGCTGCAACGACGGACAGGCTGCAACGACGGACAGGCTGCAACGACGGACAGGCTGCAACGACGGACAGGCTGCAACGACGGACAGGCTGCAAATGACACTGACAAGGCTTCAGATGGACACGGATAAGGCGGCATTGATGGGCATTTAAATGTACGTTTTTTTTCCTTAAATTTCCCTCCTAAAAGTTTTATTTCTTAAAATTCCCTCCCAAACTTGGGGTGCGTGTTATACGCCGATAAATACGGTAGTTAAAATACACTGAAAAGCACCATCTATATGGCCAGTTTTATGCTCCATTAACACCTACGCAGTTTGCTTTTGAGTGTTTCTGCAGTGTTTTTTTTTCAGGTTTTTGTATGCTTTTGTTTTTGGAGAAAAATTTGTTGGGCAGATTAAAAAGCACAAATCGCGGCAAAAACGCAGCAAAATGCACCGCTATTGAAAAAAAAAAAAAAAAAAGGTTTTGGCGTTAAAAAAAAGCCCCTTTCCTAAAGGGTAGAGGCACAAATATGCATGTAAATGTGTACCATAGGAACCCATGCTAAAAAAAAAAAAAAAAAAAATGAATGAAGCCTTATTCCATGAGAGCATATTATCTGCTCAAGTTAAAGTGGTTCTAAAGGCTTAAGGTTTTTACAGTCATGCATTTTTCTGCATTAAAGCGTTTGTAGCCCTAGATATAAAAAAAACAAAAAAAAACCCTTCCTGACCAGGCCATTTTTTTACATTACGGCACTGCGTTACTTTAACAGACAACCACGTGGTCGTGTGACGCTGTACACAAATACATCTGATGTCCTTTTTCCATCACAAGTAGAGCTCTCTTTTTTGCTTTTTGTGATCACCTCCATGGTTTTTATTTTTTGTGCTATAAACAAAAAAGACAATTTAAAAAAAAAAAAAAAAAACTATTTTTTTAATTTTTAGCTATAAAACATACCCAATCAAAAAAAATCTACATTTCATCAATTTAGGCCAATATGTATTCGGCTACATATTTTTGGTAAACAAAAAAATAAATTAAAAAAATCACAATATGCATATATTACATAGTAGGTGAGGTTGAAAAAAGACAAGTCCATCAAGTCCAACCTATGCGTTTGATTATATGTCAGTATTACATTGTACATCCCTGTATGTTGTGGTCATTCAGGTGCTTATCTAATAGTTTGCTTGAAACTATCGAGGCTCCCCGCTGAGACCACAGCCTGTGGAAGGGAATTCCACATCCTTAACACTCTTACAGTAAAGAAACCTCTACGTAGTTTAAACCTCTTTTCTTCAAATTCCCTCAGTTTTCACCTGGTGATCTTGCCAGTAACACGTTTTCTGAATTTAGAGTGCCTACACTTTGGATGAAGGAGCAACAGGGACACCTTTGAACGGCAGATTGTCAGTCTGGGGTTGAGGGGTTGAAGGGGGGGGGATGTTAGATGCACTTATACTCCCAGGAACACCAATGATGGCGCACTATTCTCGCCCTCCCAGTAACACCAATGGGGCAATATCCCCCCCATCCGAGGAAAACCAATGATGGGGCACTATTCGACCCACCCCCAGAACATCAATGCGGCACCCCCCCCCCCATAAATACTGGGGCACTTGTCAAATAAATTTTTAATGTACTGTACTAATACGGATTACTACTACTGAGGAGTATTCTAACGGACTGGCAGGGAGGAAGGTGTGGACCAACTAATCGATAATGAAAATTCTTGTATCATGTCCACTGTCTCCAACCATCTCTTGCATCATGTCCACCATCTCTTCTACCATATCTGCAATCTCTTACTTAAACACACTGCTATAGTATTAGCAAAATTTCCATTTGATGCACCTCTAGCAGACATGATACAGGAGATGGTCAGAGACTGCAGACATGATACAAGAGACCAATGCAGCCTCTCCAGTGCATGTCAGATGCAGCGTACCAGTGCCTGTGCCCAAAAGATGTAACCTCACCAGTGCCTGTATGAGTGCGGCAATTACCCGCTGATTCATGGAGATGGATGGGGGGAGGGGAGGGGGGAGGTGAGGACAGGACTTTGAGCCACCAGGATGACACCCTGAAATGGGCGGCACCCAGCAGTACAGCCACTGCACAATCATAATTTTTTTTCTTTCGGCAATATGCTGAAAAAAACTATTTTCAGCAGAAATGTTTAGGCCGCTGAAATTTCGGAGCATCCCCAGTTACAGCAGCAGATTTATGTCTTTGGGGAAAAAGGTTTTACATGAACATCATAGTAAACACCCGTCAGTGTTAAATGGTTTGTCTCAACCCCCCCAACTGCTACAGTGGGGCAAAAAGGGGGGGGGGGGGAGATCTAGTGAATGACCTGCAGAGAGCTGGAACCAACGTAACAAAGGCTACCATCAGTAACACACTACGCCACCAGGGACTCAAATCCTGCAGTGCCAGACGTGTCCCCCTGCTTAAGCCAGTACATGTCCGAGTCTGTCTGAGGTTTGCTAGAGAGCATTTGGATGATCCAGAAGAGGATTGGGAGAAGGTCATATGGTCAGATGAAACTAAAGTAGAACTGTTCGGTAGAAACACAACTCGTCCTGTTTGGAGGAGAGAGAATGCAGCTGAGTTGCAACCAAAGAACACCCATACCTACTGTGAAGCATGGGGTGGCAACATCATGCTTTGGGGCTGTTTCTCTGCAAAGGGAACAGGACGACTGATCCGTGTACATGAAAGAATGAATGGGCCATGTATCGTGAGATTTTGAGTGCAAACCACCTCCCATCAGCAAGGGCATTGAAGATAAAATGTAGCCGGGTCTTTCAGCATGACAATGATCCCAAACACACCACCTAGGCAGCGAAGGAGTGGCTTCATAAGAAGCATTTCAAGGTCCTAGAGTGGCCTAGCCAGTCTCCAGATCTCAATCCCATAGAAAACCTTTGGGGGGGGGGGTAAAAGTCCGTGTTGCCCAGTGACAGCCCCAAAACATCACTGCTCTAGAGATCTGCATGGAGAAATGGGCCAACATGCCAGCAACAGTGTGTAACAACCTTGTGAAGACTTACTGAAAACGTTTGACCTCTGTCGTTGCCAACAAAGGATATATACAGTAACAGTGTTGAAATGAACTTTTGATATTGACCAAATACTTATTTTCCACCATAATTTGCAAATAAATTCTTTCAAAAATCAGACAATGTGATTGTCTGGTTTTGTGTCCACATTTTGTCTCTTATAGTTGAGGTATACCTATGACGACAACTACAGGCCTCTCTCATCTTTTTACGTAGGAGAACTTGCACATTTGGTGGCTGACTAAATACTTTTTTGCCCCACTGTACTTCTGCAGGATAGTGTATTCTGTTGAAAAACAGATTTACCGGCTAGATCACCAGGTGAAAAAAGAAAGCCCAAAAAATAAGGCTAATGCAGCCATCACATCCAAGAATTGTTAAACTGCGATATAATAAATGTTTGCAAAAAAGCTCAGCTTCTCAAAACACGGCATTTGTAGGCATAGTATGAGGCGGAGTGCAATTTATCCTATGACACCGTGACTCTTATCTCCATACTATAGGATGCCCACTAAGGGGAAAGGAAGGGTTAGAACTTCTGTCAGTTTTTACCCATCTGTATACCATTGAGAAGATTTTCCATCACTTTCAGTTCCATAGCCAAAGCAGGAAGGAAGCGGAAACCACCAGTTTTGTGTCTATTTTTACTTTCATTCTTAGTGATGGGGACACAGTGGGTACAGTTCTCTATTGGGGACTCAGATAGCAATAAAAACAGTGGTGTTCAAAAATTCCCCACTCTATCCAAAAAAAATAAAATAAAAATAAAAAGCCTTTTAGACCCCTTTCACACTGAGGCAGTTTTCAGGAGTTTTAGCGCTAGAAACAGTGCCTGTAAAGCGTCTGAAAATTGCCTTCCATGCTGCCCTGGGGCAGTGCGCTTGTGGGACATTAGAAAGAGCCCTGCAAGCAGCATCTCTGGGGCAGTTTGGGAGCGCTCCCAAATGCTCCTGCCCATTGTAATTAATGGGCAGCACTTCTGAAGCGACACGACACTGGGTTTTTAACCCCTTCTTTGGCGTTAAAAGCACACCGCTAATGGCTGAAAATAGCAGCTAAAGCAAGCAGCGCTTTACCGCTAATGCATGGGCGGTCCCAGTGCGAGAGGGGTCATAGTATAGGATCCTACTAGGGGTGTACTTATATAGTCCCGGAGAGAGGGATCAGAAAACCATGCCTGCTGCCCTGTGAGGGCAAGCCAACTATGTCACCCACTACCATGCCCCATGCTATTTATGAGTATACCGGAAATCGTTCAACTCGCCATACTGTAGAATCAGTGGGAGCCCTGAGTGTGTCACTTACCACTGTCGCCTGCTACTAGATGTGCATAGTCACTTGCCACGCTGCCTGTCACTAGAAGCGGAATGTCACTTGCCACACTGCCTGCCACAAGATGTGGATTGCCACCTGTCACCAGATGCGGAGTGAGTGGAGCGCCCCTTGTGGTATGTCAGGCAGAAAGCTGAGGGGGTGAACTACAGGTCCCAGCACACCTCACCTGTACTCCCACACACAGCTCACCTGTCATTGATGATGTCACATCTCTGTGGGATCGCCCCTCTGGATGTTGCAGGGTGTGTCTCTCCTCATGCTGCAGCTGGTCTCATCTGGCAGAGGGAGGGTCCGGGACTCCTTCTGCTCTCAGTCTCTGGCTCCACCCTTCTGCCACCCCTGATTAGCTGTCTGGGGGGCAGGCAATCTGCGCCGCTGAACAAGGAATCAGCATAAGTTTTCACACACGAGGAGTCGGGGGAGAGCGGCGATGCGGGCAGGCAGTATGAGATGACGTCATCTCTCTGCTCCCCGCTGCACCTCCGACACAGACTGGCTTTGAGGGCGGAAGACAGGTGATGCAGAAGGGGCGGAAAGAGATCTCATCTCTGCTTGCCCGCCCGCTCGCTTCTTCCATCCACCGCTTTCATACCCGTAGCCCAGCATGTGTCTTGCGGCCGCCCGCACCCGCGGCCCACCTGCAGAAGGGCCACGGCCCGGTAGTGGGCTGGGGACCAGGGGTTGATGACCCCTGGCCTAGGCGATCCACAAGTGTTCCTGGGATGGCGTCATGTATCCCATGACTCCTTGCAAATCGCTTACTGCCAAAATTTCACTTATGCAGGGAGATAGAGGAGCTGTAAGAATTCATTGGTGATGTCGAGGTGGGCGGGATCAAGTAGCTATCCGACACCAGCCAATAGGATGGGGTCAGGGCAGGTCACAACATGTATGCGGCTCCGCCCCCTTTCTTAAGAAGCCCAAAAGTTGGCTGGTGTTCAATAGCTGCTCGTTCCCTCCCACCCCCCGATGACATCAATGAATTCTGACAGCTCCTCTCTGTCCCTGCACACAGTTACAATACAAGCCTGCTCAATGTTATACGGTCTCAGCCCGAGCTGCACATTATCACTATATCAAGTATATGTAGACTTGTAACTGTGTGCAGTGACAGAGAGGAGCTCTCAGAATTCATCGGCGATGGGTGGGACTGAGCAGCTATCGGACACCAGCCAATAGGATGGGGTCAGGGCGGGCCGCTACTTGTATTCGTCTCCACCCCTTTCTTAACAAGCCCAATAATTGGCTGGCGTTCAATAGCTGCTCCGTCCCGCCCACCCCTGACAATTTCTGACTCTTCATGCACACAGCATATTGCAGTGAGCGTAACCTGTTCAAACAAAACCGGATTTTTAAGACTGTGAAACAAGTTCTTTTGTGTTCCTATGGATCAATACTATTGATCAGATACTCATTCTGCTTTAATAAAAAGGAAAAGCGATGGTTTGCATATCTCCCGATTAAATCTATATCTCCCGACTCCTTATATTAGGCACAAGGGCAGCAAGCAGAACAGACGACAAATTTCTCTTCAGCGCTGAGATTACTGATGGATTTCCAAGACAGGGTAATGGGCGGCTGATTGGAGAGATTAGGGTAGTGATGAAGAATTAGGAATGCCACTTTACAAGTCTGCTCAATGTTATACGGTCTCAGAGCGGGCTACACATTATCACTATATCAAAAACACTATATATATATATATATATATATATATATATATACACACACACACACACACACATCACTGAGCATGTGCGAGATTTGGTGATGGTGGTGCATGATGGGTAGACAGCTGCGCAGAAATCCAGGAAATTAACACGAGAGGGCTTCAAATGCCCACAAACAAAATGGAACCTGCCTGGTTCCCAAGATCAGTAAGTAACTATTTTTAAAGAAAGTAAAAGTGCAAAAAAGATGACATGTTATAAATGTTCATTTACAGGTTGAGATAGTTAGAGTAGTCTTTAAAAAATTTAAAAATGTTTGGGGGACTGGAACTCCGCTTTAAGTTGGCTACAGTTTTCTCCATCTTCTACCCAGGGGTATAGCGGCTAAAGAAATTACTTGTGAGCAGCTCATGTCTTCTGTCATTTTGTTAGGTGGGCTTCATGGTCTAAGGAGGTGTGGGCAAAGTATGAAAATTTGGTTCCACCTGCATGACCTGTTGACGGGTCTGCTCCTTTTCTCTTCTGAGTGCCTGTTCCAGTCTGGCTGGACAAGTATCACAATGGCCATGTTGAGGAAGGCCGCAAAGAAGTTGGAGGAGACCGATTCAATGGGCGAAATTGGAGCACATAGCTCAAGAGATGGGACTGGGAAGTCATAAGCCCTTATCTTGGCCAAGTATAGAGTTTAATAGATGTATGGAAAGACCAGAGAACAGAGGCTGAACTCTGGCCTTGGGGCTAGAATTTGCAGGCGATATGTTGGAGGAACTACCTAGAGTTGCAGCTGGTTTAGTGGAAAATTGCTAGACATCCTGAGTAAGTTTTCCTTGGAGTTTTGGAAAAGAATTTGAATTCTGGCACACCATTAGGGATAAAACAGAACTCTAGCTAAACAAAAACAACTTGCAAGCTCTAAAACAGAGCAGTGTACTGTGTCTAAACCCAGACTTATGCATTTCTTTGGCAAGTTTTAACGCAGTTATGCAGATCAGTATCATATCAACATGACAACCTGCCTAAAGGAAAAATAATTTTAAAACAATTTGCCCGTGAGCTGGAGAAATATTTAATTGAGTTGCATATACCGTATATACTCGAGTATAGGCCGACCCGAGTATAAGCCGAGGCCCCCAATTTACCCCCAAAAAACTGGAAAACTTATTGACTCGTGTATAAGCCGAGGGTGAGACATGGCTGTCCATCCCTGTGTGTCCGTCCATCCCTGTGTGTGTGTCCGTCCATCCATCCCTGTGTGTGTGTCCATCCATCCATCCATCCCTGTGTGTGTGTGTGTGTATCCATCCATCCATCCATCCCTGTGTGTGTGTGTGTGTGTGTGTATCCATCCGTGTGTGTGTGTGTGTGTGTATCCATCCGTGTGTGTGTGTGTGTGTGTGTGTGTGTGTGTGTGTGTGTGTGTGTGTGTGTGTGTGTGTGTGTGTGTGTGTGTGTGTGTGTGTGTGTGTGTGTGTCCGTGCAGCCTTGTGTGTGTGTCCAGCCTACCTGTGTCCCAAGCCTCCGTCCCGAGCCGCCGTCGTCCCGAGCCTCCTCCGTCCCGTGCCGTGCCTCCTCCGTCCCGTGCCTCCTCCGTCCCGTGCCTCCTCCGTCCCGTGCCTCCTCCGTCCCGTGCCTCCTCCGTCCCGTGCCGTGCCGTGCCTCCTCCGTCCCGTGCCGATGGATCGCCGCTCTTCTCGGCGGCCATTCTACAATTCAAAATTCCGCCTCCGCCTGTGATAGGCGGAACACTCAATTTCCCAGCAGCCTGTGTTCCGCCTATCACAGACATCCTCTCATACTCGTCCGTAGTATGAGAATGAGCGGATGTCCGTGATAGGCGGAACACTGACTGCTGGGAAATTCAGTGTTCCGCCTATCACAGGCGGAGGCGGAGAAGGAGGCGCGGCTTTTGAAAATTAATGTCCGCCGTCTGTCTGCTCGATACGCTGATCGAGCAGTCAGACAGCGGCGACTCGAGTATAAGCCGAGGGGGCACTTTCAGCCTCAAAAAAGAGGCTGAAAATCTCGGCTTATACTCGAGTATATACGGTAGGTACTTACAATTTTTTAAACTAGAATTTGGTTGCTACAGGTAGAAATTATATATATTATATTAATATATAAGGACGGACAACATTTTTAGTCCTAAATATTTTGACCCAATGTGCCCTGAAAGGTAAAGATGAGGATAAGATGTCTAAATACAAGAGGCTTATGCACTCCTATTTAAATCTTGGTGTGCTTTGTGTAGTTCTTCCTGATTTGCGCAATCTATTATGAAACTTGGCCACTGTGCAGGAGTTTTACTTAAGTCAGACCAGTCACCTCTACTCACCTTGTGCATCACTATATCCATCTTCCCGCACCTGTAATATTCTACAAGAAACCTGTAGTGGGAGGACCTGATGGGCCGCACAGGCTGTGTAGTACAGTGATTTTTGTCACTATTACTTTTACAAGGTAATAGCTGGATTTAAAAAGGAAGGCATTTGGTGCACACAAAGTGGATTTATATCCTTTGCAGGTACTGAAGAGCACATTTAAATACAAATGTTTGTGGCTGGAGTTCACAAAACTGTATTAATAACATTTGTCTATGGAAACAAAGACAGCATTTTAGTTCTCCGTAATTAGGTCCAATGTGATCCAAGTATTTTAAAAAACAAAAATATGCAGCTTTTTATGTTACTGTATCAATGCCCATTTATTTTAAAAGCTGAAAAGCCATTAACACATGACTGGCATTAAAATAGTATTAAACCCATTGAAAATCATTTATAATCTGTAAGCCACACTTACATGCTTTTGTTTTTACTATAAAATTGTTTAAAATCGTTTATCAAGGGAAAAGGGAATTCATTAACAGTTGAATTAAAATGCTGCATACACAAGGTTTAAAAGTCTGGCAAATTTACAGAATAGACACTACAGAGGGGGGAGACTCCACCTGAAAGAACACAGAGCCTGAACCCGACCTTGTGAAAAAAATTCAAACAAACCCACAGGAGCATCTAAACAGGTCCCCCAGGAAAAAAAAAAAAAAAAAAAAAAAGGATCCGCAAGAGAAGACTAGCCAGTCTACTTGTAAAGGTCCTACCTATACACACACATCACTTAGGACTCAGACACGCAAGTTTACATAAGAATGAGGCAACCAATCTCGTAAAGATGATATCTGAAGTATATGATAATTATCACAAGGTAATAACCCAAAGGATAGCAAAGGGCCCCTGAAACTGGTAAAGAACTTAAATTGGAACTTTGCTCACTTTATAAGCAAAACTATCCATACTGACAATCTCAAGTGTCACTAGGATCTGCCCCAGAAACTCTGCAAGATCTGCCTAACCTTCAGCACAAAAACCAGTTCTAAGAATCTTCATACTCATCCTCGACAACTATGGATGCTTCGTTGGACTAGCAAGGAGTAGGAGCCTTAGATACCATGCTAAGCACATCCACCCGATTAGACATCACAAATGGAATGGAGAAACTTCACGAGGATGGTGGTTCAGCCACAGGAAGATAACCTACCTCAAGATCATCAAGACACACAAAGGCCTCTGGGACATTTGGCATAGAGCCCAACAGGAGGCATCTTCAGCAGGATTCCAGTGTTCTGCCTGCAGACAATCCAGGGCAGCCAGAGCTCTCCAGTGATGATTTAAGGAAATGAGAAAAACACTCAGTAGACTTGTCAGTTGCTTTGGAGTGTACTGGTTGAGGAGAACCAAAAAAAAAAAAAAAAAAAAGGAGGGCTAAACCGGTCAACTCAAACTGAGCGTAAAGGAGGAACTTTGGCTGCCAATTTCATCCCTAAAGTTAAGCACACCCTGGACCAGCCTAGTGGTGGTCTTTCTGTTAAGGTGGGTCACACTTGTATTTACAGTGGGGAAAAGTCTACCAATTTACAAGTTTTTTGCAAAAAGAAATCACCTTCAGGCTGGGTTCACACTGCTGCGGGGGGAGATCCGGATGGGATTCGCCCAGCAAATCACATCCGATCTCCGTAGCAATGCGAGTTCAGCCATACAGATAGTATGGCTGAATTCGCAGCGCTCTCGCAGCGCTCCCGCAGCAAACTCGCACGGGACCCTTTTTTGGGTCCGCAACAGAATCGGATCGCATGGGGGTTCACACCATGCGATCCGATTCCTGTGCGAGTCGGCAGATCGCACTGCGATGTGCCGACGGATCTGGGGGTGTCATTAACATAACATTGACACTCCCAGCCGGCCGCATAGGGCAGTGTGAACTGCCGGCGGGAGGTGTGCTATGCGGGAAAACGCAGCGGATTCGCGGCGTTCCCGCATCGCAGTGGTGTGAACCCGGCCTCAGGGATGTTTCCAGTCCGTGTAAAGGAATGAGTCAAATAGCAAGAGTGTTGGAAACTATAGGAATTCTAAAGACCCATGGCCTCTAACAGCAGGGCGATTCTCCAGATGCAGGATAATATGAACTGGATCAGTAAGGTTTTAAACAATCTGCAAATCCAAGTCAACAGCAAGAAAGTGCAGTCCCTTGACAAACTCTTGGGACTCTGAACTTGAGTCAGATATATATATGGATATATATATATATATATATATATATATATATATATATATATATATATATATATATTTATTATACACACACACACATACACACAAACTATAAAGTAGTACATACACATTTTTATTCATTTCTTTATTCAGTTTAATCCTCTAAGGATCCCTTTTTTTTTTACTACGGATTTAACATGTTTTGTCTACTAGAGAAGGATATGCCCATTAAAGTATTATTAGGCAGTGATATATTTGTCCTGTTTCCTGTTATAATTAAATCAATATAATTGAATGTACTTTTGCTGATATTTGCCATTGTATTAAAGTGATATATATATATATATATATAAATAAAAATAACAAAGGATTTACAAATATTTTATACTTACCCCCTTTGTTGCAGTAGATTTGCACAGGGCAGCCCAGATCCTCTACTTGAAAAGTCAGCAGCTATAAATTTTGTAGTTGCTGACTTTTAATAAACTTAACCAGTGGAACTCCTCTTTAATGCATAGATTGCATTAAAGGAGAAGTCCAGCCTGAGCTTGTTTGGCTGTGCTTCTCTTATGGATCACAGGTGTTCAATCAGTTTTGCACTCCTGTGACGCGTTTTCAGCAGAAGGCGGGCTGAAGTCCGCTCTCTGCTGACGTCACAGGAATCAGTCCAGGCACTGCGTCGTCATGACAAAGTCTGGATCCGCCAGGTGCCTGAACTGATGGCAGTCTTTGACTCTCAACGAGTCGCTAGAAGCCTGAGACGGCCACTCCCCATCCCTCCACAGCTTAGCACTCCAGTGAGCGTGGGGGGCAGAGCGGAGTGCTGCTGACTGACAGACAGCAGCTCTCTGCTTAGGGAGCTGTGAGGCCAAACCATCGGCAGTGTTTGATCAGTCGGTTCTCACTGCAGAGGCACCGGGGTACAGAAGCAGCATTGGTCCAATGCTGCAACCACCTAGGTAAGTATAATTGGGGGGGAGGAATACATCTCTTAAGATAAAAAAAAAAAAAAAAGAAAGCCTTCTGCCTTTTCAACTCCTTTAGGATGTACGTTTATTTTCACCTATTACGGTCTCCAAATTTAAGACCTTCCTGGGCCTATCCCTCCTCATGGGCATAACTAAAAAAAAAGTGAGTCTGGGAAGTTCTCCACTGACCCAATTCACTAGATGCCCCTGTTCTCTGCTTGCATGACCAGGACACGATACAAGCAGATCTTGCGGTTCATGCATTCCAATGACAATGAACTCTGTCGTCCTCGGGGAGACCCCGATTATGACCGGCTCTACAAAGTTTGCCCATTCGTAAACCACTTCAACCAGCAGTTTGCAGCCTTGTTTACTCCCGACCAAGTTGTCTGCATTGATGAGTTCCCGATTAAGTTTTCCGGCCGCTTGTCATTCAAACAGTAACTTCCCAGCAAGCGTGCCAGATATGGGGTCAAGATGTAAAAGCTCTGTGACAGGTCAATAGGCTATACATATAGTTTTATGGTTTACAAGGGAAGAGATAGTTATGTAGAGCCGGAGAACTGCCCAGACTACATAGGGAGTGCTGGTAAGATTGCGTGAAACTTGCTGTCACCCGTATTCGGAAAGGGGTACCACTTGTATGTGGACAATTCTTACACAAGTGCCACTTTTTAGTCACTTGTTTGATAAAGGAATTGGTGCATGTGGTACAGTGCGATCTAATCGCCGAGGCTTACCCCAGCAGCTTGTAGATTTCTGTCTTAGGCTGGGGGAGAGAGCCTGCTTGAGAAGTAATAATCTGCTCGCTGTGGAGGGATAAGAATGTTTTAGTTCTGTCCCCCCTTCATGCAGACACGACAGTCCAAATTCAAATGGCGACTGGTGTTGTGGAGAAACCCGTGTCCACGAATATAACCTTAATATGGGAGGGGTGGACCTCAATGACCAGTTGTTGGCGCCCTACCGAATTGCCCGTAAAGCCAGACGCTAGTATAAAAAAAGCATCTGTAAATTTATTCCAATTGGCTCTGCTTAACACTTATGTGCTATACAAAGCTTCAGGATGAACTGGATCCTTCCTTAAATTCCAGGAAGAGATCAGACGGGGCTTCCCAATCCAAATGCAGTGAGCTGGATGCATGGGAGGCATTTTCCATATGTCCTCCCTGGTACCCCTAACCAACGATCACCCCAAAGATGTGTCTGCAGAAAGTGCGTATATAGGCGTGACACCTGCTTTATTTGTCCCTCCTGTCCTAACCAACCTGGTCTTTGCATTGAGAAATGTTTCGAACGCTACCACACACACTAGTAGAGTATTAGCGCAGGGTACAGCATTGCACAGTCCTAGGGCACACTTATACAGGGTCTCTAAAGATGAGAAGGCCCTCACATTTTGAGAGGCCCTAAACTGGAACATTTACAGCTTATATAAAGTGCAAACAAAATTTTAAAAAGCGAAAAATAGTTTTAAGGTTTTATTTTTCTTTATTGTTCTCTCTTGTGTTCGCTCTATTGCTTCTCTGTTCTATATCTATCCTCTATTGTTACTGTATTTTAGAACTGTAATGTTTTATTCTTATCTTTTATTTATTTGCTGGTATGGTATGTCTTACTGTAATGTTACTTGGATTTAATGTTAATCATCATTTGCTTAGCGGGTACACCATTCAGCTGCAGCATGGGTTAATTTATTCTAACAGCAACATCGTTTTCTCCCATGATACGTAAAGCCACGACTCCAGCACTGTAGGAGGCAATTTTACCACCACAGTAAAAAAATAAATGAAAAGAGCATATATCCCGAAGCATAGGGGCAGGAGCGATTTGCTACTAACATTAGGGGCGGATTGCCTCCCATGTGTCGGCATATATTTTTTAAGCACAGACTGCATTAAAAAAATCAAGTTGTTTTATTGAGTTAATGTTTTGCCATTACCATTGTTTGCTTTTCAGGTACGCCTTTCAGCTGCAGCACTGATTTATTTATCTTGACAGCAACATCGTTTGCTCTCACAATAGGAAATCAGCGACTCCAGTGCTGTAGGAGGTGATTTCACCACCACAGTTAAAAAAAAAAAAGAAAAAAAAAGAAATAGTGCCTGTATGCCCATCATTAGAAGTGGGTGGATGAAGTGTGGGATTCTAATGGTGGTCATACCCATCGATCAATCTTTTTCGTTCAGCCCACAGGCTGCATGAAAAAAAAAACATTACAATATATGCCCAACAACGTACTGGTATGGTACTGGACTTTTAATGGTTATACCAGAATGATGCCTGCAGGTTTAGGTATCGTTTTGGTACCAGTCTTTTCAGCCAGCGGTCGGCTTTCATGTAAAAGCAATCCTAGCAGCTAATTAGCATCTAGACTGCTTTTACAAGAACTGATCGGAGACCAGAACGGCTCCAATCATCTCTATGGCCTATGAAACCAGAAGCTACTAGGTTTTGGATATAAACAGCACCATTGGGAAAGCATTTTATCACACCGATCTTGGTGTAGTCAGATGCTTTGACGGCAGAGGAGAGATCTAGGGTCAAATAGATTTTTTTTTTTTTTTTTTTAGTACCTGTCAGTACCTATTGCCATCTTAGGGGATATTGACATTTCCTGAGATAACCAAAATGATTTAAAAAAATAAAATAAAAACATGAAAGGAACAGTTTAAAAATAAAATGGCAAATAAAATTTTTTTTTTTTTCTTTTTAAATCTGATGTCGCTCTGATGTCCTATGTAAACAGCAATTCAGCAATTGCACCACGCATGTGAGGCATCACAATGAAGGTACGATCAAGGACAGTCATTTTAGCTCCTCTGTAAATCTAAAGTGGAAACCTGTAAAGGATTTAAAAGGCTTTTAAACATGCAAGTAGTTTGACGCCACTGCGCAATTTTAAAGCATGTCATGTTTGGTATCCATGTACTCTGCATAAGATCTTTTTTTTTTACTTCATCAAACATTTGAGCAATATAGTATGTTTTAGTGCATCAAAGTGAAAAAATAAAAAAATAAAAAAAAAGTGGGTTTTCCCATAAAATTGCATTTGAAAAATCGTTGCGCAAATACGATTTAAAAAGAACAAACAATACCCACAATCTGTAGGGCTTTTTTTTTTTTTTTTTTTTTAAAGAAAAGATATACATCTATCTACAGTGCCTTGCGAAAGTATTCGGCCCCCTTGAACTTTTCAACCTTTTGCCACATTTCAGGCTTCAAAGATATCAAATTTAAATTTTTTGTGAAGAATCACCAACAAGTGGGACACAATTGTGAAGTGGAACGAAATCTATTGGATTTTTGAAACTTTTTTAACTAATAAAAAAATGAAAAGTGGGGCGTGCAAAATTATTCGGCCCCCTTGCGTTAATACTTTGTAGAGCTACCTTTTGCTGCAATTACAGCTGCAAGTCGCTTGGGGTATGTCTCTATCAGTTTTGCACATCGAGAGACTGAAATTCTATCCCATTCTTCCTTGCAAAACAGCTCGAGCTCAGTGAGGTTGGATGGAGAGCGTTTGTGAACAGCAGTTTTCAGCTCTTTCCACAGATTCTCGATAGGATTAAGGTCTGGACTTTGACTTGGCCATTCTAACACCTGGATACGTTTATTTGTGAACCATTCCTTTGTAGATTTTGCTGTATGTTTGGGATCATTGTCTTGTTGGAAGATAAATCTCTGTCCCAGTTCCAGGTCTTTTGCAGACTCCAACAGGTTTTCATCCAGAATGGTCCTGTATTTGGCTGCATCCATCTTCCCCTCAATTTTAACCATCTTCCCTGTCCCTGCTGAAGAAAAGCAGGCCCAAACCATGAGGCTGCCACCACCATGTTTGACAGTGGGGATGGTGTGTTGAGGGTGATGAGCTGTGTTGCTTTTACGCCAAACATATCGTTTTGCATTGTGGCCAAAAAGTTCAATTTTGGTTTCATCTGACCAGAGCATCTTCTTCCACATGTTTGGTGTGACTCCCAGGTGGCGTGCGGCAAACTTTAGACAAGACTTTTTATGGATATCTTTGAGAAATGGCTTTCTTCTTGCCACTCTTCCATAAAGGCCAGATTTGTGCAGTGTACGACTGATTGTTGTCCTATGGACAGACTCTCCCACCTCAGCTGTAGTTTTCTGCAGTTCATCCAGAGTGATAATGGGCCTCTTGGCTGCATCTCTGATCAGTCTTTTCCTTGTCTGAGCTGAAAGTTTAGAGGGACGGCCAGGTCTTGGTAGATTTGCAGTGGTCTGATACTTCCATTTCAAAATGATTGCTTGCACAGTGCTCCTTGGGAAGTTTAAAGCTTGGGAAATCTTTTTGTATTCAAATCCAGCTTTAAACTTCTCCACAACAGTATTACGGACCTGCCTGGTGTGTTCCTTGGTCTTCATGATGCGCTCTGCGCTTTCAACAGAACCCTGAGACTATCACAGAGCAGGTGCATTTATACAGAGACTTGATTACACACAGGTGGATTCTATTTATCCCCATTAGTCATTTAGGACAACATTCGATCATTCAGAGATCCTCGCTGAACTTCTGGAGTGAGTTTGCTGCACTGAAAGTAAAGGGGCCAAATAATTTTGCACGCACCACTTTTCAGTTTTTTATTTGCTAAAAAAGTTTAAAATATCCAATAGATTTCGTTCCACTTCGCAATTGTGCCCCACTTGTTGGTGAGTCTTCACAAAAAATAAAAATTTTATATCTTTATGTTTGAAGCCTGAAATGTGGCAAAAGGTTGAAAAGTTCACGGGGGCTGAATACTTTCACAAGGCACTGTATATATTGAATGTTTGGGAGTTCAAAGTAATTTTCTAGCAGAAAAACAAAGTGTCAGGAAGGGCTTTGTCTTCAAGTGGTTAGAAGAGTTGGTGATGTGCGACATAAGCTTCTAATGTTGTGCACAAAATGCCAGGACAGTTTTTGAAAAGTAGACACCCCAAGCCATTTGCTAATAGGCATGGAATATTTTATATTTTGCCACAAGTTTCGGGAAAATTACAAACATCTGGACATGTAGTGAGAAGTAAAATCACAATTTTACGACTTTAATAACCCTGAATGCGGTACTTGGTTTTTGTGTCCTGTGCGCAGCTAGGCTCCATAAAAATTCTCAGACATGGGCTATTCCCATACTCAGGAGAAGCAGCAGAATGTATTTTGGTGCGCAATTCCACATATGCTCATGGCATGTTTGCGCAACATATCGTTTTGTGACAACTTTGTGTTAAAAAAAATAAATAAAAGTTGTTAAACACTATGAGGACTATTTGTTCTCCCGGTGTATGGGTTGGAAATCACTCCCTCTTAATGTAAAGAGGGTAAATTGATTTTCATTCCTACATTTGTCTACCTTTTTAAAAATGTACCTGTTTTGCTCCCTGTGTCGTTCTTCAATAAACTCAAGGCCATTATTTTTTCCTTTATATGGCTGGGGAGGGTGCCCCGAATGGCCTTCACTACTTTATAATTACTGGGGAGGACTGGCACTCCCAAATCTCCTATTTTCTCCTTATTGGGTGGCTGCCTTCGTGACAGTATGGTGGTGGTTCTCTCAGCCCAGAGACAACCCTGCTGTGACCTTGGAGGCAGCAATATTGGGGTCGTATGCTACTTTAACCACTTAAGGACCGTCTCACGCCGATATACGTCAGCAGAATGGCATGGCTGAGCACAAGCATGTACAGGTACGTTGCCCTTTAAGAGCCCAGCCGTGGGTCACGAGCGCGCTGCCGGCAGCGCACTTGCGACCCGGTCCCAAGCTCCGTGGCCGCGGGACCCGCGATTGGGTTACAGAGCTGAAGAATGGGGAGAGGTAAGTGTAAACAAACAACTCCCTGTGCTTCCTAGTGAGCTTGTCACTGATCATCTGTTCCCTGTCATAGGGAAAGACAATCAGTGATGTCACATGCCAAGCCACGCCCCCTACAGTAAAAAAAAAAACACATGCTCCTTCACTGCCAGTGACATTTTTACAGTAATCAATGCAATTAATCGCACTGATCGCTGTATTAATGTCAATGGTCCAAAAAATGTCAAAATTGTCTGTGTCCGCCATAATGTCGCAGTCGCAATAAAAATCGCTGATTGCCACCATTACTAGTCAAAAAAAAACAATAATAAAAATGTAGACGCTATAACTTTTGCGCAAACTCTTATTGCGTTTTTTTTTTACTAAAAATACGTAGAATACGTATCGGCCTAAACGGAGGGAAAAAAAAGTTTGATATTTTTGGGGGATATTATAGTAAAAAGTAAAAAATTGCACATTTTTTCAAAATTGTCAGTCTATTTTTGTTTATAGCGCAAAAAATAAAACCCGCAGGGGTGATCAAATACCACCAAAAGAAAGCTCTATTTGTGGGGAAAAAAAGCCGCCAATTTTGTTTAGGAGCCATGTCGCTACGACCACGCAATTGTCAGTTAAAGCGATGCAGTGCCGAATCGCAAAAAGGGGCTTTGTCCCTCGTTGCAAAGATTTTGGGTGCAGGCCCTGGAAGATATTAAGCAGGTAGTGGGGGGCAAACTTTGATTTAGACCCAGGGGCTTTGCTGTTAAATATAGTTGGCGACCCCACCATGGGAAGGAAGGTTGCACCAATACTAGTGTCGGTGCGGATAACGATAATGGGGCTGTTACAGGCACCGATCTCCCTACATAAATTTCAATAAAGCAGCTGACAGCGGCTTCTCTTCTTCTATCTCACATGGCTTTCAGCGACTTTACTGAAATCTATACAGGAAGATTGGTGCTTGTAACTAACCCCCCCGCTGCATAGATCACCCCCAACTGTCCTGTGTCGTGCTCCTAAGGTCCCCTGCCATGTCCTCCTCCGCCCCCCCCCCCCACCCCAGATCTGTCAGGATGGAGAGCAGAGAAAGGAGCCAGCTGGTATACATGTCATTTGCTCCTTCCTTTTCTGTATGCACAGTGATCACTGACTCTGTTTATTCTTAACCGAGCAGTCAGCTATGTTTATGATGCTTCGTCTCCGGTCTATTCATCTTCAGTGCAGCCGAGGCTACAGAGAAAGGGACTTGGGAATCTATGTCCTTAGTCCCTTTCCCTGTCCCTGTCTCAAAGGGGAGATGTCAGGGACCCCTGATCTCTTATCAAAGCGCCCCCCCCCCCCTACAGTGCAAGGGCAATGCTGCAGACCCTGATGTAAGTGGGACTTTGATGTGGGGGGGGGGGGGGTGGCTCTGGTCACCAGAGACCACCTTATATCAGAGTTCCTCTTAGATCATGATCTGCAGCATTCCCCTTAACATAAGAGGTCCCTTTCACTGTAAGAGGGAATCCTGCAGACTCTGAAGCAAGGGGGAACTCTGTTCTGGCTGGGTTATAGCAACCTGACCTTCATGTAAATGGAGAAATATCTTTGACGTTTAACTTAATTACTTAAGGACCGCCTCCTGTACATATAGGACGGTATTTTGAAGAGGGATAACTGCAGCAGCTGCTGCCACAACCGAGATATCCATCTTTACAGGAGGCGGTCCGGTTTACGATAATGGTGGTCTCCACGGTGGGTTCGCCGCAAGATCACAGTTATCGGAGGCGGGAGAGGTGACAACCCCCCTTTCACCGCTCTCCCGCGCCCTCCGTCGCTTACCAGAGCCGCAGGTAGCGGCGGAGGCGATCAGGTCCTCCTTGTTGCTGGGTATGGAGACGAGTGAGGCTAAGATGCCCCCCACTCATCTATACCATAGGAGGGAGGAAGTGACGTCAAAACGTCACTTCCGCCCATACCTCTTAAAGAAACATTTTTTCAAATGACTTTTTTTTTATTGCATTTAAGTCCAAATATGAGATCCGAGGACTCTCTGACCCCAGATCTCATATTTAAGAGGACCTGTCATGCTTTTTTCTATTACAAGGGATGTTTACATTCCTTGCAATAGAAATAAGTGTTCCATTTTTTTTTTTTTTTTTTAAACAGTGTAAAAATAAAATCAAGTAAAATAAAAAAAAAAAATTTAAACACCCCATCCCCACGAGCTTGGGCGCAGGAGCTAACGCATACGTGAGTAATGCACGCATATGAAAACGGTAGTCAAAACACACATGTGAGGTATCAACGCGATCGGTAGAGCGAGAACAATAATTCTAGACATAGACCTCCTCTAACGCAAAACATGCAACCTGTAGAATTTTTTAAATGTCGCTTATGGAGATTTTTGAGGGTAAAAGTTTGACGCCATTCCACGAGCGGGCGCAATTTTGAAGCATGACATGTTGGGTATCAATTTACTCTGGGTAACATTATCTTTCACAATATAAAAAAAAATGGGCTAATTTTACTGTTGTCTTATTTTTTTATTAAAAAATTTGAATTTTTTCCCAAAAAAGTGCACTTTTAGACTAGTAAGACTGCTGAGCAAATACGGTGTGAAAAAAAGTATTACAATGACCACCATTTTATTCTCTAGGGTGTTAGAAAAAAAAAAAAACATACATAATGTTTGGGGGGTTCTAAGTAAGTAATCTTCTAGCAAAAAAAAACAGTTTTAAACATGTAAACACCGAGTCTGAAAAAGAGGCCTGGTCCTTAAAGAGGAGGTAAAGCCACTTAAAAAAAAAAAGCAACCTGCAAGGCAAAGGCATAATGAGCTAGTATGCCTAGCATACTAGCTCATTATGAATAACTTGCTCGAGAACGAAGCCCTCGAAGCGATCCTCCTCTATCTTCACTGCTGCTATGTATCCCGGAGTGACTTCCAGGTCTCTCTGCTCCGGCGCCGTGATTCACTGGAGCCACGATGACGTCACTCCCGCGCATGCGCACGGAAGCTGACGACGAGCGGCATGTCCCTGTGATCTGCGGCGTGCTCAGTGCGCCACTGTCTACGGGACATGAGCTGTAGACAGCGGTGCCCGTCTTTCTGTAAATATCTCCTAAACCGTATAAGTAATTTTCACCGCGGGGGGGATGGGGGATTATGGGTGTTATAACACTGTCCTGCACATGTCCTCACAACCCCAATTCCCCCACAAAATAAAAATGTAAAACAGTGTGGTTGTGCGGGGTTCCATCTACAGCCATGTCATTAATTCACAAAGTGTTGAGTTCAGGAAAATACACTGTATACATGGATAAACACTAATGAAGAGAAGCATCTGTATTCAGGGACGGTTTACACCATAATTTATGTTTGAAGCGTTTTCCGTTTTTTCCTTCCTTCATCTCAATTCAGGACATGTGCATTCTGGTGCGTTTTTAAAGTGCTCTGTCACGTTCAATTAGGGGGGAAAAAAATGTAGCATGTTCTAATTTTGCTGATTGCACCAGAATGCACTTTATGCACTGGTGTGAACTAGGACCAATTAAATAGATGGAAAACACTGTGCTATGCTTTTTTGATGCAGATTAAAACACATTCAACTACATCTAGTGTGGGCAGCCCTTACGTGTTTTTATAAAATGAACAGCTTCCCGACCACCTCCAGCCGATATGTCGGCAGTAGGGCACGAACAGGCAGAATCACGTACCTGTACATTGCCCTTTAAGAGGCGGGGGGGGGGGGGGGCGCGCGCCAGCAGGTAGCTCTGCGAGTCGGGTCTCAAGTCCCATGGACTCGATCACCACGGGGATACCCGCAATCGCCTCACAGAGAGGAAGAACGGGAAGATGCTAAAGTAAACAAGCATCTCCCCATTCTGCCTAGCAACAGTATCACTGATCTCTACTCCCTGTGATTGAAGAGAGCAGTGATGTGTAAAACACAGCCACACTCCCCACAGTTAGCAACACACCCCTAGGACACACTTGACCCCTACACTGCCACCTAGTGGTTAACCCCTTCAATGCCAGTGTCAATTACACAGGAATCAGTGCAATTGTATACTGCTGATCGCTGTATTAATGCGAATGGTCCCAAAAATGTGTCAAAAATGTCCGATGCATCCACCATA
Organism: Lithobates pipiens; assembly: GCF_037356315.1. Classification (NCBI taxonomy): domain Eukaryota; kingdom Metazoa; phylum Chordata; class Amphibia; order Anura; family Ranidae; genus Lithobates; species Lithobates pipiens. The sequence goes on from NW_027507758.1 coordinate 485,350,789, forward strand.
ATGTCAGTCACGATAAAAAAAAAAAAAAAAAATCGCTGATCGCCGCCAGTAAAAAAAAAAAATTATTAATAAAAATGCCATAAAACTATCCCCTATTTTGTAAACGCTATAACTTGCGCAAACCAATCGCTTATTGCGATTTTTTTACCAAAAATATGTAGAATAATAAGTATCGGCCTAAACTGTGGAAAATGTGTTTTATATATTTTTGGGGGATATTATAGCAAAAAGTTTAAAAAAAAAACCTTAATTGTCGCTTTTTTTGTTTATAACGCAAAAATAAAAAAAAACGCAGGTGTGATCAAATACCACCAAAAGTAAGCTTTATTTGTGGGGGGAAAAAAAAAAGGACATTAATTTTGTTTGGGAGCCATGTCGCACAGCCGCGCAATTGTCAGTTAAAGCAACGCAATGCCGAATTGCAAAAAGTGCTCTGGTCAGGAAGGGGGGTCAATTCTTCTGGGGCTAAAGTGGTTAAGAATATTTTATGCCCAATTAGATGCACCTGCATAAGGCCTTAGAAAGTGCCTTAAGAACTAAGAAATATAACCATTGTTGTTAAAAGGAATAAATATCACCCCCTAAAAAAAAATAACCAAACCCCAGCATCCCATTTATAACTGTAGTGCAAAAGCTTAAGTTAATCATCTTTAGACTCTGAGCCAAACAAGGAAAATCTTTGCCTGTCAAGGTGCTTATACATAACTAGAATTCCAGCAGTGTGTATGGCAGCAAAAAAAATTGAATGGCAATCAAAGCTGTAATCATTACAAATACTGACACCCAAAATTGGAACTTCTGCTTTAAGGTGACCCCCTGACATGCCACATTTGGCATGTCTTTTTTGAGGGGGGAGCAGAAACCGTCTTTTTAGAGGGTTTCAGCTCCCACTTCCTCCCGAGGCACCGGAAGTCCACCTCTTCTTCCTCCCTCTCGGCAATCATCTGGGACACATCACAGGTCCTAGATGATTGCCCGGCCAATCACAGCGTGGCTGGTGCATGCCCGGCTGTGACAATGCCGGTGCCGCATTCGTTCAACAATATCAGCGCTTCCTTCCCCACATCGCTGTGGGACAAGTGAGCGTCCGATTGCTACAAATACTGCAGCTGCTGACTTTTTAATAGAGTTTTAATTTTTTTGATTTTGTTGGAACTCTGCTTTAAAAGACACCAAACCATCAAAGTCAGCATTCTAATAACCTCCACAGTGTAAAATTGTGGCAACGCAACATGAAGGCCAAGACCAAAAAAAACAAAAAACAAACAAAAAAAAAAAACACTACCTGTAAATTCCATACCATGAGTACAGTACAGAGGTTTGATCATCAGACAGTGGGTAATAAGGCTGGTATGTTCAGATGATTGGGCTATGACAAGCTTTGACGGACATGCCCCCTGGGAGTCCTATATAACTCTACCCAACCCCATGAGTTCATTACTTTTGTATCAAACAATGCAGAAGAACAAAGAAAAACCTGTCCTTTTAACCACTTGCTTACTGGGCACTTAAACCCCCCTCAGTCCCAGACCAATTTTCAGCTTTCAGCGCTGATGCACTTTGAATGACAGTTGCGCGGTCATACAACACTGTACCCAAATGAAATTTTTATCATTTTTTTCCCACAAATAGAGCTTTCTTTTGGTGGTATTTAGTTGCAGCTCGGAGTTTTATTTTTTGCTAAACAAACAAAAAAAGATGCAAAAAAAAAAAAAAAAAAATCATGTTTTAATAGTTTGTTATAAAATTTTGCAAACGGGTCATTTTTCTCCTTCATTGAAGTGCGCTGATTAGGCGGCACTGATAGGCTGCATTGGTGGGCACTGATGGGCTGCATTGGTGGGCACTGATGGGCTGCATTGGTGGGCACTGATGGGCTGCATTGGTGGGCACTGATGGGCTGCATTGGTGGGCACTGATAGGCACAGATAAGGCGGCACTAATAGGCACAGATAAGGCGGCACCGATGGGCACAGATAAGGCGGCACTGATGGGCAAAGATGGGCACAGATAAGATGGCACGGATGGGTGGCACGGATAAGTGGCATGGATGGGTGGCACGGATGGGCACTGATAGGTACCACAGATAGATGGGACTGATGGGCACTGATAGGTGGCACTGATAGGTGGCTCTGATAGGTGGCACTGCTGGGCACTGATGGGCGGCACTGCTGGGCACTGATGGGCGGCACTGCTGGGCACTGATGGGCGGCACTGGGGTGCAGCACCTTTGAGGCAGATTTTGGGTGGCACTGCTGGGTGGCACTGTGGGCACTGCTGGGTGGCACTGTGGGCACTGCTGGGTGGCACTGACAGGGGGGCACTTTATTTCAGGATGGCACTGCGGGTGGCAGGTGGGCACTGGCAGGGGGCAGGTGTCCGTTTAAATTGCTGGCCGTGATCGGGACTGATGTCCCGAACACGGCCGCCGGCGATCGGCTTTTTTTTTTTCTCCTCGCGCTGTCAGCGCGAGGAGGAATACTAGCCGATTACCGGCTCCGTTTTATCACATGATCAGCTGTCATTGGCTGACAGCTGATCACGTGATAAGGGGTCGGGATCGACCCCTTACACGGATCGGTGATCAGGCGAGTCTCACGGACTCGCCGATCACAGAGCGCGCCGCGCGCGCCCCTCAGGGGGCGCGCAGGCCGCTCGTAACCGGGACTACGTCAATAGACGTAGTCCCGAAAATGTGGGTCCGCGCTATTGCCGTCATTTTGCAATAGCGCGGTACCCAAGTGGTTAAAGTACTTAAAACTGAATTCTTGGCAAAATCCCAACCACGGCATGTTCTCCTTGGGCCTGCACGGGTTTCCTCCAGGTACTCCGGTTTTCTCCCACACTCCAAGACATGCTAGTAAATTAATTGGCTCTCGTTTAAATTGGTCCTAGTATGCCTGTATGAATGAGAGTTGGGGACCTTAGATTGTAAGCTTGAGGGCAGAGACTGATGTGAACGTACAATGTATATGAAAAGCGCTGCATAAATTGACAGTGCTTTATAAGTACCTGTAATAAAGAAGATTGCAGGAGGACCAAAATGAATGGTATAGAACAGGGATATGCAATTAGCGGACCTCCAGCTGTTGCAGAACTGCAATTCCCATTAAGCATTGCAAGACTCTTAGAGCCACAAGCATGACAGCCAGAGGCAGAGGCATGATGGGACTTGTAGTTTAGCAACAGCTGGAGGTCCGCTAATTGCATATCCCTGGTATAGAGTAATCTTTGGAATGGTCTTCACACTAGGCAAAGAAGGATCTCCAGGTATGGCAATGCATCTTTCTTGAAGATGCCTTTCTTGCTTGTAGCAAAATAGGTACGACAGACTCGGACACCTCTGTCCGTCAGGACCTGGGCTTCAAAAGCCATGCCCTTAAAAAGCCAGTGACTGAGAAGCAGGCTGAAACAGGGGTCACAGAGCAAGGGTGGTCTCCTTTTCTGACAGATCAAACATGTCAGGGTATTGTGCTCATTCATCTTGGTCCAGGCGATGTAGCAAGTAATCTGCCTTCCAATTGTACACTCCTGGGATGTGGACAGCAGAGATCGCTGAACAGAGTTTCTCTGTTCATGAGATGATTTGGCTTGCTTCTTTTAAGGCTGCATTGACTTCTGGTGCCCCCTTGGTGATTGATGTAGGTCACAGCTGTTGTATTGTCCGATAGCACCTTCTTTGGGTGTTCCCGAAGAAAGGGGATCCAGCAGCGCAGAGCCGCTTTGATTGCTCTGAGCTTCAACATTTTGATGGGGAGCTTGTAAGTAAAGGAATTTATTTTTATTTTTTATTTTTTTTAAGATTCACATTTGCCTATTTTGTGAGATTCCTACTTCTCGATCTGATCCTGCATCTTTCCCCCAGCAACTCTACACTGAGAACCGAGCGATCAAACACAGTGACCCAAACAAAGCGGCTTTCTGTGGGAGTACCATGAAGGGGAGGAGCCAGGACTGTTCGGGCGACAAAAACTGAAGGCACAGGCTAGAAATTTTATAATTAGTAGTTTTTGTCTGAAAAAAAAAGTAAAAATCGGAAAAGACAGACTACGCATGCTCGGAAAAAAAGGGAATACATTACAATTCAACACATTACATCACTTCCAAAGTTGTATTCTGCCATATGAGAAATTTCGTGAGTAACCTCTTAATTTTCGATATGAGATTAGCATGCAACAAAAAAAACAGAAGATCGTTTATCCAATATGCTCATGTGTACTAGGCTTAAGACTAAGCTGAATGGTTGAATTTTAGTGCCATATTTGAAAAGCTTATGCTGTATAAGCTAATACACTGCAAACCCATTCCAGGCTTCTTCAGGATCCCACCTGATCATGACGTTTGAAACTTGTTGCTCTATGCTTGGAAACGTACATGATTTTTTGGGGGGCAGAGCTGCATGTTTTTGGTCACTGTGGAAGTCATCGGAAGCACCAGAAAAACACCTGGAAACATGCATATTGCCTCTCTTCCTAGCAATTAGCTTTCCGATGGCTAAAACAAGAAGGCACAAATCTAAAACTGCCCCAAAAACGCCTGTACAAATGCTAAAAAGTGCTACAAATGTGCACGAAGAAGCTCAAGCATAAACCTTGCCTTAGTCTGGTCACACACCAGTAGATTTTTGTACGAACATGCCTACAAAAATTCTTTAGCATTCAATGACTGCCGTTCAAAAGTACATCTAAAATTGTGTTTGCTTTTAAAATTCTATTTTTGGAATGAATGTATTTTTCCTAAAGAAATTTACGTGGTTAGAAATTTGTTTTAGAAAAAAATAAATTTTTTGCACCTTCTAATTTTAAAAGCAGTAGCAGGGCACAATGATGGCAGAACAATGTTCTCAATGGAACACAAAAACTCTCTTTGTAAGAAGGGATGGTCTGGATCATAATAGGTCATTGTGAAGTACAAAAAAAAACTCCTTACAGGAAAGGCAACCACTTCAGGAGACCAATCTGACAAGCTTGATGGTCACCAGAAAGGCTACTTTGCTGGCAAGAATCTAAGGAAATATCCCTGTTGGGCTTGAATGGTAGCTTCTGAAAGGCAGAGAGAACGAAATTAAGGTCCTAGGAAGGCATAAGGCACTGGAAAGGGCCTAACACAAAAAACACCTTGACTAAAAGTTTTTATACGGGAATGCTAAACCTTTAAAAAAAAAAAGAAAAAAAAAAAAGGGCGATACCTGCTTTTTCATGGTAACAGGAGATGGACTCTGTTCATAACCTGTTTGCAGGAGAGTCATAATGTGAGGCACAGAGTAATCTCTGGGACTGAATGGAGAAATAAGATTTCCACAAAATTGCCTTGGGGTTCCGTGACTAGTATTCTAAGCTGTAAGATCTAGACTCTGAGCTCCCTCCCAACACACGCCACAACAGACAAGCAGTCCAGGATCACCTGACCTCAGCCGGTGTCCCACTGCTCACAGAGGACCAATGTTCCACCCTGGAGCTACTAATCACTCCACTTGAGCTTAGGGCTCAATTAGTGGCACCTATGTGTAAATATTTAAACTCCATAGCAGGGGGTAAAGATATCCCCCAGAGGCACATCACCGTGATCCTGAAAGAGGACACGGACCCCACTGTCCCCAAAAACTACCGCCCCATTTCTCTCAATTTGGACATAAAAATCTTAGCAAAAATTTTGGTCAATAGACTCAAACACCTCATACTTGGGATTATCCACCCCGACCAAACAGGGCTCATAAAAGGCAGAGAGGCTAGTGATAACTCTCTTAGAGCGATCCATCTTATTCATTGGGCCCACACCCACCCAGACCCAAAACCCTATATAATATTATCGATGGATGCAGAAAAAGCTTTCGACCGTGTTGACTGGTCTTATTTGAAAGCTGTACTCAGTTCACTGGGGCTAGGGCCGAGAATGACGACATCAATTATGTCCTTGTACTCCACTCCCTGCGCGCAGGTTAAAGTGAACGGAACCCTATCAACTAGATTCCCCATCAGGAATGACATGAAGCAGGGGTGTCCCCTTTCACCCCTTTTATTCGCCCTAGTGCTGGCGCCATTGCTCCGTACCGTGCGGGATAGTAAAGATATTAAGGGAATACAGATTGGCAACATGGAACATAAGCTCTCGGCGTACTCCGACAACGTCCTATTCCACCTTTCGGACACCCTGATCTCACCGCCTAAACGGATTATGGAACTTAAACACTTTGGATCAATTTCCAACTTTAAGATAAATTTCATAAAATTGGAAATACTCCCAATACATCTAACCCCCTCATTAACCACGAGTCTTAAGGCTGCCCTGCCCTTCACCTGGGCCACATTGTCCCTGAGATACTTGGGTGTGCAACTTACAGATCGATGCGACACCTTGTACTCAGCTACCTATCCCCCATTGCTTACTGCGGTCCAAAAATATTTGTGACAATGGACACATACTGCCTTCACATGGCTGGGGTGGGTGATCATCATAAAAATTAACATACTACCACAAATTCTCTTCTACTTACAAATGCTAAGGATTCCCCTGCCAAGACTTTTCTTTGACCACCTGTCTAGTATGCGGTCTGGGTTTGTGTAGAACGCACGCAAACCCAGAATAGCTCTAACAATACTAAGGTGCCCAAAACACAAGGGTGGCCTGGGCATCCCTGACGTAAGACGATATTACCAAGCCATAGCCCTCCAAAAGATACTTAACTGGCGTTTCCATACCCACACAAAACTCTGGTTGTCCCTAGAGAAGTCTCTGGTGGGTAGGAATTTGTCCTATGCACCATGGTTGCCTCAGGAGCATAGGGGGCTATCAGTGACGACCTCCCCACCGACAGCTCAGGTGCTCTAAGTCTGGAAACGGACTGTTAAAAATAGTCCCGCCATGTCCCCGCTGGCTCCATTGGGTGGGTTCCTGTGGTTACCCCCAGGTGAGCAGATGGCCTTTTTTGGGTCCTAGGTGGACAATGGAAACACCAGCTGCGGCAAACTCATGGGAGATGGTAAGCTCCTAAACTTTGATGCCCTACAAGCTAGACATCAGGGTTAATTCAATTAATTTCTGGAGATACAGACAATTACACCACTTCGAGAAAACCGGCAGCTCAGAGAGCGTTCTTCTCTCGCCCCGTTTGAGCGCCTCTTCGTAAATGACAACCCTATCCCCCACCTGGTATTGGAGTTGTACCGACTGCTAAGCTCAGTCACTCTAACTAAACCTATTTATATCAGGAGGTGGGAAAGAGACCTAGGGCAAGAGCTTACAGACACAACTAACTCACTTATACCGTTTTACCCACTCATCCTCAGACTCCAAAACCCAGAAAACAAACTAAGATAATGTCCCGCTGGTAGCACGTACCGGCGGACATGGCCCTTATATATCCTGAGTCAGAACTATGCTGGCGCGGTTGTGGACAGAGGTACATTAATTCACATATGGTGGGAATGCCCCCAAATTATACCTTTCTGGACATACGTTAAAGACCAAATAAACATAACAGGGATAGAGGTCTCCTCCTCTCCGGTGTACTTCCTCCTGCACATCCCTGCAACCTCACTCAGCCAATATAAAAATAAAAAAAGTGCTGCCCCACCTGCTGAATGCAGCAAGACTCTTATTTCCAATTTATTGGAAACAGCCTAGAGTTCCTACCAGGGAGGAGTGGATCAGCGGAGTGAGTGCAGTCCGAGAGGCAGAGGACTGGATAGCGACCTGCCAGGGCTCCCAGGACCAGTTTGCCAGTGTCTGGGCACCCTAGACGGAATATGTCAGACTCTAGATACGCACCCTCTAGCCTAGATACAGCGTTGCTGGAACTGGCAGAACCATCCCTTAAAACCCGCAGACAGTCAAAAACTTAGAAGAAAGGGACCCAAACCCCTGACGGACAGCAGCCATTTGATTTCATCTAAACTGATGGCCTTATCCTGAGGTGGTGTGCTCGGTGTGGCCACGAACAAGGTTTCCTACAAGAATGCAGATATGCTCAGATCGCTCCCTCCCCTCTTTTCCCTTCTCTATCCTTTCTGTACACCTCAAAAGTTATACGCTTCTTTAACTATATTGATGCAGGTTAAACGTCTAAACGATATTCTGCTGGGGGACAATTACATAGGGCCTTTACGCTTCCAAGACAGGCCCCTGACTTACCAAGGGCACTGAGAGTCTTGTCTGTATGTACGGTAGCTTTTTGGTGCCTGTGGTGTACACAGGGGGTAGAGGGTGGTTTGATGAAGGCTAATGGCGCCCCGCCCCGGCTTCAGGTCATGGGACCATATTTTCACTATGCTGTTATGGACAGCTCACTTTGGCTCATCGCCGGGGGAAGGGTTGTCGTACGTGAAGGCTGACATACCCCGCCTACCCTTTACACCTCCACAGATTTCATATTACCAACACCAGGACGCTTTCCTTAACCTTCCAAATCGGAGAAGGCCTCCAGGTATTCTCACACAATACCCATAAACATCGGTTGTTGTTAATGTTTCTCTGTCCATCTTGTTCAGCCATTACTGGCACGCACTGTTAACGCATGCAAGACCTTGTTGGGTCAATTTCATCCTATGCAAAAATGTTGGACTTACTCTGTTATATGTCTCTTTACAAATTAAATAAAGATTATACAAAAAAAAAAAGTTTCCAGGTATAAGACATCTTTCTGGAAATTGTTTTTCTTGCTTTCAAGCAAGGCAGGAATCACAGAAACAGACACCCCTTCTATTTATTAAAACCAGGGTTTCAAGAGCCATGCTGTTAAAGCCAGAGAATGGAGCAGTTGAATTGAAGGTCTTGGGATAGTAGGTATAGTCTGTTGGGAAGAGGCATGGATTAACTGCAAGAAGTCAGCGTATGTCTGTGTAATAGGTTCTACTGGGCCAGTTTAGTTCCAGTAGAATTACCAGTTTCCTCTCTCACTCTAGTTTATGGAGCAGCTGAGGCAAAGGCAGAAGGAAGCCACAAATTAGCTTGAACTGAGACTGAAGAGGTAGCTTGTTGTATCTGGGGGTTAGGATTTCTTCATCTAGAGTTCACCATTTTTGGTATTTGTGAATTTGATTGATCACACATCTGAATAAAGAAAGCATTCCCCTTGGTCAAAACATTAGCAGCTGAGAAAAAGTGCCTGCCAGTTGTCCACTCCTGGGATGTGGACCGCAGAAAATCGCTGGGTAGTAAATTTTTCCAAAACAGAATCTTAGTTTGTTTCTCTTAGAGCAGCCAGCCTCCTCGTACCCAGGGAAGGCTGGAGAGCAGATTTGACCCAGAGAGATGCAAAATACAACAGATATAATCCTAGGAGGGTACCCCTTCATTGAGACATGACCAAAAAAAAACACTACAGCGCCGACACTGTGCAATAAAAAAAAAAAAAAGTACGGAAAGGTGCTTATCCCCGTAGCTATAGTAAAATTGGTAGAAAATGGCCGACATTGTGGTGCTGGCAAGGCTGCAAATCCATAATCGTAAAATAGGATGGGAAGAAAGCACAAAACCCAGAATAGCGTAGCACCAAGTAAAATATATAAAACAAATGGAACTCACAAGTGGGTGAGGGGGAGAGAGGATGACAGTCCGCAGTAGATTGTAATGAGCTGGAAGCTGTGTGGTAGAACCTGGTTGAGAAGAAATTTGGCTGTGGTGGGGCACAAGATGAGCCTGGAGTCCGTGCAGGGAGACCTGTGTCAAGCTGCCCCGTGTGGCCGTGATGCTATCTACATCCAGAAATCGGATGTCCGTCCAAAGACAGTGTTGTTCAGTTGGAGTAGTGAGCGGAGCTGTTAGTCCAACCGATTTGTGAGCCAATCGGGACACATTTTGGAAGCTCAACTACGCATTCATCAGCGTGATGCTTAAAAATAACTCACGGAATTTATAGAGCCGCTTATTATCCTCAGATTAGTGAGATACATGTCTTTGAGCAATCGCCAGTATGGCGGTGCCAGGGATGTCAGCTCTTAGTATTTACAAATAAAAAACATTAAGATACTAGATTAAAGACTAATGTAGCAAACTAAATTGTAAAATGTAACAAAATACAAAAAAGTAAAACCAAGTGAAAGATAACAAAAATAACTGTGCGAGTCATATATATATATATATATATATATATATATATATAATCTTAAATAGAGAATATTTAAAGTTGTAAAGATGGTTAAAGGGGAGGGCCAGCTGTAGCTGCTGACTTATTAAGCGCACTTACCTTTCCAGGGTGCCTGCGATGTCAGCCGTCCCCAGCTGCCTCTCAGCTCTCGGGTCCCGGCGCCGCTATTCTATCTAAGGGAAACAGGCAGTGGAGCCTTGCGGCTTCACTGGCCATTTCCTACTGCGCATGCGCGAGTCACGCAGCGCTTTGTGAAAAAATATGAAATCAATAAATTGGAAATTACAGGAGAACCCTGTATAACCGGTGATGTATATAAAAGACTATATTGCATGTGTATGACATGTATAATATGTAAATGAGGGGCTGTAATGATCCAGAGGAACTGGAAATGCAAAAAATGTGCAGAGAATATATTTAACGTGAAAAAATAAAAAAAATATATAAATTAACACAAAAATAAAACAAAAATGAATAAAAAAATAAATTTTGAAAAAAAAAAAAAGTGTGAATAGGAAAAGATTGGGTGGGGTGGGGGATTTTGGGGCTGTCTGATAAACCTATATGATCGTGTTCACCTCCAATTCTTTGTTCAAGCCTTCAGGCGTTAGGCTATTAGCTTTATATATCCAATATGTCTCCTGAGCACAACATTTTCTAAACCTTTCTCCCTCCGGCAAAGTACCTGGAATTGATTGGATAGATGTAACCTGGGTAATGAGGGATCTTTATTGCAATAAATTTCAAAGTGACGTGCTATATTGAATCTAGGAGGGTCATCGTTGAGGTTCCCCCTATGTTTTCCAAATCTGGCTGGAAGAGTCCAGATAGTACGCCCTACAGAACACTTCATGCAGGGGCAAATGACAAGGTAGACGACATAACTGGAGGAGCAGGTGAGAAATTCCTGAATGACATACGAATTACCTCTTAGATCATTTAATGTTTTTTGGCCATGTGTGACATGGGCACATGTAAGGTAAGGATTTTTACATTAGTGGTACATACCAAGGAGAGATAAAATCGTTGAAATGGTAATCTGAGCCTCGATGTTATGATTACCTTCGATTTTTACTTGGAGCAATGTAATTTCTGAGATTTCTTGCCTTCTTGAACACCACATTCGTTTTGGAAGGGATTGTGGTCATGTAGTTTGGGATCATTAAGTAGGATACCCCAATATTTGTTCAAAGATCTTTAAATGGCCCAATGTTTAGTATTGAATTGAGTGATGAAAAATTGGCCCTTTCTAGGTTTGTTATCAGTGTTCGCAGAAACTGGCAACCTCCTAGAAAAGGCCCCTTTTCATCAATTTTATTTTCATTTTTTTATTATTTTTGTGTTTTTTTATATTTTTCATGTTTAGATATATTCTCACCACATTTTTAGTATTTCCAGTTCCTCTTAATCTTTATGGGTGATCAGTACAGCCCCTTATTTACATATACACATCTAATATATTCTTTTATATACATCACCGGTTATACAGGGTTCTCGTGCAATTTCCAATTTATTGATTTCACATCAGTTTGTTTTGTTATATTCTATGGTATCATCTTAACAGTTTTAAATATCATCTAAGATTATATATATACACATTTTACCAGTTTAGTTTGCTACATTAGTCTTTAATCCAGTATCTTAATAATGTTTTTATTTGTAAATACTAAGAGCTGATATCCCTGGCACCGTTATACTGGCGATACTGTGTCAGCAGAATCTTTAAAAGACATCTTCAATAAACACAGTGAGATGTTTGCCTTAGACAGAAATGGCCGGGGTATACCACAAGAGCCACAAACTTTTCCCACCTTGTAGCATACATAAACATTTTTTGGAAGTGTAAAAATCCTTTCAGGAGTAACTTTTGTAGGTCCCTTTGTGCAAAAAGGGGCTTGGCAAAATGCAAATAGAGTAAACTTATACAATGTCAAGGCTTTAACAGGCAGAGGCAACCATAATGTTGCAAGACGCTCCCCCCTTTCAAGAGAGTGACAATGTGGGGAAAGAAATCTTCTGCAGCTTCCTCCAAAACTTCAACATCATCTTTGCCTTCTGATTAAGCATCCTCCAAGGCAGGTATATCAGGGTCCAACTCCGATTGAGAATTCAAAGCAGAAAGGGTGGGGTATGTCTCAGCCCTGCACAAAGATGGCCGAATTAAATCTGTAATTTTTCCAAGGAATTCTGACATGGATGAAGACAATTCTGTCAAGTGGGCTGCTTGTTGTGTGCCAGAAATAGAGCTAGAATTGGACACTGTGGCTGGTATTAAAATCAAGTCCTGCACTGGTGGAAGTGATGCATATTACTTTTAAGTGCTGTTCAGACTTGCAGCAGAGCAAAATGTTTAGTTTGTTTAGAATTGGCTTCCTTTTGCCTCGTCTCCTTCATACTTATAAGTTAGGGTATTCCCCCTATGGGCTACTCACAGGGTACAATGGGAGGCTAGGGTGAGCATGTCTGGAAAGGGGCAGCAGACAGATTGTCCTGCAGTAAATGCTTGTAGTTAAATGGTGGAACCAAGTAAATACCTTATAAAGGCTATAAGAGGAAGTGGCATGAAACTTACCAGTTGGTGTGATTTAAAACGAGGTCAACCACCTGAGACTGAGCTCTGAGTGGTTCAATTTCAGAACAAATTTTGAAAAGTTTGCACTGTGAAGTAAATTCCAAACATAACCCCATATTTACACAGCAATGGTCAGCGATACATGGTAACCTTGTCTTACCTGTTAATAATTTTTAACTGTATATCAAGTCCAGGCTTCACCCACAATGGGGGGCATATAGCACAGTGCTGAGGCAGCTCTGGATCTGAAAAGCATTCCACAGCTAATGATTACATGCAAAGAGTCTGGAAAGTGCCCTACACAAAACTCAACCCCAAAAGATCACTTCCAAACTACCCCTGCAATGTCCAATCCAACTGGGTCCAGATGTGGTACTCGCCAAAGCCAGGCTGAGGATGACCACTTTGGAAAGCTGTGGATTGGATGGGAAACCTAGAAACTTTCAGCAGTGGTAAGGGAAAAATAAAAAATAAAATTTTGAACAAAATAATATTCTTCACAGCAGCAAATATGAAATAAATTCACTCTACTAGGTAGACTAGCAAAAAACAGAGGCATGCTGGTAGTAGGTGGTGTTATCCTGGGCTGGCCTACAGTTTTCCCATTAGTGTCCAATCCTCCTATAAAGCAGCAGCAAAACCCAAAAGATAAAGACTTCCTGAGTCTCTTAATGGACGAAGAAAAGAATGTATATCTAACCTAGGTATGATCTATGAAGTTCATACTTAAAACTCACACAGTGGTCAGCTACAGAACAAGCAAAACTGCTTTATAATGCATTACACTTTTTCAACAAATTTATTGTGATGTTAACTGCATTATTATGTTGGAAAATATCAAAAACTTGTCTTTTTACCACTTCAATAATGGCTTTCACCCACATTCCTAGATGGAACAGCAGTTTCTGAGGGAAGGAGAGCAGAGTACGTTCTATGTTATGTCCTATGATGGCTAAGCAGACTATATTGCTAAACAGCCTTTGTAACATGCTCACAATTAAGGATTTTCTAAAGAAGCAGCCCTTGTACATGCCACTGGGGAACTTGAAAGAGCAGGGCTCACCATTCCCTCAGTAGGCGACAAGCGGTTAAAGCATGTCCCATGTCAGGATACTGACAATGAGCATATGGCAGATCTGACATGCATGTTAGTTAACCTGTTTCACAACACCACAGAAGTTTAGTATTAATGGATCATATAGCTGACTGAGGCGATGGAACAGATGAAAAGAGCAGTGGCTTTACTAGAAGAGTATATGTACTACTGTGCCAATAATGTCTTCCCCCCCAGAGTTCTACTTTTAGGGACATTTTACCTGCTTTTGGAAATAAGCCAAACACAAACAGAAAGGTGGTCTGTATCATTGTATTCAATATACAGGCACCATCTATGCCAGAGGTGCCCAACTAGTGGCCCACGGAGCCCCATGATGTGGCCCAGGACCTCCTGCTCTGTGATGGAATAGAATACTGTTATTGATAGTAAGTTTTTCACTAAAATCAGTGTATATATGGGCATATCTGCTCTGCAGTGGTTACTGGGCTGCTTTCAAACTGATCCACAGGTGCAGAGCAGCGCACCTGGGGGTTACCTGCATTGCGCCATAGGCCCCTTTCACACAGTCAGTCATACCAAATTGGACCATCCATTCACCTCTAAAAAGTAGAAGATGTAAATGGACTTGTGTCCGCTTACAAAACGCCTACCTCCAATCCGATCCGCAAAAAGAAAAAACGTAGAGGGCTCTATAAAGTAGAGTGGGCTGCCATGCACCCGCTCCACTCATTGTGGCCCGTGACCGGTTACCAAGGGGCATAGGTGGCCCTCACTCTTCAAAAGGTTGGGCACTCCTGATCTATGCGTTTCTGTGGTTACAGTCAAGCAAACTGTTACAGCTTTTCCCTCTACACAGAAAACACATCATTTTTCACTGATTGAGCACGAAAAACACAAAACGGGAAGCTAAAAATTTGTAAAGAAAGAAAAATGCATTTTTGTAATAGTGAAAATCATCAAGCAACAATTAGACATGAATCTGGTAATTTCAACTAAAGCCTGAAAGACTTTTGGTGTCCATTCTCAAAGTGTTCAAGTTTTACTTGGCCCTAAAAACTTAAAAAGTGAAGATTTGTGATGTGTTGAAGGATTTTTCATAATTGTCAAATTGTGCCTAAGGCCGGCCATACACTGTGCAAATTGCTTGGTTGCAGGAAAGAAATTCACACAATTACCTCATCAACACAGATAGTGCTAGCACGGGAATCAACAATTGTCTTCTCCCAGTCGGGAGGCGGGTGCAGCCATTCCCGCCGGTAGAAGAATGATTATTGCAAGCACCTAAAGCAGCTGCTTGCAAGAATCATTATCATCTACAGGCTGATTGTACAAAGTTGATCAATAAAATTGAGTACATTCAGCCTGCCCATTAATGGTTCGAACTGTGTCTGTCCGGTGTAAGCAGTACCCAAAAATATAAAAATGCGTCTATTTCAACCCGATTTGAAAGTGTGTCTAGGCACCTCTGTACCTACAGCCTAATGCCACGTACACACAACTGGACTTTTCAGCAGCAGTCGGACCCGACTGTCTTCCCGACAGAATTTCAGCGGAGTTCCGACAGACTTTCCGAACGAACTTGGCCACACACGAACAGACTAAGTCCGTTAGTTTTGAACATGATGACGTAAACGGGACTAAACAAGGAAGTTCAATAGCCAGTAGCCAATAGCAGCCCTTGCGTCGTATTTGGTCCGTCGGACTAGCACACAGACGAACGTTTTTTTCTGATTTTTAGTCCGTCGGAATTGAGTCCATCGGATAGATTTGAAACATGTTCTATTTCTAGATCCATCAGGATTTTTTCCTTAAAAACGATCAGACTAGCCCACACACGAGCGGATTGTCCAACGGACTGATCCTGTCGGACCTAGTCTGCTGGAAAGTCTGGTCGTGTGTACGTGGCATAAAAGCTGTACATCTGCAGTAAGGATGATCTCCAGCGTGTTCGCATGCTCCACGTGCAGAGCCCACCAGGAAGTCAGCGCTGCGCTAATCACAGGCAGTGAGACATTGCCCAATCTCTGCAGCTGCGCATCGGGGCAATGTCTCACTGCCTGCGATTAGCGCATCGCTGCGCCCACTTCCTGGCGGGCTCTGTACGTGGAGCTAGCGAACACGCTTGAGCTCATCCCTAATCTGCAGTGTGATATTTAGGGCTCAAACAGTAGGAAGCAAAGCCTTGCCTCCACAAAGACAGCCTCCCCATACAGAGACACAGTGAGAACAAGTCAAAAACAGGGAAAAGATCGGGTTCAGGAGGGATCACAGGCAAAAATGGTGACTAGTCCCTTAGCCTCTGCTATTTTTTTCTTTTGGATATAGCTAGATTAAAAAAATAAAATATCAAGAAAGGAGTTACAGGCCTAATAAATACTCATTTTTCGAAGGGTCATTGCTGTTTCCTAATGCTCAACCATGTGCGTGACCCCTGGCTAAATATGCATTCCCAATATCACACACTTCACCACAAATCCCTTGCACATCAAGACAGAAGCCACATACCTTTTACTACACAAAGCAAGACATTGTCCTTCATCACTGTCTTCTTTTGTACCCCGACACCATGCGCATGACCAACTGACCATCATGCATTTCCAACAATAATGTACTATCCAATGCTCACACTAAGGAATTCATAAAGTGACCTGACCAAAAATCGCCCATCAATAACCTATTCACCTCACCATCGGTATCCAATGTGACTATTTTTTTATTTTTTTTTAAACAGTAGCCAATTTATGTTTTCAATCAGAGCTCTGTTGTAATATTTTGTAACCGTCTCATCACAAGTGTGGCCTTGCCTTTGGGTCTTAATAAACAGACCTCACAGATCATAATGCCCATTAGCAAGACTTCTGATATGTGCTGAAATAGTTACTCCAGCATGAACACAATAAGCTGACCTCTTTGTGAAAAACAGCCTTTACGCAGCTGCAGCAAACCAAGTCTAAATCAAAATCGCTTACTGCATGAAGAAATAAAAGTGCCTAAGAACCCTGAATTGGTCTCAGACAATTTTATGATTGCAGCAGCCATAGTTCTGTATCAACTTTGCTTAAATCCACTAAACACATTCCAGGTGCATTTAAACAAAAAAAATAAATAAATAAAAAAATAAACACATTTGTTGTCTTAGGCCTCATGCACACGGACATTTTTACAGCCGCTTTTTTGAGCGTTTTTTTGCAGCTTAAAAACGCCTGTCCATGTTAGTCTATGGCTTCATGCCCACCTAGGCTCTTTTGAGCTGCAAATGGCATAGGCGTTTTTAAGCTGTAAAAAAAACCCAGGACCAGTGCGTTCCGTGGCGCGGAGCTAGAGCTGTAAAAACGTGAATCGCGGGAAAACGCGCAAAAAACGCGCAAAACCGTGCAACATATTTTCTTTGTTTTCTGAGTGCTATAGCCAAGAGATGTGTTTCTTTAAAAACGCTACTTAACGCCAACGCTAAAAACGCGCAAAAACGCCAATGCAAAACGTTTTTAACGCCGATTTTTCCAGGCGTCGGAGCTAGCTTTGCAGCCAGTTTTTTTTAAACGTCCGTGTGCATGAGCACTTACAGTTATAGATTTATTTAAAAACCACCAGATTAGAAGGGACTGTCCCCTACCAGCAATGTCCTCTCTGCACAGCTCTGACAAACCCTTGCTGAATCAGAGCCAACACAAACCAATCATTAGGAACATGAGCTGGTCTAGTCTCTACTTCTACTCTGAAAATGTTAGTTGCCTGGTTGTCATGCTTCTGCTTTGGTGATTTCAGAGTCACAGATTCAGAACAAGTATTCTTCTCCAGTTTTACAACACGCAGTGGTCAGTGGTACTGAATTGTTTTGGCATTAAAGTGATTGCAAAGGAAACCTTTTTATATATAAATAAAAGAAGAAAAAAAACAGACCTATACTTACCCGCTCTGTGCAGTGGTTTTGCACAGAGCAGCCCTGATCCTCCTTTACTTGGGGTCCCCTTGACCCCCCATAGCAAGCCGCTTGCTTTGGATTTGCTTGTGCATGCTTGCTCCCGAAAGTGTGCACAGAAAGTGTGGCTCAGCCACGCCCCCTGTCTCACAGGCCAATGGTTCCCGCATCTCAGCTAATCAGGAGGGATAACCCCAAGAAAGCCTTGGGTCTTGTGCACATCGCTGGTACGAGAACGGGCTTAAGTATTGGGGGGAGGGGGGCAGGGATTCGGCTGAGCTGCACACAAAGTTGTTTTACCTTCATGCGTAAAATGAAGATAAAAAAATCTTCAGCCTTTCAACCACTGTAAACAGTCTAAAGCTGTACAGATCACCCACATAACTTGTCAAATAAAAGTAACCTTTGACAGCTAAATCCCAGTAGACATTTTCAAGCAAACCTTTAGAAACACTACACTAACAGGCATACTCTATGTAAACAGCAGCATGCACTGGACATACAAGTCACGATTAGTCACCGTTTTGACCACCATTAAGTGAAGTCTGGTTTAATACAAGGTCATTGCTAAATCCACTCCTTGTATGCAGCAAGTGCTCTATACATACAGAATGTTCTGGTCCTCCGTTCCCTGCTGTCACTTGTAAACAGAGAAGCTGGGCTCCTGTGTTTACAAGTGACAGATCGCCTCCCCGAAGCCTCACACAGATCTTCTTAAGGCTGGGTTCACACCGCTGCGGGGGGAGAACCGGATGTGATTCGCACAGCAAATCACATCCGATCTCCGTAGCGCTGCGAGTTCAGCCATACAGATAGTATGGCTGAACTCGCAGCGGTCCCGCAGCAAACTCGCACGGGACCCTTTTTTGGGTCCGCAACGGAATCGGATCGCATGGGGGTTCACACCATGCGATCCGATTCCTGTGCGAGTCGGCAGATCGCACTGCGATATGCCGACGGATCTGGGGGTGTCATTAACATAACATTGACACCCCCAGCCGTCCGCATAGGGCAGTGTGAACTGCCGGCGGGAGGTATGCGATGCGGGAAAACGCAGCGGATTCGCGGCGTTCCCGCATCGCAGCAATGTGAACCTAGCCTAAATGAGCGGCTCTGCGCAGCACAGGAATAGGCTGGCGAGAAGCATCCTTCAGTACGCTGCATGCACTCTCTGGGCTCACCATCTGGTGCCAGGGTGCTGACGTTCTTCTAGATGCTCTCGTAGCAGAGAGGCGGAGACACCAGTGTGCAGGGAAGTATTAGAGCGGGTCTGTGGTTCAGCTACAAAGATAGCAAGATAGGAGATAGGACACGTGGAATATAGTGGAGCTTTAAAGGGGTAGTGGGGGGGGGGGTGTTAACTGAGCTTTGGATGCAAAGGTAAGAGTGTGAAAGAACTGAACTCTGTGCATAGCACACCCTTTGAACCCGGCAATCAATACATGCCGCACTCCTTGAACCCGGCAATCTGTGCTACTCTCCTACTGTTAGTGCAATCTGACCACACCCATCATCTGATGTGGTGGGGAGGAGGGGGGCCCTGCATACAGTTATTGGGAAATAATTTTTGGGGAATACCAACTCCAAAACACTCCCTTCTAGACTTCTGTATATGCCATTCCCCATCCTACAAAATGTCACGCATTGTAAGAAACCATACAAAAAAAATAAAAAAATCCAGACATGGTTATAGCTCTGTACTGTTCCATAAATAGAAGGGGAAAAGTGAAATTTTTGGCCTTTCCATTTGTACGTCAAGTCAAACACATTCTTCATTTTACAAGCATAGCAGCTCTGCCCAGAGCTACATCAGTGTTTCCTCTTAATGCATCAGAAGCTCATTTCATGGTAACTAAACACTTGTCCTTCACTGCACAGCAGGAATAGGCTGTGCAAATGTTGTGTTGAGACAGGTTCTCATAAGGCTATACAGATTTCTCACAGTTTGGTTGTTTCTGCAGCAATCTCTACTCACCAGGACTATGAGAGCGCCACCTCTCTCCTTCCCTTCTGGGTGCTGCTGTCCTCCAAACACCTCCACCTTCTTCTTCTTCACCATTTAATTCTTCCCGCAAGCTGCGCCAATTTCCACTTTCGGGGCGGACAAACTCATGCTTTCTCACAGTGGGTGCAGCGCCTCCTTCTTCGAATGCAGGCCGCACTGAGAAGGTTTAGTGAAGAATTAGTCCTATAACAGTACTAATAAATGAAATTTAGATTTCATTATAGTAAGTCAAGGAATAAAGATTTAGCCTTATATAATTAGAGGATGAGTAATCACACCAAGCCAAAAGACTACCTGCAAAATCCCTTTTATATTTATACATGTAAAGCGCGATAGTATACCAAAATTATCCCATTGAACTTCTGTGTGCAACCAACTTTAGTTTTAAAGGGGTTCCATAGCCTTATAAGATCAGCATTGTAATAGCAATACAAACAATAGCTTGTTTTGACAATTCAATAAAAACTTGTGTGAAAAATCTCCTCTCATGTTTTCATTGCCATCTGTCTGCTGGTCATCTATGTCCACAACTTCCTGGATTCCCTGCACGCTTTGCAGCTTCTCCTCTGCCATTTACTTTCATTCTTCTTCTTAGGCCCCTTTCACACAGGGAGGATATGTTTAGCGGGGGATTGCTCAGTTGATCCACGCTGAGCAGGCGGATGACAGGTCCGTCACTGTTAACTATGTAGGAACGGACCCGTTAAGAGCCCCGCTGTTCTCTATTCGGACGAAAAAAGTGACAGAGCTGTCCATTTTCATCCGATCCCATCCGCTGGCTGAATGGCAAAATGATTGCCATCCGCCCGTTTTCAGGGGATCTTGCTGGATTGGATGGTAAACAGGTGTCAACGCAGATATCCGCCTGCCCATAAAAGTCAATGGATGGCCCACTAGGATTCGCCTGACAAAAACGGACAGGAGGATCTTTGCGGGCCGATCGTGTGAAAGGGGTCTAAGCGATACATATCCCATGGTACCTTGCTGCCTGCAAGCAGTGATTCCTATACTGGTTTTGCCCCCTGAAACTCTAATCAACAACACTTTTGTAGTCCAGATGGCAGGGCCTGAATTCTGTAATGCATCAGAGCCTACTAACTGGGCATAATGAATATGTGTCACAGAATTCAAGGAACTAAATGTGTAGAGATATTCATAAAGTTTAAAAATGTCAAGATCATTCTAGTTCATGGGAGTAAGATCACTCCGATACATAGGAGTAGGCTAGAAATAACTGAAATATAATATGGAAATTAATATAGGATTTAAAATTTTGACCACATATAAAATTTAAAGCTAATCTCTATGGTTTCCTGTCGCTTTAACTAGCTTGGTCTCTATGGCTGTCACTTTAAATAGCTTGTTTGGACCAAGCTGGTCCAAATGACCCATTTCCTTCACTAAGTACTGCAGTGTCTCTAAGCACTGTATATACTGCATGTAGCTACAGCTATATACAGTACACTGTGCTGGGTTCCTGGCTGAGACAGACTTCTCATCTAACACCCGAAACAATTGAAAGTCAGTCCAAGTGTTGCTCAGCCATTCAAAGGCCGCTTTGTATAATGTGAATGAATACAATGCTTCCTCCGTGTTGAACAGGTGGGCTCATGAGGTCACACGCTCAGCCAGTTAAAAATCTGTAAAATTATTTTCAATAGCCATTAAGACCTGCTAAGGGCTCTGCTAGAGGCATAGCAATTTATGACAGCACTTAATGAGTAGTATCTGACTTAAAGGGTTTAACAATGGCCATTAGTGTTCTAGCTTGCCAGAGTTTTGCCAATGGGCTCAACACTAGGCCAGTGGCCTAGCAAAGATGGGACTACAATGTTGTAATAGGGTTCATGATAGAAAAGCTTCAATGATATGAACAATATTTCATGCGGTGCTGTTAAAATGTACTTAGCCCATGTTTATTTGTGTCATTGCTGCACAAAAATTCCCCTTTTTAAACACAGACACTACTGAACTATTTAACAACCCTCACAGCCCTGCCGCAATCGTTACAGCAATAGCAGTAAAAGGGTTTGAAGGGTTAAAGAGTATCAGATCATATTTTTTTATACAGTACTAAATATCCCTTTTATGGGCCAATAAGTCTTTGATGGAGTAAATAGAAAACAACAAATCTCTTAAAAAAAAAAAAATGTAAAGCGTAGGCTAGTTTTTCTATTGAAGCTTTGCTTTCATGGGTATTCACTATTATATAGTATAAACAACTGTTGCTTGAAAAGGGCCAACTTTTCATTTATTGGAAAAACAGCAAGCTAATTCTAATCTACTCAACGTTTTCACAGCATCACCTATCTTTTGGCATGCATATTCCTTCATTAGGTGCATCCCATTTTCAGAGCAAACCTTCAGAATCTGGTCGGAACAGGAGCAAACGCTCTGGAATCTGCCCAGGACTCATTAGTGGGGCATTTTTGACCTATAGCCAAGAAAGCGGTTTATTGAAAAAAATTAAATAAAGAGTGTGTGAAGTGGTCTGCAGGAGGGGCGAACACAGGGTCAGGAATTCTGTCTGGGTACTGTGTATGGTCAACCTGTTCATTACTGGGTTTAACGACTGCCTATCCCAATGATACCTTCCTAAAGATATGTACAAATGTACATGCAGCTCTAGGGGGTTAGGAGATAACACAATGAAAAATCCCAAACTGCAAACCAATTATATTGTTCTAATATGTCACTATCGGGGTATGCCAACTTAAGCCTGGTACACACGGAAAACATATTTCTGTTGAACCAAGCAGGCTGAACAAAAAAATAAATAAAAAATTGCCGTACCAATACAAACAATGTTGGTGCATCAATCTTCCCCACTGTGCCATTTTAATCTGACAGGGGTACTCCCCCAGCAGAACACACTGATCAGCGTTAGCAGCCACTGACTGCAAGCGTTGCTCAGATGCTGGTTTTCCAGCAAGTCCTTCGACAAAAGTCAGGTGTTAGACTGGATTTAGTTGAACAGACAGCTTAACAAACTGACTAGTTACTTCTGAGCCAGCTGATTTGTTGCCAACATTGGGCAGACCAAAGATGACGCATTTTCTTTTTCATTGAACCAGCAGTTTGAATTAAAAAAAAATGTTTGAACGTTAACACACTGTGTTGATTTGGGGAATTCCTCACATAGAATTACTGTATTCTGACAGCGGTCAGAGTTCCCAACTGTCAGTCCTTACTAAACTGGCAGAATTTCAATGAATGGCTGGCTTAAAGTGTTACTAAATACACAACAGTAAAATCAGTCTGTATATGCAGTAAAGCATGCATGTTATACTCACAGTGGAACCTAAGGGGGTTAATCCTCTGCATTGTGTAAAAAGGCTGTTTGATCCACCTCTGATACCCCCCTTCTTCCAGAGTCCCCTAACCATCTCTGGATAGTACAGAGGCTAGGGGACAAACTCCACACACCATATTGCTATAGGTTTTTTCCCTTGGGAGAGTGCATGTGATCAGGGCCAATCAGCATTTTCCAGACAGAGGGACAGGGGTCATGGAAGAATAAAAACTTCTCCTACAAGCTTTACCAGACATTAATAGAAGTCATAAGACTGCTATATACTGCTGATGAGAAAAATTATGTAGCAGTTTATATTTACTAAAACTATTGCATATCCATATTCTGTGTATTGTGGAAGACCAGATATAGTGAATGCAGGGTGCTGGGTTTAGTAACACTAACTCTAAAAGGGACTCCGCGTTTTTTTTTTTTTTTTTTTAAAAGCCAGCAGCTACAAATACTGCAGCTGCTGACTTTTAAAATAGTGACACTTACCCGCCCAGCGCGCCCGCGATGTTGGCACCCGAAGCCGATCTCTAGATCGACACTCGAGTGCTGCCGCCGCCATCTTGGGTATGGGAATCAGGAAATGGAGCCTTTCGGCTTCATTTCCCAGTTCCCTACTGCGCATGCGCGAGCCGCGCTGCGCAATGAGGACAGTCCCCGCTGCCTCTGGGATCTGTGTGTTTCCCAGCAGGCAGCGGAGCACTTGCGGAAAGGGGCGGGCACTTGCGGAACGGGGCGTAAGTTACGCCCCTTTCCGCAGAGAGCTATCCCGGAAGTGGGTGCAGTTACCTGGATTATCCAGGTAACTGCACCCCCCTCCCCCCTGAAAGGTGCCGATTGTGGCACCGGAGTGGGGGAGGGTTCCGATGAGCGGAAGGTCCACTTTAGGGTGGACCTCCGCTTTAAAGCCTACGTCAGCCTAGAAATTACAAAAAAACCATCATCTCAGACAACAGGACAAAAAGCAGACAACCACACAACTGTATAAATGGTAACATAAATCTAGGGAAAATATAAAGTTATTATACAACTGAGCTTGGTTTGTCCGTTATTACTACTAAATCAAGATGCTAGAACAAACACCTTTTGAAACCAAAAATATTGCAGACGCTGAAGTGCCAAGGTGTACTATTTCTATTTGTCATAGTCCTAAAATCATATGAATGCAGACTGACACATTTGTACAACTCACACTATTGTTCTAGTAAATTGATGAAGGAATATAACAACCAATTTAGAAAACAAATAAGCCGTTTAGGTAATCTGACTGACACAAAGCAATCATGCAATCTTTAGTTGTCCCCCAGTAACCTTGGCAAAGTTGGCAAAGTTGGCAGTTCACGTTTTTTTTTATATGGCACTGTGGACTCTGCCCATTTGTACATTAGTAACTTTTTTGAGGAGATCAATATGTAAATCCAGTAATAAACAACTCATCATGCTAAAGAGCCCAACAACAAATCTAATATTTCCAGCAAAACTGATGTTGATGTTCAACTCCAAGATTTTTTAAATGTATTTTTGAATAGAGTGGTAAAGAGAAATAACCTCTCAAACTAATTGCAGTTTGTGTCTGTATTTAAAATGACCCTTTTATTCTTATAAGTCCTAGATACAAGTAGTTAGATGAAGTGAAGATAAATCTCCCCACTAGAGACAAAGAAAGTAAAACGCCTTTTTGACATGAGAAAGCACCTCTGTCAGACTGCAAGGCATATCTAAACCCAAAGTTATTATATGCTGCAACTTATCTGATCTTGGTTATAGTTGCTACAATAGGTTAATTTTTCAGGCTTTTTTTTTTTTTTTTTTTTTTTTAACAGGTGATACAGCTAATAACACTTCCTTTACTAGGGTGAGAATGCTCATTTACTATACCGTATCTATAAAGGAACAGGGTCATCACCCTGGGCTTATCTTCTGAATCGGACTACAAATGTTTCTTACTCTACTCATCTATTCTGTAGTCTGTGTAGTCTTCTGTAGTTTACAGAAGATAGCTGGAAAAGCTAAAATTATTATTCAGTATCCATTGGGTTCAAGAAAATTGATAAGGCTCCTGCAAGATCTACAGGCAGAGTAAAAAAAACAGAAGTCGTCTCCTGTGCTCAAGGGTGATGCAAGGGCGGTGGATGTGCCACAAGATCTTGCTAGCAGGCTTTGCTGCCCTTTATCGGTGGGAAAACCCAAAAGGAAGAGAAAGAGAAGAGGGCGCACCAGCTCCCTCACCACCGCTGCCAGCCAAGCAGTCTTGGCTGGTAACGGTCGTGAGACCGATGCGCCCTCTCCTATTTTTCTTACAGATCAACAGACATGTTTCTGTACTTGCAGAAAATGTACATTTCCCCCCACCCCCTTTTTTTTTTTTGCAAACATGCTATACTTGCCTGCCCTGTTCCATGGTTTTGCATAGAGCAGTCCCAAACACCCCAAACATAGCTCAGCCCCACTTTCTCCTCACAGGCTGTACCCACTGCCAGCTCAGAACGTAAAATGAAAATCACATTCAAACTGTGATGATAGTAACCTCTCAAAAAACAGGGGGATAAGGAAGAAAGATGTATCCAGATGAATCAATCTGATCAGAACACCTCACAAGCAGAATGACACCGGTTGTAGATCAAAGACTCTGTTCAGCCGATGTGTGGCAAACAAAGCATGTGAAAGCATGGAGCCAATGGCCGGCACAGGTGTAAGACAGAAACTTGATCTCCAGTAATAAGTACCGAGGCTAGTGAAAAAAGGCAAATGAGAATATGCATATTTACGTATTCCATATGGGAGAAAGTCTCCAAACATTTCAGGTAACATGCAAGCTGGTCCCAGCTTCGCAAAGTGATGAGCCTTGTAAACTGGAGATATACAAACACTTCGCCGGGATGGATGGCTTCCGTGCTAGATGTGTAACTCCGCCCTGGAGCAGAGGTTTAGGCAATTCAGTGATGGAGATCACCTTTCCAAACTATGTGGATTGGATAATTGCTTGCCTTAATCATTAGCATAACCTCACGCCAAACCCAGAGGCAACAAATCGTGAAGATGCATAGATGCGATGTCTCGCTCATGAACTGCGTGCACTAAACCGCTGAGCTACAGTGGCGGCAGGCAGGAGCATGGCGTGGTGTCAGGCATGTGAAGACATGCATCTACATGTTTCGCTAAGGACTCTAGCTTCGTCAAGAGGCGGCGCCCTCTGGCTTTGAACAGTATTTATAAACCTTTTAAATCAGCCACAGGTGTTTCATTAGCGGGTGCCTACAGCTTCATTAACACATCACAACCTTTTAAAATAACACAGATTGAATGTGAATCCAACTAGATAGTAGCAGATAACATAATAGAAACACTATGGTAATAAAAATACAAATGAAAAATGGTGCAAATATACAATGAAATAAATTTGTATATCTGTCCCATTGCACATTTAGTCCATCCATACAAGTCAAATTCACTCATAATGAGCTATATCATGGAAAGAACAGAAAAATATAAATCACTATAGAGCAGGTAAGTAAATGAATAGAAAATTAAAAAGATGAATTTCTCTTTAAGAAGCACTTTGTCAAAGTCACCTCTTCTGGCACGAATCTTAAGTGCATAAATCCCCTTAACTAGTAACCCATCGGGTTTTGACCGATGCAAAATAAAATGTTGTGCCAAGGGGCTTTCTGGTTCCTTATGTTTTATTTTACCCAAATGTTCCTCTATTCTAAATACGCAGTTGGCGTTTAGCTTTTCCAATATAAATCTTTTGACATGGACATTGCAGACAGTAGATTACCTTTGTGGTTGCAGAGTTAATCAGACTACCAATTTTAAATGTATTCACATTGACTGCATCGGTAAATGTCTGTGTATTCCACAAATTTTGTCCACATTGAAACATGCCCTTAGTTCTTGGAAAAGATAACAGCCAAGAGTACCCAGGACTCGGTACATATTCTGATTAATCGCTGCACGTCGGTGTACGTCGACAGAATGGCACGGACAGGCACATGGGCGTACAGGTACGTCCCTTTAAATTTGCCCCCGCGCCATCACACACACTAGTCGGGACCACCATGAGTAGGATCGCGGGTCCCATGGACTGGGTCGCCGTGGGGATACCCGTGATCGTCTCACGGGGAGGAAGAATGGGGAGATGCTAAACAAGCATTTCCCCGTTCTGCCTAGCAACAGTGACACTGATCTCTGCTCCCTATGATTGGAGCAGAGATCAGTGATGTGTAAAACAGCCACGCCCCCCCAAAGTTAGCAACACTAGGAAACTGCTGTGTGCCCTAGGACACACTTAACCCCTACACTGCCACCTCCTGGTTAACCCCTTTACTGCCACCTCCTGGTTAACCCCTTTACTGCCACCTCCTGGTTAACCCCTTTACTGCCACCTCCTGGTTAACCCCTTTACTGCCAGAGTCATTTACACAGGAATCAGTGCATTTGTATAGCACCGATTGCTGTATAAATGACAAGGGTCCCAAAAATGTGTCAAATGTCCAATGTGGACGGCGTAATGTCGCAGTCACAATAAAAATCACTGATCACCGCCATTACTAGTAAAAAAATAAATAAAAAATGCCATAAAACTATCCCCTATTTTGTAAACGCTATAACTTATGCGCAAACCAATCAATCGCTTATTGCAATTTTATCGGCCAAAACGGAGGGACATTTTTTTTTTTTTTTTAACACATTTTTGGGGGATATAGCAAAAAGTAAAAAATAATGCGTCTTCAAAATTGTCGCTCTTTTTGTTTATAGCCCAAAAAATAAAAAGCCACAGGGGTGATCGAATACCACCAAAAGAAAGCTATATTTGTGGGGAAAAAAGGACGTCAATTTTGTTTGGGAGCCAGGTCGCACGACCGCGCAACTGTCAATTAAAGCGACAGTGCCGAATCGCAAAAAGTGGTCTGGTCTTAAGCCAACAAAATGGTCCGGTCTGAAAGTGGTTAAGGATATCAGATAAATTAGGGGCCCCAGTGGAACAGTGGCCAGATGGAAGCCACTCCTCAGTAAAAAGGAACATGACAGCCTGCCTGGCATTTTTCAAAAGGCAACTGAAGGACTCTGAGACCATGAGAAACAAAATTCTCTGGTCTTACGAAACAAAGATTCAACTCTTTGACCTGAGAGGCAAGCGTTGTGTCTGGAGGAAAATCAGGCATCGCTCATCACCCAGCCAATATCATCCCTACAGTGAAGCATGGTGGTGACAGCATCATGCTGTGGTGAGGTTTTTCAGCAGCATTAACTGGGAGACTATTCAGAATCGAGGGAAAGATGAATGCAGCAATGTTCAGAGACATTCTTGATGAAAACATGCTCCAGAGTGCTCTGGACCTCAGACTGGGATGAAGGTTCATCTTCTGAAAAGAACAACAACCCTAAGCACAAAGCCAAGATAACAAAGGAGTGGCTATGGGACAACTCTGAATGTCCCAGCCAGAGCCCAGACTTGAACCCGATTGAACATCTCTGGAGAGATCAGAAAAATGTCTGTGCATCGACACTCCCCATCCAACCTGATGGAGCTAAAAGTTATTGTAAAGGCTCTTTGTTTAAAAAAAAAAAAAAAAAAAAAACCCATGTCATACTCACCTCTACTGTGCCGATCGTTTTGCACAGAGTGACCCTGATCCTTGACTTCTAGGGAGTTACCTTGTGGACACATTCCCGAGTCCAGCATTCGGTGTCCATAGACAGGAATGCCAGACTCGGCCCGCCTCCCTGGCACCCACGTCATTGGATTTGATTGACAGCAGTGGGAAACAATGGCTGCGCTGCTATCAATCTATCCAATCAAGAGCCGGGACCCCATGCAAAGAGGGACGGCGCATCTCCGCCGAGTGAATTTCAGGGCTCAGGTAATGGGGATGGTGATTGCTAGAAGTTTTTTCACTTAATGCATAGGATGTAAACCCCTTTAAGAGGTCCTGGAAAAAATGGGAGAAACTGCACAAAAAATAGGTGTGTCAAGCTTGTAGCATCATACTCAAAAAGACTTGAGGCTGTAATGGGTGCCAAAGGGGCTTCAACAAAGTATTGAGTAAAGGCTGAGAATACTTATGTATATGTGATTTTAGTTTTTGTAGTTTTCAGAAATTTGCAAAGATTTCATACAAACTTCTTTCACGTTGTCATTATGGGGTATGGTTTGTAGAATTGAATAAGGCTGTAACATAAGATGCGAAAAATGTATAGTGCTTTGAATATTTTCCAGGTGCACTGTACATACACAGTGGGTAAAAGTATTGAACACGTCACCGTTTTTCTAGGTGCAGTAAATACATTTCTAAAGATGCTAATGACATGAAATTTTCACCACGTTGGTAACAACCTATGCAATCCACACATACACAAAAGAAACCAAAACAAATAAGTTCAGAAAATTAGTTACGTGTAATAAAATGGAATGACATGGGAAAATGTACTGAACACGCTAACTGAAATGTATTTAATACTTTGTACAAAATCCTTTGTTGGTAATGACAGCTTTAAGACACCTCCTGTATGGAGAAACTAATCGAATGCATTGCTCAGGTGCGATTTTGGCCCATTCTTCCACACAGTCTTCAAATCTTGATCGTTGTCTTGCTGCAATGTCCACCCTCGTTTCTTTGTCATAATCCTGGTAGATGGCAGCAGATTTTTATCAGCAATGTCTTGGTACATTTCTCCATTCATCCATCCTTCAAATGACAAAGTTTGCCAGTACCGTATGCTGAAAGCCCCACACCATGATGTTCACACCTCCAAACTTCACTGTTGGTATGAGGGTGTTCAATTTTGGTCTCATCTGACCAGACTATATCCTCCCCCCATATTTCGCACTTGTCTAACTGTTGTGCAGCAAGCTTTAAATGAGCTTCAACAAGCTTTTTCTTCAGAAATGGAGTCCTGCATGGTGAGTGTGCATACAGGCCATAGCGGTTGAGAGCATCACTTCGTTTTTTGGAACAATTGTACTTGCCAATTCCAGGTCTTTCTGAAGCTCTCCAAAAGTGGTCCTTGGCTCTTGGACAACTATTCAAATTTTTTGGTCTCCTATCATAAATCTAGCGAGGAACACCTGGTCGCGGTCGGTTTATGGTGAAATGATGTTCTTTCCACTTGCGGATTATGGCCCCAAGAGTGCTTACTGGAACTTTCAAATTTAGAAATCCTTCTGTAACCAATGCCATCAGTATATTTTGCAACAATAAAGGTTGCATAGGTCTTAAGAGCGTGCTTTGATTTTACCAATCACGAGAGGTTTCTTATTTATAGGCCATCAGTTTTGACTGAACCATCTGATATTAATCTGCACTGTGGCAGGATTGCTTTCTAATTAGTGATACATTTCAGCTGGGGTCTTGTCGTTCCATGCCTTTTTGCACCTCCCTTTCTTCCTGTGTTTAATACTTTTTTCCTGTCTCATTCCATTATATTATGCAATTTAAATTTTTGAACTTATTTGTTTTGGTTTCTTTGTAGGTATGGATTGCATGGGTTGTTACAGACATGTGGTGACAACTTCACGTCAATAGCACCTTTAGAAACGTACCTAGAAAAATTGTGTTTAATGCTTATTTTACTCGCTGTGTTGAGATATAGACAATATATATATATATTTTACATACGCACACAAAAACACGTATACATACACACAAATTCATAGGTTCTAGCATTCCCACAGTTTTATAAAGCATTTCTTTCTGTTCCCTAACTTCTTATCTGGTAAAATATTATCAGCAAAAGAATCTAGGGAAAGTCTGAGCTTCCGATTGCAGCACAACCTAGCAGGTTCTGACCCTCCCCCCACTCAATCCAAAACGAAGAAAAAAGTATTGCCTTGACCTACGTATTAATGGAATGCCTTTCTTTCTCAGTTCACAGCAAAATATCTGACTAGTAGCTCAGCACTTGAGGAATTTAGGGCTCTCCAGTACTGCACAGTGCTGTTATCCTAAAATAATATTTCTGAATTTGAAAGCTGGAAGAGGAAATGCTTCACCAGAAAGAAGACTATACTGGGCTCAGCACTCTTTCAGTATATCTAATGAGAAGGTAATTGACAAAGGAAGGTTCATTGGTATTTAGAGGTGTCACAAGCCTATTTAAATGTGGCAGGGCTGTGTCAATCTTTTGGCAGTTAAAGCAGCTCACAAAATATGTATATATTTCAACAGAGTCCTTTACTATCTAGCTATAGTTTTGCTGTCAATACAGCAATGTCATAATTCCACCGATAAATTGAGCTTTTGGTTGCATTCCTGAAAATGTTTGATGGCTTTCTTAGAAAACCTTTCCATTCCCCATATTTTCGCCACTGCCCCTCCAATCCAGACTATTCTTTACAATCCCAGTTATTGCTTTGCACTAGGCTGTGTAAAAGGGTGTGGCGCTACCTCAAAAAAATTAAAAAAGATACATATAATACTCTACTAAAATCAAATTGGGAATCCAATGTCTCTGATTATATATAGAATATAACAAACACGATTAACTTCAAAAGAATATACAATCAAGAAAAAAATTATAAAAATGAAAAACACAGTGATAAAATGTGAAAGTTCAAAAACATTGTGAGATGCAATGCTAAAAGGTGGTAAGAGCGTAAAATCACCCTAAAACACACGTGGCGTATTCACACTCACCAGCACTTTTTGGTAGATATCGCTACACCAGCAATACAGGTAATGATAATTCCTTATTCTTTGCTGAACGTCAGTCAATCATGCTCAATGAAAGATATAGGAGACCACAAAGGAACAATCATAGCGTACCAAAGCTTAATAGCAGGAGTTAATGCAGGTTAGAAAAACAATGCCTACTCACATTTGAAAGTGCTGTGTGCTAGCAACATCAAAAACTTTAGGGTACTTCTGTACGCCGTCCAGATGGCCACGGCGTGTGTTCCAAAGCAAGAGGAACTAGAAACCAGCAGGCATAGAAGTGACGTCAGTGAGGGATGGGCAAACCGCCTCTATGCATTTCGTGTGATACAAGTCATCAGGAAGCATACAGAGGTATTAGATTCCCGATTTTAGTAGAGTATTATATGTATCATTTGTTTTTTTGAGGTAGCGCCACACCCTTACACAACCTTAACCACTTGAGTGTTTATTCACTTTTAAAAGGGGCAGCTTCACTCATCTATACATTGATAGTTTGGCGACATTTCTTGTCACCATCATTGCTTTGCACGGTCCACTTTTCAAATGGCACTTTTATCTCCCCCAGACACAAAAAAAAGATAATGAACACTATTCTTGATAAACAAGTTGGAAGCCCCAGCCCACCGAAATAGGCAAGCCAGAGGAAATTACAGTTACAACTGTAGAGGAACTTCCAATGTGTGGGCATGATTTGGCCAGTGTTTAGGTCAATAGATGAAGTGAGGATGGGCATAAACCTCGAGCTCACGAACAGCAGCAAGTTGAAACCTTTCAAGTCAGTCAGCTGCTTCCTAAAAATAATTTTGGCCCAGAAGTGGTTGAAGTTCATCTTAGCTAAAGAAGTTTAACTGGTACATAATCAATGCCTGACGCTGCAGATTTTGGCAGCATCCAGAAACACAAGCGATGCCTATAAGCCCACCTTAAGACCTCAACCTACTCTTCCAGGCAATAGACCTATTAGAAAGGCTGCTGCAGATGCTGTTGCTGCAAGGCAAAGCTGGTGCCTGAAGTGTCTATAGAACACATACTTGTTGCTTTAGAAATGTTAACGTTCATGTCAATGTGGTTGTTGGGCATCCAAAATGGTATTCAGAGTATGTGCTCAAGTCTCAACAGCCTTGCAGACTGCAATCAGAGTGGAGTTAAGAATGTAATTTTTATTTAAAAATTTAAACAAAAAAAAAAAAAAAAAGAAGAAGAAATAACCCTCAGCAATGTCAACTGCTCTCACTTTGGCAAAATCAACATTAAGTCTGATTCTACAAATTAATGTCAATAGATGACAGCCTTGACAGAGGTAATGATTCAAAAAAGAACAGGCAATACAAGAAGCCATGCAGCTAAATTATATATACAATGGTGAGAGATTAATAAACCTAGATGCAGATCCACAGCATAGCAGCCAGATCAAAAAACAAACCCGATAGGCATGTTAGAGAAAAGTAGACTTGCTGTGGGAAGTCAATCTTCTTTAACCCAACAGTAACAATGAGCACACATCACATAAGCGCAACTTAGGCTGCTAAATGCTAAAAGGGTTAAATCGCCGATTATTAAGGCTTCAAAGTGGTTAAAGTTGTGGAAGGGGTACTTGCGTAGCTTCTCCATACACTATTTGCTCTGGGCATGCACTGACGTGCCACTGGCAGCAGGAGGTTCAAACTTTGGGCAGGACGACAGAACAGAAGCACTGAGGGGGGTGGGATTTGGGTCATTACTTTAATATTCAGCACCACAGGCCTGAAGACGGCTTTGCTCCTCCAAGAACAATGAGGCTCTGTTCTCTGCAATCCGCTTAACTGGACAGAGGTGAGCAAAGTCCAGTGGAAAACAAGTACCCACCACCTCCAAAATGCAAACAACAAAAGTGCTGGGTCTTCATCCCATCCCCCACAGCCCACCTATGACAGTTTTCAAAATAAAAATTCGCAGTTCATAGCATGCACCTCAAAGGCCCATGATAGAGAATATACAAGAAAGGGGTTAGTACCAAAATAACAGTTGTTCCAGCAAATACATTTGTAGACTCAGCATGCATTCCCAGGGACTTTTGACCTTTGCACGCTGTAGGACACTTCTGCCAGACAAGGACTCCTGCTCTTTGAAGACCCTGCAGACTTCTACAAAGTGAGCCAAAGGCTAGCCATACATTAGACAATTTTCTCTTGGGTTTACAAAAACTATATAATATGAGGTTAAACCTAAACACTTTCAATTTGTATACAATCATGCAAGCCCTTGCACTACACAGTTGAAGGTAAATTTAAAAGCAAACTGAAGAAAATTGTAAAATGTATAGCCAGTGTAAGACATGGTGACTTAAACTAGCAGATACATAATCAGCAACGAAGACCTACAAATTTTTATTAATCAGCCTTAACTCATTTGCAGCAGCTTGCACATAATGTATTTTGATTTTGCCTTCATAAATATGTATAATAATATAATTAGTGTTTCATTTCCTTAGATGAAGCCTAGAAAACAAAAAAAAAAAAAAAACAAACAAAGTAAGCTGAACCTCCCACCCCAGTCATAAAGACAAGATAAATATTATAAATGTTTTAACATATCCAAAATGATTGCTGTTAACCCCCTTTTCCAAGTGGGCAGTAATTAGACTGTTAATGGAAAATAAGTATACCTACTGTGCACAGCTAATCACTGTGAGGGCAGTGCTGCAACATACCACCCCTTTCACTGGCATATCCCCAATAGCCTAGTGACCAATCAGAGAGCATACCGAAGAAGCCCTACCCCCAGATTTATAAACACAGGAATTTGGATTATGACTCCAGACCCAGCAAGGGCTCCCCCCATAGATTGGCAGGGAGTGTGTCACTGGCCTAGGAAGTCCGTTCAGAAGCTGCCGGGAAGGACATGTGAGAGGATCAACAAGCCGATATAAGGACTGCCCTTATTCAAGAAAATGAGAACTATGCATGTGAAACAAGTCAGTAAACAATAATCAACTGCAAGACCTGACAAAGCAAACAAGATACAAGGACAGTTACCAGAAAAACACAAAAGGGAAAAGGCAGAATTACAGATTTCCTTCAACACTAACCGGGTAAGTTTTCTGCCTTCTTTGGTCAAGTGTTGCTTGTGGTGGGTTACTGTTGAGGTTTGAAATGAAAAAAATCCCACCGCACAGGCAGTTTGTTACAGAGCTGCATCTCACTGTGAAATTATTTTGCTTAATAGTTAAAGGGGCTTGTTCATCACAATGAAGACATTGTCAAGCTTAGCTTGGCAGAGCCTGGAGCTGGTAGTACTTAGAGCAGTACCAGCGTGTGCAAAGCTGGCCTCTAACACCCCACTGCCTTACACTTATGCAGTCTGGATGGTCGACACATGCTGACCATGTGATGTTTCATCCAGTGAATTGAGCCTGTGTGCAAGCCAAGAGACTGAGTAAGAAAACTGCGTAAATCCCAAGAAATCCTCAGCTTAAATCCTATGCTCCTTTTTTTAAGAGCTCTTCTTATCAAAAATGAACCGATCACCGATTTATGGTCAGCTGTTGATATTTAAGTAACTTTTTTTTTGTAAAAGAAAAAAGCAGGATTTCAGCGTTACTGATCCTTGCAAAGCTTCCAATTTTACTTAAATCTAACAAAACATTGTATGCTTTATTTATGCAGAAACCATGCATAAATTTTACCAGAATGTTTAAGATCTAGGGTAGCATTTGTATATCTGTGTACGTCATTGGCAAAAGTCCACAAAGCAGGTGGTCACATAAACAACCATCATTAACTCTTTGCACAATGAATGCGTGTAAAACGTGTTAGGAATGTTTTTACAAAGTTATCACTCTCCTGTAAAACATGTAAAAATACAGATTACAACAACTATGGCAGGATCTTGATATGAATGTAGTGGGGTCATTAAGAGGGATCAAAAATAATTATATACACACACACCCCCAATAACCAGATTTTTTCTACATATGGGAGCATTATTCTGTAATGTATTGCTGGTATTAATAAGCAGCCCTAAGTTGGTTTTCTTCACTGCAGAGAGAGACTCTTTTCTAGCACAGCTTGATGAAAAGTCACACTGTGACAAGAATGCTGCTGTCGCAAGCCAACAGTGGAAAACTTTCCTAGCTACACTCACCGACCAGTAAAATTTTAGTCACGTCCAGGTGAATCCTACCTGCCCTCCAATGCATCCCAGAGTGAACAAAGCCTAGATATTTTCCCACAGCAGGATATGTCACATGAGCATCATGATGTTTGCGTCTAAAAGCAGCTTACCCCTGAGCGTGAAATCATAACACAAACACTCTTCCCCCCCGCCCCCCTCCCTCTGTCTGGCAACAGCTCAGAACACCGGGGTTATTGCAGGCACAGGCCCCTGCTTGCCTTCAGGGAACACAGCCAGAATCAGCTCAGGTGCCTTCGGCTGGAGGGGGTGGAAATGTTCACAAAAGGGACCAGAGAAGAAATGTCAGTCATGAAGTAGGCCTCCAAATCCTTTATTTTTAATCATCTTCATGTGAACGGTTCTGTTTTACTCAGATTGGTCAATAAACGAATGGAAGCGACGTGGTAGAGCTCACAAGCATTAAAGAAAAGTTGTCATCACACCCATTGAGTTCACATCCCGCTGGATGTTGGTTTTCTATTGACAAGAGAGACACGTGGTTCATCAGGTCTCTGACCAACTATAAAAAGTAAGTGAAAACAATGACTAAACACTGTACCAAGTTTTTCTTATGGCCTTCCAGAATGCTCAACTGAGGCACACTGGTTTTAACTGTAAACATTTAGGGCTTGCATTTCCATGCTATAATTATAACCGTGTATCTAATGTTTTTCTTGTAAATAATGGCTCTTATCAAATATTGCCTGGTCCAGGTTTCCACAAATGGGCCAACATAAAATTGTACAAAAACATTAGAGCAATGTAAAAATGCCACTAAAACACCAAAATGTCATATCTAGTTCAGCTAGAAACGCCTTCTAGTGATCTGAACACTTTTCCCCCCTTCTGCTTTCTACCTGTTTTCATACAAAGTTTATTAAACAGCAGAAATAATGAACCATTATATATTATGGGTCTATTTAACAAAGCATCCAAGTGGATGTTACCAGTATTTTCTATACTGCACTACAAAAACAAAAAGAATTGCGATGAGCAGTATACTTTATTTAAAACTATTCAAAAGATGGAATTATAGCAAACCTGTCAAGAGAAATATGGGAGCTGCAACTGCAAGTTTTTAAAAACGATAAAAAAAAATAAAATAAAAAAAAAGTGCATGCACCAAAGCATTTATCCTTAACTTTTTAACACTAATTTGTGTGATCCTGACCCGACATGTATATGCAAGGTCGTGTGCCCTGACAATACTATACTTGCTTGTTCCAGTTCAGCAGCTTACCACGTGTACGGAGGATTAAGAGAACAGCCCTAGAGTGTGCATCTTCAGTGAGCCAGAGGTGGCAGCAGTGTTGCTGTCCAATAGCTCCCAACTGTCCCTGATTTTGAAGGGCTGTCCCCAATTTGGAACAAAGCCCCTCCTATCCCTTTTTCTCCTCAGTTGTCCCTCATTTTGATCGGAACTATATAGTTGTGTATAAAATGCACTAATTTATCGGAAAATCCTTTTATAGCGTTAAACCTTAAATTTCGACATTGCTGCATTTGCAAATTCCAAAACCAGTATAAAGGAATAGTGGCAAAAGATTTTGTGGGTTTAAGCTACATTTTTTGTACAATTCTCCCTTAAAGTGGAAGCAAACCCATCGATTTAAACAGTTAAAAAAAAAAAGGCATGCCGGGAATGCTAACTGCACATTGGCTGTGCTCTCAGCCAAACTATCAAACCATCCAATGGCTGGTGTCATAACGAATCACATGTGCAGCACCATAGCAGTTGAAGATTAAACAGAGGCAAAGATGGCAGCTTCCTTGGGTGAAAACGATAGGGGAGTTTACTTCCA
Source organism: Lithobates pipiens (assembly GCF_037356315.1). Lineage (NCBI taxonomy): Eukaryota > Metazoa > Chordata > Amphibia > Anura > Ranidae > Lithobates > Lithobates pipiens. Next base: position 485,388,341 of record NW_027507758.1, read on the forward strand.
CTTTAAGGGGGCATGGTGGGTTGGGGTAAGTTCCATGCCTACATACTTTTGCTAATTGGTGTCCCTCATTCCCATCTCGCAAAGTTGGAAGGTATGCTGACAAATTCTTTTTAAAAGTGGAAATAAACCCTCCTATCCTTTTCAGCCAATGAAGTTGCTTGTAGCCTCTGTTTGATCTTTAACTGCCATGGTGCTGCCCATGTGATGAGTTCTGAAACCAGCCATTTGATGGTTTGACAGTTTGGTCGGGAATGTAGCTTTTTTGAAAACGTAAAAGTAAAAAAAAAAAAAAAAAAAAAATGGATTTAGTTACGCTTTACCAGTTACCCGAAAGCATGCCGTGAGGATAACTCACAATTTGATTGTACTCTCAGCCATCAAAACACCTGATGTCATAACTGATCACATGTGCAGCACCATGGCTACAGCAAATTAAACACAGGCTAAGATGGCAGCTTCCTTTGCTGTTTAAGATAAGAGGGTTTAGTTCCAATTTAAGCTTGGCCCCATTAGTCAAACAAGTCCTATTTAACAAAACAACATTTGTAAGGGATATTTGCAGTCTATTTTTTTCATACAGGAACATTTATCTTACGTGCACCCATGTTTTCATGTACTTCAAAAGGAAATCTGTCATCTATGTAGGCTACTACAGCTGCCTTTCTAAAGATCTTTTAAAAGTCAAGGAGCCAAAAAGGGAGCTGCAGATCTCATCTGCATGCATGTTCCAGGACAGTGAAAGGAGTTTTCAGAGGGGAATCCGTAATGGCAACAAATATTTTTCAGTAAAAACATTTTTCTTTGAAACATAAGTCTTAATTTTATTGACAAGCCAACAGTATGTTTATTCTGCTGCTTTTAGCGAGACTAGATATACGTATGTGTGAGTGAACTACCATATCGAATATTAGAACCATATAGGTCATATGCACCTTCTCATATTGCTTCTGTTCAACAGCTCATGTTATGGTCTTGTTCTCTTTGCAGTGGTGCTGCAGGTCAGCGCAGATCGTGAGGACGACACTCACAGCCGTTCCCCAAGATGTACATTGCTCAACTCTTGTTCTTATCGACTGGTGAATAAGGATGGACATAGCACTATAAAAGCTGTTGGAATCCAGGGGCAGGGCCTGTCTTACCTGCGTGACATATGGGGATTGTTGCTGGATATGCGCTGGCGATGGATGATGTTGGCTTTTTCTGCTTCCTTCCTGGCCCACTGGCTATTGTTTGCAGTCTTTTGGTATCTACTAGCGGAGATGAATGGGGATCTGGCGCTAGACCATGACGATCCACCAGAAAATCACACAATCTGTGTCAAGTACATCACCAGCTTCACTGCTGCTTTTTCATTCTCTTTGGAGACACAGCTCACAATCGGATATGGAACCATGTTTCCAAGTGGGGACTGCCCAAGTGCTATTGCGCTTCTTGCAGTCCAAATGCTTCTGGGACTAATGCTGGAGGCTTTTATTACAGGTAAGATAGTCTTACTGTACGGGCGATGGACTGAATTAGCCAACAAATGTAAAAAAAAAATTCTGGTCTCTTGTAAGATATGCTATACTCACCCGCTGTCAATTTTGTATTTCACAGGTGTATTTGTAGCCAAAATAGCAAGACCAAAGAACCGCTCTCCTTCAATCCTCTTTTCAAGACTAGCAGTGGTGGGTAGTCCTGAAGGAAAGCCATGCTTAATGTTCCAAGTTGCCAACACAAGACCTAGTCCCTTGACCATGGTGAGAGTCAGTGGAATTCTTTATCAAGAGAGAGGCGATGGACAAATTCAACAAATCAGTGTGGATTTTTCACTGGACAATCAAGCTTGCAACTTGGAGTGCCCTTTTTTCTCCTTCCCTCTTACTTACACCCACAGTCTATCTCCTGGAAGCCCTTTGGCAACCTTATTGCAGCGCGAGACTTTATCCCCTTCAGGTCATTTGGAGCTTGTGGTCTGTTTATCTGCTACTCAGGAAGGCTCAGGTGAAATCTGCCAGAGCCGTACCTCATATCTACCAAGTGAAATACTGCAAGGTCACCGCTTTGCACCATGCCTTACTCGTCGACCTGAAGGTGGATACCATATCTGCATGGAAAATTTTGGTCGTCCCCTCCCTGAGTTACCACAAGCTACACACAGACAATCCTACAAAACTGAGCTGGAAGTTTGTGCCAATGGGCAGAGAGTTGACACCTTTCAAATCTGCGAGACTGGACTGGGAGAGTAAAATACTTGAACTCTGTTACTTTCCTAAGCCCTTTCAGCCATCCTCATTCCGATAACAATGCTGACACTTTTCTGAAGGAAAATCCCACAGGAAGAGAGGGTGGTATTATCGAGGCTCCAAAAGACTGTTCTGTGATACCTTATCAAAGTATATCAAGCACTAGAACCCCTTTGATACTGCAGGGGTTTGTGGGACATTGCCAGCATAGCAATGTACAACTACAATAATGAATTGCTCAGGGGAGTGCAAGCACTCCAAAAAGACAGAATAGACTTGAGATAATTATGTGCAGACAGTGGACTAGCACATTTATATATGTACACCATGCAAACATTCACAGCTGTTAAAATGCAGATGATACAATGGAGACATCTGGGAAGCCAATTTTGATTGATTCACATGAGAAGGGGTTGTATTAAGCTGTCCCTCAAAATGTGGAGTGCACTGTATTTAGCTAGACAAGAAAACTGATACACTTACAATGCTAACATGAAAGAGAACAAAATAGACGAATGCAGGTACATTTATATAGCAAATATACATGCATGCTTCCTTGACATTCATGTAAGTTTTATATAGACCTTTATATATGATAGAGACAGGCATACAGCAAACACACAGATGAGGAATATGCTAAACCACATGCACACAAGTTTGACCTTTGCTATGAATCATACTCTGCTCCTAGTGGAATCACTGTACTAACCCTTAACACCACCTCAATGGCAGACTACCAGGAGAAACAACAGTTAGAAACAGGGAGAAATGCTTGTGCCAGAGTAGAAGAAGCAAAGGGACTGCACAGAGGCTGGTCCTGCAATTCCCACTCGATATATTTGTGACAATAAACCAGAATAAACTGTGTGCTTCCAGCTAATTCCCTGCTGCTGATCAATGTGTCTATGCAGACAACTACATACAGAGCGATTCCAATGAGAGGGCAACATGACAAGAAATGTTTATCTATGACACAGCTATTGTAACCAGCCAGTGAACACTTGCCTTCTTGTGTTGTGTGTGAAAGATATATATCCTTCAAGGCTGCAAAAAAAGCATCAGCATTTGATTACTATGTTTCCAGTCAGTTTATTTCTCAAAAGGCAAGTGACTAACACTGGCTAAGAATACTAAAATTAAGGTCAAGTATTTTATGGTCTGTCAGGCATACCACTTTGATTTAAGCAAGCACCAATGAACATACCAAAACAGAACTCTTACGGCAACACATGAATGTTCTGAAAACACCATCAGGGTTATTTTGTTTTTATATATAAAGGGGTAATATACAGATTTTTTTCATAATGCTCACTAGATTGAGAAGAAACAATCACACATGCGGTCATACAAACTAGGAAACATACAATTTGATGAATTAGGCAATACTAGAGTTTATTCTGTTTCAACTTTATGCCCCCTTCAAATCTATCGTGATCTCCTTGTATTATAATTGAAGGAGCACTATTATTGCAACAGTTTTACCTGACTACAATCTGTGCACACAGCAATCCTCTTGACTTTTTGTGTCTTGTGTTTCTGCATTAGATGTATGAATTTTAATTTTTTTTTGCTCCTATCTGGCCACATTACCTGCTCAGCATGCCAGAGTGGGACAAATTTCAAATGAGAAAAGTTCAGCTACAACGTGGCAATGAAAATCTTCACTTTTTTGATCTTGAATTAAGAGGAAGCATGACATAGTGCAAGGAATTTGTAGGACATATTTTCAGTGTCAACTACATATTAATTGCAGGCCTACTGAAAGAAAACAATATGCTTGCTCATAACTAAAGCAGAGTAACCCTTTAAAAAGCAATTGATTTAGCTCAGTAAGCACTAAATTAACTGTGTATGTACATACATCCAACACCAAAACTATAGCACACAAAAGGAGAAGACAATTACCTGCTTCTTTTCGTGTTGTTTTTTCAAATCGCCGATCTCCTCTGTTGGGGCAGAAAAAGATAACCTTCAGACACATGCCACAAATTTTTACAAATCTCCTTCTGCTGGTATCATATTTAACTCTAAGACATTAAATAGAAATTTTAAAGCTCAAGTTTATCTTTTAAAAATATATAGATATATATCTTCTCTGTAGCTTTAGCAACTTAGCTTACCTGTAATGATGTTCCAAGTTGAGCAGGCAGTTGGATCCTGTAGTAAATGTCTGTGCAAGAATGCCCAGGCTCCTCCTTGCCACTAAATTTCCGATGCGGACAGTGTTAACAGCAGCTTAACAGCTGCAATGAACAAGCTCTCGACAGTGATCTACCCCCTCCTCCATTGGTAAAACATGTTCATAGTGTACACTACAAGTAACATCTTCTGTGAATGGTGGGAAGTCAGATGAATTACACAATCCTCTCCCCCATTGCCCCACAGATCAAGTTATATGCAGCATACACTGTGAAACAAAATGTTCCCAATAGAGGAAGAGAGGAGAGGTGGGAGGAGGGGGGAAGCTTCCCATCAGGAGCTTGTTCATTGCATTGTCAGAAAAGACTTGGCACTATTATTGCAAAGCCAGAATTTCAGCGACAGGAAGAGGACTGGGCACCCAGTACAATACATTTCTACAGGATCCAGCTCCCATCACATTGTGCGACACAGGTCATTACAGATCGTTTTTTGCCTAAACAGCTTTAAAAAAGGTACTCGAAAGCAGGTCATACATTTAAAGAACCATCAACTTTTCCTAGATCCAACAGCTTCAGACAATCTTCCTGTTCAAGACAATTATTCAACACTAACGGAGGGAAGAAGAAATAAAAAAACATGGGTGCTCAACCTGTGGCCCTCCAGCTGTTGAGGAACTACAAGTCCGATCATGCCTAAAGTGCAACTGATTACAAGTACTGCCAGCATATGAATAGTAGTATCCATGTTAATTACTGGAAGATGGAAGATTACTGGAAGATAACACACTAAGTCCAACTCAGCCAATTATATTATACTATTATCAGATAGTATTATTTGTATAATTGGGGAATTGGCTAGAACCTGTTGCAGTTTGTCTCCTTTAGGCTGGGTTCACACCACAGCGATGCGGGAACGCCGCGAATCCGCGGCGTTTTCCCGCATCGCATGACTCCCGCCGGCAGTTCACACTGCCCTATGCGAACTGCTGGGAGTGTCAATGAAATGTTAATGACACCCCAAGATCCGTCCGCATATCGCAGTGCGATCTGCAGACTCGCACAGGAATCGGATCGCATGGTGTGAACACCCATGCGATCAGATTCTGCTGCGGACCAAAAAAAGGGTCCCATGCGAGTTTGCTGCGGGAGCGATGCGAATTCAGCCATATTATCTGTATGGCTGAACTCGCATCGCTACGGAGATCGGATGTGATTTGCACTGCAGTGCGAATCACATCCGGATCTCCCCCCGCAGCAGTGTGAACCCGGCCTTAGGGATATTTCCCTTAAAATTCTGTTCTGCTCACTGCATAGGAAGGAATCCTCCCAACAAACCCTGACAGAGGTTCTAAACTTTCCCAATCCAAGTAAACAAAAAGAAGTTTCAGTTTCTTCTCCTGATGAAGACACAGCACTGGCCTTGTGATAACATATGAAGTGAAATTTCAGTATATTTACTGACGGCAGTAAATGACAGGTTCAAATGGTCGTGGTAGTCGGCTCTTTGTAACGGTGTATATGTAGAGAGAAAGGATGAGGACCCTCTTAGGTCTGGAAAGGGGACAACAATTATGAGTGCACTTTGTCTTTCAGAATGACCCAGATAAACTCCAATAATGCTGCTTTACAATGGAAAACGAGAATTGTTGTACTCACTGTAAAATCCTTTTCTTGAAATTCACTTAGGGACCGAGGTAGTGCTACCTACCAGAAAACTGGCTACTGGCCAAATAAAATAAAAAATAAAAACACACAGAACTAAGTGAAAAGAGACTCTTATAGCTCAACCCACATTCAGACACCAGAGGGAAATTGTCTGGATGTAACTGGTCCAGATATTGTTGGCCGATAAAGTCTGCTTGATAACTGTCTACTCATTGAACACAAGGCTAAAATGTGAAGTTCTGCCCTTAACAGCATTCGATATACCTCATTTGCCAAAGTGAGGCCGCTGGTTCCTTTCTAATGGTTGATGCACACTGCTGTGCACAAGTTTTAGGCAAGCGTGAAAAAAAGGTGTAAATCAAGAATGCTTTCAGAAACAGAAGTGTTAATAGTTTGTATCAATTACCAAAATACATAAATCCTTTATGAACACATGCACACAGGTTTTAAGGGAACTCGGCAGGCAGGTTGTTACAAACATCTAACCACAGACCTTCTGCGGATGTAGGTTACCTCCACTCCTTCGCTCTCTTCATGTAATCCCAGCAGACCTGATGTTGAGAACAGGGCTCTGTGGGGGCAAAACCATCACTTCCAGGACTTGTTCTTTAAGCTCCATATAGTTCTTAATGACATTGGCTATATGTATGGGGTTATTGTCCTGCTGCAGAATAAATTTGGGGCCAATCATACACCTCTGAGATGGTATGGCATGATCTGCCTCCATTTTTCATCACTAGGGACACTATTGCTGCTGACCAAATCTCTAATTCCATTAGCAGAAATGCAGCCCCTCAAACTTGCAAAGAACCTCCATTATGTCTCACTGTTGCCTGCAGACACTTAATATTTTACTGCTCTCCAGTTCTTTGGGGGACAAACTGCCTCCTACTACAGCCAAATATTTCAAATTTTGATTCATCAGTCCAAAACACCTGCAGCCCTTTTTCTGCACCCCAGTCCTAATGTTTTTTCATGCATAGTTGAGTCATTTAGACTTGTTTTCACATCTGAGGTATAGCATTGTGGCCACAATTCTTTCATGAAGACCACTTCTGTGCAGAGCTCTCCGGATAGTAGTACTGGACATCTTTTGATGTCAAAGGGAAGCATGATGTGTCTTATCTGTTTCCTTGGCCTCAACATTGCCAGTTTTTGTGCTTCTGCAAAAGGGGTTAAACAGCACATCTTGAAACCCCAGACTGCTTTGAAATCTTTGCCTGGGAGACACCATGCTGATGAAGTATAACTACCCTGTGTCTTGTTGCTGTGCTCAGTCTTGCCATGGTGTATGACCTGTGATGTGAAACTGCCTTCCACAACCTTACCTTAATAACAGAGTTTGGCTTTTCCTCACTCCTCAAATTTTAAGCCTCCTAACACAATGGTTTCCATTTCAGTTAATGACTGTTTTAACCTACATGTGAAATTGATGATCATTGGCACTTGCTTAGGATAATTGATCACACAGCCTACTAATCCTAAAAAAAAAAAATCCCTGACTTTGTACAAGTGTACAAAGTGTGTAAGTGTATGCATTCATGTTGGTTTGCCGCCAAAGGGTAATCGCACCAAATATGAATTAGAATGTTTGTTCAATTTGCATTTTGTAAATTGATAAAAATAAACAAATATTTTTGAAAGCATTCTTACTTTATAGCATTTCTTCACACTTGCCTAAAACCTTTGCACAATACTACATGTCACTTGGGATGAAAGAGCCTCCCTCCCACCCCTAACCAGAGACAGATTCTGGACCCACCGAGCCACCCTGGTCCTTGGTGCTAACAAAATCAGTCTGTCCAGCATTACAGTTTATTCCTTTACCCCTGGAACAAGTAGTTAACCCCTTTGAGTGTGTGGGTGGGTGGATGGGGCACTTGTTCAGAGATCTGTGCACATGAGGTAGCTACTGGTGCTCAATCAGCCAGTTTTTACTATAATAGAATCTGGAAAGTACACTTAGCAGAACTGAGTGCCTGTGTCACTTCCAAACCAGTCCTACAACATCCAGTTCAGAGGGGACTGGACCTAGCATGTGAAATACCAGACTGAAAAATGCTGGTTGGTCTTTTAAACAGCAGAGCAGAATAAAAAAATCTATTCTTCTAGAACACTAGCACAAAACTGTAGCGTGCTGGTAGCAGGCAGAGTTATCCTGGGCTGGCCTACATTTTTTTCATCTAACCCTCCTGTAGGTGGCAGTTTAACCCAAAAAGGTAACTGTCAGCCAATAGACAAGAAACTTGCTTATCTTCGTGTCATAACTTGGTAATAGATTATAAAGTAAGCAAGTAAAACAGAGTGCTATAATATTTCAGCATGGAGTTGGCTTTTTTTTTGTTCCTTTGATGCAAGTTATCTTACCTTTCTTCCCAACTTTGTGACCGATGCATCTCTCGGGCTCCTCGACCAAACCCACTCTCAACTTCATCAAAACTTCTTTGGTAGAAACCACCTTCCCCTCTTCCTCTGCCTTTAAAATAAGGAGATGAACATAAACTATATGCCAACAAAATGGATTTTCATACTTACCGTAAGATTTCTTGGAGTTCATTAAAGTGATACCAAACAGAAGTGTAAATTGCCATAATTCAGTCCCATAAATCATATCATGCCACTGTATTTTTTTTTAATCCTCTAGTTATCTTATTCCTGCAACACTGTTGTGTGGTCACATGATCTTTCCCTGTTCCTTTGGCATCTGCAGGGAAAGATCTTTGGGAGGGGCTTCTATTACTCTGCTGGTGTATGCCCTCTACTATGTGAGTGTCGGGCCAGCCCTTATGGGTGCTGTCCCAGTCACATGACTAAAATTAAAACAGTTTCATAAGAGTAAATTAGCTTACAAACACAAAATGGTATTTTTCACTCTACACAAAACAAATGCTTTAGTGGCTTTGTAAATATGAACAGGCATATATAGCATGTAATGAGTTTTTCATACTCTGGGTTTAATGACACTAAGGGACCCAGGATTTAGAGACAATTGGGTTATTACTACCGCCTACGAAAGGATTGGACACTAGGCTGTTATAACCCCTCCCAGTCCCAGCATGCCTCAGTTTTGTGGAAAAGCAATACCAGGCTCAAGATTATAGGGTCCCTCAGTGAACTCTAAGAAATAGATTTAAAGGCAAGTACAAGGAGAGGAATTTTGACTCTTCCTGTAAATGCCATATCAGTACAGTACACTGGAGTAGATGTGTAGACCATTTGTATAGGTTATACGACACTACCATTGTCCTGAATGGCCACTGCAGAAACTTTGCTGGGAGCCTACGCTGCTGCACTCAAGCCACAAATTTAAAAGGACACAGGAGTTGATTCTTAGAACACTGGACATTGGTTAAGCAATACATTTTTGAACCTAAATGAAGACATTTTTGGGCCTTGAAATCCAAAATGAGGTCTGAAAAATGGGACGTAGAACCCCTAATATATCTTTCCACCATAGAAACTAGGGGAATAACCACTTGATTCAGAAGACATGCAACAGCTGGAAATGATTAGGGGTTTCAATTGGAGTTTTCCCTGCCTGAAGTTATCCTGCTGGGGCAGATGAGTACTTTTACCTCTAAATGAAAACCCAAAGAGGCAACCTACCTCAGAAATCCATTAGCAACTGCTTTTTGCACACCTGTCTACAGCTCAACAGTTAAAGCCAAAGTTAAGAGAATCTCCAAATGTTTATGGGGATTTTTTGTGCTTTCTTAGGACCATAGGCTGCCGCATCCACAATGGTATCGGTCCACTTTATAAAAAAAGCCTCCTCAAATTAACAGAATGGTTTCAAAAGAAAAGCCTCCTCAATCTCCAAACCCCATGAAGTACATCTGGGACTTTCCGGTGCACCAGAAAGGGCAGTCTAAGCCTTTAAAGTGATTGTAAACAATCACTTGTAATACAAGTGAATGGATATGCAAGGGGGTGTGTTAGGACAAGTCTGGTCATTGGAGAGCAGGCTGAGTTCCCAGTATTGATAGAGAACTGAGCACTGTGTTCTCCAGCTCTGTGTGGTCAGGTTTTAAAAAGGAAAGCAGAGGGACTGGCAGTAACACCAGGAAGCAACACATAGAAAGGGATACTTTTCATACAAGTTCATGGTACAGCTGGCACGTCAGGAATATGAAATGTTCAGTTTACATATTCTTTAAGGGATTCCAGACAGGTGGCAGCATCAATAGATCACAGATTTAGTACTTTCAAAGTGGTGCATGTCAAGAGCTGAAATGGACTAAAATTGGAAAGAATGGCCTGTAACTCCTCAGGAGCAATATAGTCTCCCTCAACAATCTCAGATTCAGAATCAGGCATTTCCTCTGCTGCAGAAGAACAGAAGTTGCAGGTAGTTAATATGATTCTGCAAGGAAAATCTATGTATATTGATTTTAAGATTTCAAGATAATCTGCGTTAATACAAGTTTAAGGTTTGCTAAACCCAGGTTTACAAAAAATCCCATCACATACAGTATCTCACAAAAAGTGAATACACGCCTCACATTTTTGTAAATATTTTATATGTTTTCATGTGACAACACTGAAGAAATTACACTTTGCTACAATGTAAAGTAGCGAGTGTACAGCTTGTATAACAGTGTAAATTTGCCGCTCCCTCAAAATAACTCACACAACCATTAATGTCTAAACCGCTGGTAATAAAAGTGAGTACACCCCTAGGTGAAAATTGTCCAAATTGGGCCAATTAGCCATTTTCTCTCCCTAGTGTCATGTGACTTGTTAGTGTTACAAAGTCTCAGGTGTGAATGGGGATCAGGCTTGTTAAATTTGGGGTTCTTGCTCTCATACTGGTCACTGGAAGTTCAACCTGGAATTCCATGGCAAAGAACTCTCAAGATCAAAAAAATAAAAAAATAAAAAAAAAGAATTGTTGCTCTACATAAAGATGTGCAAAATTCCTACCAAGCAGTGTAGAATGAGCGGCATTTAAACTAGAATAGCAACACCCTGTGAAGTGAATAGTTGCAATAGATTCTATGAATAAGTAAATAAAGTGTCTAGTTTTAAAACACAGAGTGTCCAACGTTCATTAGATAGTGACCAGTGAATCAATTCAATAATTCATAAAGACTTCCAGAAACACTCCACCACACCGCCGTGACTGGGACTTCAATCCCCTTATGTGCACACACTCACCGGCTGTTTATGCCTCACACTGCCGTGTTTGGCTATAGACGCTTAAACCCGCTTTTCACAGGGATGAAGAGTGACAGATCTTCAGGTGTCAGAATTAATCCTCTTTACACACTCCACATGTAAATGAAAAAAAACACAGCCTCCGATAGTGTAAAACCTACACACACTTTAATCTCATAAAATTTCACTGCATTGCACTCACATGTGGAATATCAAAGGCACACCATAAACAAATTGCACAGCACTCCAAGACCAAAGTAGCTGGATAATGGATGGCCACAGCAGACCCAGGGCTTACCAGACAGCAAGATAGCAGCTGTAAGGCTCACCACTTCTCGCCCCAGCCCCTGTCAGTAGACACTCGGTGTATGTTGGTCAGTGTTCCGTGTCTACCTCAATGATCACTCTGTAGCCACGCCCCCAACATGTTTTGTCATAGAATTGACTTAATCATGGGATTGGCTACCCACCAGAGCGATCCCTCTTTATCCCATAACTTCCATCCTCTGAAATCCCATGATTAAGTAAATTCTATGATGAAACATGTCGGTATGTGGCTACAGAGCAATCATTGAGGTAGACATTGAGGTAGGAACGCTGACCAACATACACCGAGTGGCTACTGACGGGGGCTGGGACGAGGAGTGGTGAGCCTTACAGCTGCCATCTTGCTGTCTGGTAAGCCCTGAGTCTGCTGTGGCCATCCATTATCCAGCTACTTTGGTCTTGGAGTGCTGTGCAATTCATTTATGGTGTGCCTTTGATATTCCACATGTGAGTGCTATGCAGTGAAATTTTATGAGGTTAAAGTGTGTGAAGGTTTTACACTATCGGAGGCTGTGTTTTTTTCATTTACATGTGGAGTGTTTAAAGAGGATTAATTGGGAGCTGTGCATTTGCCTCTGACTGACACCTGAAGATCTGTCACTCTTCATCCCTGTGAAAAGAGGGTGTAAGTGTCTATAGCCAAACAAGGCAGTGTGAGGCATAAACAGCCGGCGAGTGTGTGCACATAAGGGGATTGATGTCACAGTCACGGCAGTGTGGTGGAGGAGTGTTTCTGGAAGGCTTCATGAATTATAATTGATTCACTGGTCACTATTTAATGAACATTGGACTCTTTGTGTTTTAAAATTGGACACCATTTACTTATTCATAGAATCTATTGCAACTATTCACTTCACAGGGTGTTGCTATTATAGTTTAAAGTAGTAAAAATCAATGTTATTTATGATATGTGTATACTTTATTGGATACATTTGAGTTGAGATTATGTATTATTCGCATATTCACTGAGTATTTAGCGCCGCTCATTCTACACTGCTTGGTAGGATTTTTGCCCATTATTATTTATTTAGAGTGGCAGCAAGTGTTTTTGTTGTTTTGATATGATTTTTTTTTTTGATTTTTTTTTTTTGGGGGGGTAAGCGCAGTGGGGTTACAAAGGTGTGAGGGCGGAAGTGTGTATTATTTTTCTTCATAAAGATGGTCTAGGCCAGTGATGGTGAACCTTGGCACCCCAGATGTTTTGGAACTACATTTCCCATGATGCTTATCCACTCTACAGTGTAGGAGAGCATCATGGGAATTGTATTTCCAAAACATCTGGGGTGCCAAGGTTCGCCATCACTGGTCTAGGCTATACGAAGATTGCCAAGACCCTGAAACTGAGCTGCAGCACAGTGGTCAAGACCATACAGCGGTTTAACAGGACAGGTTCCACTCAGAACAGGCCTCGCCATGGTCGACAAAAAAAGTTAAATGCATGTGCTCAGCGTCATATGCAGAGGTTGTCTGCCAGCATTGCTGCAGAGGCTGAAGGGGTGTGGGCGGGAGGGGTCAGCCTGTCAGTGCTCAGACCATACACTGCGCACTGCATCAAATTGGTCTGCATCGCTGTTGTCCCAGAAGGAAGCCTCTGCTAAAGATGCTGCACAAGAAAGCCTGCAGTTTGCTGAAGACAAGAAAACTAAGGACAGGATTACTGGAACCATGTCCTGTGATCTGAGAACAGGATAAACTTATTTGGTTCAGAAGGTGTCAATCTTGTGTGTGGCTGCAAACAGGCTGTGGCATACAAACACAAGTGTGTCTTGCCTACTGTCAAGCAGGGTGGTGGAAGTGTCATGGTCTGGGGCTGCACGAGTGCTGTCGGCACTGGGGAGCTACAGTTCATTGAGGGAACCATGAATGCCAACATATAATATATACATATAATGCTGGTATGTGCTAACAACCATCTCCACCCAAAATCTGAAACACTGCTATCTGCTTTTCATGTGTGTCTTGAAAAATGCTGCTATGCGCTAACTGAACCATCTCCACCCAAAATCTGAAACACTGCTATCTGCTTTTCATGTGCGTCTTGAAAAATGCTGGTATGTGCTAACTGAACCATCTCCACCCAAAATCTGAAACACTGCTATCTGCTTTTCATGTGTGTCTTTAAAAATGCTGGTATGTTTTTGCTCAACAGTCTGTAGCCCTGTCCACATTACAATGCTTTATTATCTGCCTGGTCTTACCCAAAATTATGGCCCGTCTAACTTTAGTGCCCTCTTGCTAGTCTGTTTCTGAAGTTAGAATTTTGCCGTTAACCAGCCAAGCTTTATTACCTCCCGATTGATAATTGAAATCCACCCACACCCCACCCCTAGCAGTATAAAGCTAAGCTTCATTTTGGGGGAAGCTATTGCAGGGGGCACACTTGCAACTGGGGCTCTTTCTCCAAGTGGGGGGGATTTCAATAAGTGGAAGCACTTCTGACTCTGCACTTCAGCGAATGCACAAAGCGAAGGTACACAAGAAAATACTTTGAAAAACACCGCAAAGACACCAGGTGACCTCGTTTTACCCTTTAGCACTTTCTCCTTATAACATGCACTCTCTACCACTCCTTCTGACAGCTCTGTCCTCTATACTAAAATTATCTCAACTCCGCCCCGCTTCTCCCCCCCACAGCATATATGTATCACCCTCACTTCTGTCCTCTCCTTATTACTGCACCCACCAACTCCTGCTAATTCTAAATCCACACACACTAAAAATCTCCAAGACCCTGGGGCATGTCCCTTCATATAAATCCCACTCCCATATTACCTCCCTCACCCTCCTGCTTCTCCTAACCTCTGGAGATATATCCCCAAACCCTGGACCTCCATCATTAAACTGTACCCATCACCCTGCACCCTCTGGCAGCAGCCGCAATCAACACAATTTAGTTCCCATTTCTATTCTTCCAAAGACCAGCCTCCCTTTCTCTTGTGCCCTTTGGAACTCCCGCTCTGTCTGCAACAAACTCATCTCTCTACATGACATCTTTATCGCCAACTCATTTAACCTACTCGCCATCACCGAAACCTGGCTCCACGAATCAGACACTGCGTCTTCTGCGGCCCTATCCCATGGTGGTCTTCTTTGGACTCACTCCCCCAGATCCAATGGACGTAAGGGAGGAGGTGTCTGAATCCTTCTAGCCCCACATAGTACCTTTCAGGTACTTCAGCCACCTCCCTCTCTGTCACTCTCCTCTTTCGAAGCACTCTGCATTCATCTCTTCACTCCAATTTCTCTAAGAATAGCGGTGATCTACAGGCCCCCTGGACCAGTATCAACATTTCTTGATGACTTCTCTGCCTGGCTACCCTACTTTCTTTCTTCTGAAATCCCCACAATCATTCTCGGGGACTTCAACATCCCTATTAATACTAACACTTCTGCTCCTTCCAAACTTCTCAGCCTAACCTCCTCTTTTGACCTGAAACAGTGGATACATGATCCTACTCACTCCGAAGGCAATATCCTTGACCTCGTTTTCTCTCACCTTTGCACTCCATGCAACCTCTCTAACTATCCATTCCCTCTCTCCGGATCACCACCTTATTAGTTTCACTCTTTCCCTCTCCTTCACCTCCTCTCCCTCTAACCGCATTAAAGTTACCCGCAGAAACCTACGTCATCTCAACCCTTCTCTTCTCTACTCTACTCTGCTATTGACAACCTCTACGACAAAATCTCACCCCTATCCTGCACCAACTTAGCCACTTCTGTCTACAACACTTCACTTTGAGCCTCTCTGGACTCACTGGCCCCCCTCACCACACACAGAATCAAGCCCCGACCCCTTCAACCTTGGCAAACAGATGTCACTAGAAGTCTGAAAAAACATGCTCATGGAGCGCCTGTGGCGCAAGACCAAGTCTCAGAGAGATTTCAACCAATATAAATCTGCCCTCCAAAAATACAATTCTAGCCTCCTCTCTGCCAAGCAGAACTATTTTATCACTCTCATCAGCAACCTATCATCCCGTCCCTGTCAACTCTTCTCTACTTTCAACTCTCTACTTCGTCCTCCACCGCCTCCACCCACCAACTCACTCACTCACTGCCCAGGAGATTGCTAATCACTTCAAACAGAAGATACAATTCGCGCGGAGATCTCTACTGTTCTGATACCCTCCACGCTTTACACATCATGCCTACAGGTACAATCATTACTTCCCTCTTTCAACCCCACCACTATAGACGAAGTTGCTAAACTACTTGGTAATGTCCACCTTACTACCTGCCCTCTGGATCCTGTTCCCTCGCAAATGCTGCGTTCACCCTCTGACTCCATGCTACACTCACATCTTCAATCTCTCCCTCTCTTCTGGCATCTTCCCCAACTCTCTAAAACATGCACTTGTCAAACCCATACTTAAAAAATCCTCACTGGACCCATCCAATCCCAACAACCTACACCCCATATCCTTGCTCCCCTTTTTATCCAAACTACTCGAACGTCTGGTCTACAACCGACTGAGTGTCCACCTCGCTGATAATAGCCTTCTTGATCCCCTTCAGTCTGGATTTCGTCCGCAACACTCCACAGAAACTGCTCTCCTAAAACTAACAAACGATATACTAACGGCCAAAACCAATCAACATTATTCTGTACTCCTCCTCCTGGACCTCTCTGCTGCCTTTGATACGGTTGACCACCCCCTCCTTCTCAAAAAACTCCACACCTTTGGTCTCCGTGACCGTACTCTACGATGGTTCTCTTCCTACTTATCCAACCGCACCTTTAGCGTTTTTTACAACTCTACTTCCTCCTCTCCTCTTCCTTTCTCTGTTGGGGTCCCCCAAGGTTCTGTTCTTGGACCACTCCTATTTTCAATCTATACCTCCTCCCTGGGTTAACTGATAGCCTCCCACGGCTTCCAATACCACCTCTATGCTGACGACACCCAAATCTATTTCTCTATACCTCAGCTCACTCGCTCTGTCTCCTCACGTATCTCTAATTTACTATCAGATATATCAGTCTGGATGTCACACCACTTCCTCAAACTCAATCTATCCAAAACCGAACTTATAATTTTTCCTCCCCCATATGTCCCTTCCCCTGATCTCACTGTCAAAATTGATGGCACAACCATAAGCCCATCCCCTCACGCCAAGGTTCTAGGTGTAGTCCTGGACTCTGAACTCTCCTTCAAGCAACCCATCCAATCACTGTCCAAATCCTGCCGCCTCAATCTCCACAACATCTCCAAAATACGCCCCTTTCTAACCAATGACAACAAAGCTCTTAATTCACTCGCTGGTCATCTCCCGCCTCGACTACTGCAACTCCCTTCTCATTGGCTTACCTCTACATAGTCTATCACCTCTTCAATCCATCATGAATGCTGCTGCCAGACTCATCCACCTTACCAATCGCTCGGTGTCTGCTACTCCTCTGTCAATCCCTCCACTGCCATCCACAACTCTGCCCCCAGCTACATCACTAGCTTAGTCTCTAAATACCAATCCACTCGTTCTCTTCGTTCCTCTCAAGACCTCCTGCTCTCTAGCTCCCTCATCACCTCCTCCCATACTCGCCTCCAGGACTTTTCCAAAGCCTCTCCAATCCTATGGAATGCCCTACCCCAATCTGTCCGCCTATCTCCTACTTTATTAGCTTTTAGACGATCCCTGAAAACACTTCTCTTCAGAGAAGCATACCCCTCACACACATAACTGTATTTTAATTTTCTCCATCAGCTCATCCCCCCACAGTTATTACCTTTTGTTTCAACTTGACCCTCCCTTCTAGATTGTAAGCTCTAACGAGCAGGGCCTTCTGATCCCTCCTGTATTGATTTGTATTGCAAGTGTACTGTCTGCCCTCATATTGTAAAGCGCTGCGCAAACTGTTAGCGCTATATAAATCCTGAATAATAATATACTGTGACATACTGAAGCAAAGCATGATCCCCTCCCTTCGGAGACTGGGCTGCAGGGCAGTGTTCAAACAGAATGACCCCAAACACACCTCTAAGATGACCACTGTCTTGCTAAAGTAGCTGAGGGTAAAGGTGATGGACTGGCCAAGCATGTCTCCAGCCCTAAACCATATTGAGCATCCTCAAAACGGAAGGTGGAGGAGCGCAAGGTCTCTAACATACACCATCTCCATGATGTCGTCATGGAGGAAGGAAGAGGACTCCAGTGCCAACCTGTGAAACTCTGGTGAACTCCATGCGCAAGAGGATTAAGGCACTGCTGGAAAATAATGGTGGCCACATAAAATATTGACACTTTAGGCCTAATTTGGACATTTTCACTTCGGGGTGTACTCACTTTCGTTGCCAACGGTTTAGACATTAATGGCTGTGTGTTGAGTTATGTTGAGGACAAAGCAAATTTACACTGTTATACAAGCTGTATACTTACAACTTTACATTGTAGCAAAGTGTCATTTCTTCAGTGTTGTCACATTAAAAGATCATATTTACAAAACGTAAAGATGTACTCACTTTTGTGAGATACTGTACATACTAGCTGGACTTTCCATAGCAGATTTACCTGCTGTCGTCTATACAGGAGTAGCAAGGTAATACAATTATATTGCTATAGCCTGGTAATGAAGTAAATTAAACTACTGACTTTATTTTAGGTAATAGAAAACCCTTCTACAGCACAAAGTTAGTTAATCAAAATTGTATTTCAAAAGGTTATGCATTACTGAGATGGATGATCCTGTCAAACCTTGCATGGCAGTAAAGACTCACTTAAATACTGAACTCTGCTTCACCCCAGTCAAAAAAAAAAAAAAAGCAGAGAAATATTGGAATGTCTATGTACACAGGGAAAAAAAAACCCAGAACTTTCACCTCCCTACTTACCTCGACCTCTGGAAGAACTGCGACCTCTAGGAACCCCTACTACTGTTCCTCCTCCTCCACCAGTGCCCCTCCCCATGAGGCGCAGCACAGCAGTACTGTTAACAGATATTGAGAAGTTTCTCTGTGGGCAAAAAAGAAAAATATTAGTGATCAGTAAAGGAAACATTAGAAATTGGGTAATATTTTCTCTTCTTAAAAAAGAACAGAGCAGCTTCATGTCAAAAATTAAAAGCTTATCTAGATCCTATCTAGATCTAAACTAGCCACCCTTAAAAGGATGCAGAGAAAATACATTCTTTTTAGTGGAAGGAATCGCTCCTCTGCGACATGACGTAGTAGGGGCAGACACAGACAGAGCACCACTAACTCCCAAGGTGGGCACAGACTCCAAATTATTGAGCATTGTCTAAATAAAAAGGCCAGCAACTGATACTGCCACAACCCTCACCTTCCAAACTCAAACAATGCGTTTGTTGATAGTGTGAGCGCTTTTTCACAGCGATCAAATCTCTACACCTTCTCTTCCGACCTTCACCCATGTGATCGCAGGAGAAATATTATAACACTTGCCTACCAACTCAACTTAACCATGTTGGGTAAATTCAATTCACACACAAAAAAAAAAAGAAATGGACATAACTGTAAATTCCATATCTTGCAGTATAGCACAGGACACTGCAATCAATTAATATAGTACAGGACGCTGAAATTCATAGTTTATGGTTTATATGCCACTACAGTCAGGTCATCGGACACTGGCAAAAACTTTGTTGGGTCTGCTCCTGTATAACCCTGCCCACTCCATGAGCATCCAGTTTTGTTAGCTGGCAACAGAGATCACAGGAAAGACAGGAGGGACAGATGCTCTGTACTGTACTCCAGGATACGGTATTTGCTTGTACATAAAAAAAATATATATATCATTTTGATTTGCCTGTAAACCCATCATCTTGGAGTACAGTACAAGATACTGGCTGAGTATTAATAGACTCTGGGTTAAAGTCTTGTACCTTCAAGCTTTTAGAAACTGCCACGTTTTTGAGGACACAACCGTGGGTGTCCTTTATCTTCTTTCAGATAGAAGGAAATTTTGACTTGCCTTAAATGCCATGTCTTGGGAATGCAACACAGGGCACTCTCCTTTATATTCCTGGGATACTCTGCAATGCTTTCTACAAAACTGAGGCTTCAACAACCACGCTGTTAAAGCTTGTGACTGAGAAGCAGGATGGAATAGAGGGGCCTATGTCAGATGGTCTGGCCTACTGAGAAGACAGGGGTCATCTTCTAGATATCCAACTATGGAATAAATAGCTGCGTCAGGGGCACCTCATGTAAGCACGACTGTGAAAACAATCATACCATGGTCTATTTGAATAATGCAGTATGGTATTTTACATTTTCAAACGTTTAACCAAGCATTACTGTGGTTATAGTCCCTGTGTCATGTATTTGCCTTGCAATGATGGACCCACATGCTGTGGCTGCAGTTTGCAGTGTCATGGTTGATCGATTCCCTACATCCATGTATCCATTCACCTAGCTTGCCCTTATACGCTAAAGGGACAGGAAACTACCTGTTTTGGGTCACACAACGTCCAGTGCATGATGAAACATCTCTTGCCTGTATTGCTTTGCCTGCTTGTCTCTGTTTTTGATCTAACCAATGTTAAGCTCTCACCTGCAAAACACTAGACCAAGACTTGGGCATAGTGGGATATGTTGTTTCTGAACAGGAAATGTCAGTTCTTAGACTGCAAACAGAGCTCATGCATTGATCTGTACAAAGCCATGCCACATCCACATGCCTCATGTTTTGAGCACAAACTGATGACATGGAATGTGAACATTTACTCTACTATAAACTGTGCATACAAGGCAACAAACACAACAATAAAGCTACAAGATAAACATGCATCTTATGCTGGTGTAAAAGCACAAATTGCAGATAGGAAGGTTTTTATTGCCTTTCAAAAAGGACAGAAGTTTTATGTAGAAGTTGGTAAGCCCTGAAGTCCTGCATAGGAAAAAGGTGACAAACACCCAGTAGAAACAGAGCAGAACTAGGAGAGAATAGGAGAGGATAGCAATTAAGATTAATTGTACATTTCTAGGAAAAAGTAATGAGGGGAATATTTCTTAGACATCTAATTTTTAAATGAGAGTTAGCGTCCATAGACCCCCCCATCGCCTCCATAAGAGACATCAACCCAACATAAAGGTTTTTCAACAGCTCTGGTGAGCTTAGAGAAGGAAATTTTGCTACGACTGGAAAGACCAGAAGTATGACAATTACATCTAGGAAGGGCACATAAACGAGAATCGAACAGTAGGACATATGTAACGCAAGGGTGAAGTGTGATTTTGGATAGGAGTCTGAAACATCTCATCAGTAGCTGCCTTAATGGATTCATCAAGGGACTTGCCAAAGAGTAAGTAAATCGCCCTGATGAAGATACAATATTTCCCTTGTATCGACCCTGGGAGGGGACTGGACGGCACAGGAGACAGCTGGTCTACCTTATGAAGTAGGAGCATACAATCTCATCCATGGCTTGGCGCCATTAAGGAGTGGTGCACTAATGCACCAGACCCATGTAAGTACCCTATAATAGGGCTTTGTTTGCAGTAAATAAAATCTTTTAAAACGGTATCACACTATGGAGTTTATTGTTGATATTTATACGTGAGGAGGCTACATATTTGAGCAGTGTTTGGACCTTGCAACCTGACCTGGAATCCGTTTTGATGTTTCAAAAGCGTGTATTGATCAAACTTAATTGCGAGGTCACACGCTCTGGGAGTGAGTGGCCATTAACTTGGGGTGGGAGCACCTGGTTGTAAATCACTACTGCAGAACGCTATATTTCACAGTCATCTATCAAGTCACGTTTATTATTGCTATATTAAAAGGACAATGAAAACCGATCCTGTGTGGTCAGAGTATAAACGGACTTAAATGCGCTTGAGCACTTCATGGATCACTTTTGTATCAATATTTATATTTTATGAAGTGTGTGTATATTCACACTTTATGAGGTTGTAAGCTGAATGGCGACTTTAGTCGCTTATATATTATTATATTCTTGGATTTGATCGATAGACACATCACTTAAACAATTTATTTTTTTGGTTTCTGCTGCAGGTTCAGCAGATCATTAAAGTGGATTTCCAACGTAAATTTATAATTTTTTTTTATCAATTCTGAAGTTCATATAATGTAAATGTACCACTCACTTGTTTTTTCCAATATATCCCCCGATATCCAATTTCTTATAAAAAACAAACTTATATAATATGTTCTTGGCAGTTGTCATCTTGTCTGTGGGCATGTGAAGCCCACAAGCAGACATTTTTGGGATACGGTGATGTTGCGCTACCAGCATGCGCCGCACGTTCCTGCACATGCACACTATGTACTTTTAGCTGCGCCGCAAGTTTCCGACATTGCCATCACAACGGGTGTCAGCGTCAGAAGTGCCTGCCCTGTTGTGATGGCAACAAAGACAAATGAAAGCACTCAGATGAATGGAGGTGTAAGAAATGCCTCCAAGACGTGCTGGCGTCATCGCGTCACTGCCGATTTTGGAAGATCGCAATAATTATCAGTGGCTAGCCATACTGACTCCTGGGAATATTGATTCCTAGCTCCCAGGAGACAGTGCGCCGACCCAGGAGACAATGCACCGCCGGATATGACAACAAAACCCGCGGGTGGCCGAGACAGGAAACGCCACAACAATAAAGGCTAAAATGTTAACCCTTTGGCAAAAAAAACACACTATTTCCATTTGTTAATGTATATGACATCAGCATGTTAGTAAGATGAACTTTGGAAATTGTGTGGAACTATGCTTTAAGGGGATAGCACAGCACATGATTTATTTATCTGTGATTCTTACATGTTAGTATGGGACGTGATTAGTGCTAGCAGCTGCCATTTTTTTTTTAAGATAGGGGAACTTTGATTTGGTAGCTTGCAAGACCTTTACTATTGACTTGCCAAAGAAGTTTGCCCTTGAAGGGCATGCACAAAAAGGCATCTTTCCCATACTGGAGCAGTTGCCCATGTATTAAATTGGTTAAAAAAAAAAAAATAGGATTTTTTTGTACTCACCGTAAAATCCTTTTCCCTGTAATTCACTGACTGACACAGGTTTTCTCTTTAGACCATTGGGTTGTTATGTCACCTTCAGGAGAGGACTAGGCATTACATGTTAACATGTGATAATAAAACTAGAACTTTCTAGTTCCGCCCAAGGGGCGGTCCCTTAGATAAAAAAAAAAACCCAGCATTCTACTGCAGCCTCAGTACGTCAACAAGCAGTATAACTTAAAGCGGTTCTTCACCCTAAAGGGGAAGTTCCGCTAATCGTATCCCCCCCCCCCCCTCCGGTGCCACAATCGGCACCTTTCAGGGGGGAGGGGGGGTGCAGTTACCTGGATAATCCAGGTAACTGCACCCACTTCCGGCCAGACCGCCGTCATGCTTCACTTCCCGATTCCCTGACAGAGGATGGCGGCGGTGGCAGCAGCGAGACGAGCGACCGCTCGTCATCTGCCGCCGACATCGCTGGAACCTGGGACAGGTAAGTGTGATTTTATTAAAAGTCAGCAGCTGCAATATTAGTAGCTGCTGGCTTTTAATATTTTTTTTTTTTAGGTGCAGCTCCTCCTTAAAGAAAAATATGAGGGGCGGGTGCTGTGTCAATCGGTGAATTACAGAGAAAAGGATTTTACGGTGAGTACAAAAAATCCTATTTTCTCTTATATTCACCGACTGACACAGCTTCTCTCTTTAGACCATTGGGACGTCCAAGCAGTGCCAAAATGAGGGGTGGGAAAACAGCATAAAACTTCATCCACCATGGCATGTGGGAGCCAGTACAAACTTTACCCACAAAACTACAGTGTGGAAAAACCACCACAAAAAACAGGATGCCCCTCAACGGAGAAGCACTACCCTCTAACCGTACCAAAAAACTGCAGTAACGAATGCAACAGTGCATTAACTTAAAGGTACTGCGTTTTTACCAAAAAAAAAAAAAAAAAAAACACAGGAAAAAATTGCTTATGCAATAGCAAATATACAGCCGCCTGCAAAACTTTGCGGCCAAAACAAGCATCACCCAATGCACTGACATCTATCTTGTAGAACTTTGTAAACGTGTGGACAGATGACCAGGTCGCCACTTTACACACTTAAGCGACAGACGCTTGATGTCGGAAAGGTCCAAGACGTTCCGACTGCCCTCGTGGAGTGGGCCGTGACCGGAAAGAGGGACACCTGCCCGTTCAAGACGTAGGCTTGTACTACAATCTGTCTGATCCACCTGGAAATGGTGACCGATGAGACCGTCATGCCTTTCTTGGACCAGCCACTGAAACAAACAGCGAGTCTGACTTCTGGAAGGGAGCCATGGCAGACAAATACACCTTCAGAGCCCGAACCACGTCCAGAGCATGAAGGGCCACCTCCTTAGGATGTGCCGGCTTAGGACACAGAGATGGTAACAGAATGTCCTCATTGATGAGAAACGCAGAGACTACTTTCGGTAGAAAAGAAAGTTGCGGACGCAACACCACCTTATCCTTGTGAATAACCAGATAAAGCAACTTGCAGGACAAGGCCGCCAGTTCCGAAACCCTCCTGGCCAATGTGATGGCCACTAGAAATACCACTTTCTGGAAAAGAGTCAACAGGAGAAACTATGATATTTTCAAATGGCAGTTTTTGAAACGCCGAAAATACCAGGTTCAGATCCCACGGGGGTAATGGTGGATGCACCGGAGGGACTACATGTCGCACCCTTGAGCAAAAGTACTCACTAGAGAGTGAGACGCCAGGGGTCACTGAAAAAGGACAGCCAAAGCTGACATTTGTCCTTTACTGGTGCTTAATGCCAATGTCTGGTCCACCCCTTGCTGAAGAAACAGGATCCTGGATATAGAAAAGGAGCGTGGATGCCATCCTCTCTCCTCACTTGGAGATGTAGGCCTTCCAGGTACGAAGATATATCTTCCAAGAAGATTTCTGTGCTCTCAACATAGTTGGGATCACAGAGTCCGACAGACCCCAGTTCCTCAACACCTGGCTCTCAATAGCCATGCCGTTAAAACCAGCGATGGTAAAGCAGGATGGAGAATCGGACCTTGAGACAGAAGGTCCTCTCGCAACGGCAGTCGCCAGGGAGCTTCTGCCACCAAGCGCAATAGGTCTGCATACCAGGGACGCTGGGGCCAATCTGTGGCAACCAGTATTACTGGGATCCCCTTGGCTTCCACTCTGCGAAGCAGATGTGGTAACAGTTTCAGTGGAGGAAAGGCGCAGATCAGCTGGTACTGATCCCACGGAGCCACCAGCGCGTCTGATGCGTCTGCCCATGGATCTCTTGTCCCGGACACGAATCTCGGCACCTTCCGATTGAGACGGGAGGCCAAAAGATCCACATCTGGTGTGCCCCACCGCAGGCACAGTAGCCTGATCACCTCCGGATGCAACGTCCATTCTCCTGGGTCCAGCATCGGACAACTTAGTCAGTGCGTGTAACTGCCAGTTCTCCACACCCGGGATGTAAATGGCCGACAGGGCCGGTACATGTCGCTCTGCCCACTGAAGGATGTGAGCGACCTCCCGTGCAGCGGCCGCGCTTCTTGTTCCTCCTTGGTGACCGACGTATGCACAGCAGTGGTGTTGTCTGACTGGATCCTGATCGGACACCCTGGAAGTCTCATCGACCATGTGGAGAGGCATAGCCTGATCGCTCTCAGATCGAGCAGATTGAGCGGCAACTTGGATTCCTCCGTCGACCAAAGGCCCCGAATCGACTGAACTCCCATCACTCCACCCCAGCCGAATAGGCTGGCGTCTGTTGTGATCACCATCCATTTGAGAGGTAGGAACGACTTCCCGGACTGAAGCACCTCAGCCACCAGATCAGGGAACCCCTGACTAACTGGCTCACCTGGATCTGTCAAGCCAGGGACAATGGAGATTTGTCCCACTAGTCAAGATCTCCTTCTGCAGGACTCTGGTGTGGAACTGGGCATATGGTACTGCCTCGAAGGAGGCCACCATGAGACCCAGGACGCGCATGCAGAAGCGCAACGTCGACCACTTGCGGTTCATCAGCAGTTTTACCGCGGCTCTGAGAGTCTGCAGCTTGTCTGAAGGGAGAAACACTCTTGCTTCCCTGGAGTCCAGCAGCAAGCCTAGGTACTCCAAATGCTGAGTCGGTGCTATCACCGACTTTTTTAGGTTCAACAGCCACCCAAATTCTTGCAGGGTTTGCATGGTGATCGCCACATCCTCTTCCAACTCTGAGGCGGAAAAAGCGCTCAGGAGGAGATCATCTAGGTAACTCACAATCACGATCCTGCGTTGCCATAGCAACGCCAACACAGGAGCCAATACCTTGGTAAAGACTCGGGGGGGGGGGGGGGGGGGGGCGATACCAAACCAAAAGGGAGAGCCACAAACTGGTAGTGGGCTACCCCGACTGCAATCACAGAAACTTTTGATGCCGGAGGCATATGGGTATGTGCAGGTACGCATCCTGGATGTCTAAGGATGCCAGGGAGTCCCCTTGATGAAGTGCAGCGACTACTGAGCGAACCAATTTCATTCTGAACCTCTGCACTTTCACAAAGTGATTGAGGACTTTTAGATCCAAGATCAGACGTACCCCTTCCTTCTTGGGAACGACAAACAGGTTTGAGTAGAACCCCTGGAAACGTTCAGATTCTGGAACAGGTACAACCACCCCGCAATTCAGCAGGTCCCTTACTGGCCCCAAGAGGGCCTCCCAGCAAGCCAGGAGAACGGGTATGCTGGAGGGGGAAGAATCTGTTTTTTGGCCAAGAGAAGAACTCTATCTTGTAGCTGTAGGAAATCAGATTTCAGACCCATTGGTGGGACAGTCGAGAGGACCGCCGGGCTGCAAACTTCCGAAGGCTATCTTCATGCGGTAGCACTTTTGTTCACAGGCTTGTTAGGCTTGCAGTTCCAGGGACGTTTCTGTCCTTCCGTGGTCGTTCTGTCAGGCTGGGGACGTTTAGCCGAAGTTCCGGGCAGATGAAGAGGCCGTTTGTGAGCGGAAAGAGAGGACCCTTGCCTACGGCGTGGCTCCTTAGCCTTCCTGGCCTGTGGGAGTAGAGTACTCTTACCACCTGTGGCATTCTTAATGTCATCCAAAGAGGCTCAAAAGAGCCAAGGAAGGGAAGATTCGTCAGGGCTTTTTTTGAAAGCCTGGTCAGCAGACCAGCATTTTGACCAAATCAGATGCCTCAGCACCACTGCTGACACCGAAGCCCTGGATAACAGGGAGGGGATCCAGGGCAGTGTCACAAACGTACTTAAGGCCATGCACTAGTTGGTCTGCTAGTTCCACGCAGACAGGAGGAACCTGCTGTTCTCCCAATTCGTGGTGCGACAGTTTTGCCCACTCAGTGTCTGTGACTAAGTGCGGATGCCAGTACTGGTCGCATTGTTGACCCCACAACCTTAAGCAAGGAATGAGCCACTGCCTCGGCTTTCCTGTCTGTGGGGTCCTTATATGCAGGAGTCCCCTCTACCGGGATCGTAGTTACTTTGTTTAACCTGGATACTAGGGGGTCCACGAACCTAGGAGCCAACCTCTTTTTGAGAAGGCTCTCCTGAAAGGGGTAACGCACCGCCATGTATTTGGGGACTGAAAAGGTCAGTTGCGGTGGACCCCATTCCTTGTAAACGAACTTGTCAAAATAAGTCAGATATGGGAACACCTTAGCTGGCTTACGAGACCCACCGGGCTGCAAACTTCCGAAGGCTATCTTCATGCGGTAGCACTTTTGTTCACAGGCTTGTTAGGCTTGCAGTTCCAGGGACGTTTCTGACCGCTACATCAGCAGAGGGATCTGCTGGCTCCTGAATCTTCAGGGTATCACGCACAGCTGTGATAAGTGCTCCAACAAGCGCTTTGTCGCACGGACCCGGATGGGGACTCATCCTCACTGTCCGAACAGTCCTGATCAGCATCGTCTGAACGACAGCAGGGGTCACCAGCCTCAGCAGGGCCCAAGTCTGCGTCAGAGCTCTCCCCAGAGGACAGGGACCGCTTTTTAGCACCTTGCACCCAAGCACCGCCTCAATCTTGGCAACGACCGAATTGAGGACCACCGATAAGATGTCCAAAGCCACTGCGCATACCGCAGGCGAACTAGTTGCAATTGCCTGGATTTCAGGAGAAGAAACCAGTTTCTGAAGCCATGCTGACCCTACCCTCTCTACCACCCAAAGGGGACTTAGGACAGTGACAGTCCCACCCTCCTTACTGCTGCTGGCTGAGGGGCTCTTTCCCACAGGACTCACCATCTTAGTCTCTGTTGGCTCCCAGGTGCAGAGGAATTGGCTCTGTGTAGGTGGAAGCAGCTGCTAATGGTGCTGAAACCGCTCTATAGTGTGCTCAGGCTTAAAGAAAATGGCCACCCAGCGTCCAGTATAAGGACATAAAACACAGGGAAAATGGCAGCCAGAGCACATGCTGCCGCTAGAGAACACTGAAAAAAAATGTTCAAGCTTCCAGAAAATGGCTGCCGACGTCCAGTATAAGGACAAATCACAGGGAAAATGGCAGCTGAAGCCCAGGAGAGCATGCTTTCCCTTGCCCACACCTAAGATGGCCACTGATGCAAGAACCATGAGGGACAGAGAGAAACAATGGCGGTGAGACAGCGCTACACAGGACAAAAGCACAGCCTCACAGGCACCTTCCAGGGACATGAAAAACAGGACCCAGATCACAGCCAGCGTTGCGACACAGACATCAGTAGCCCAGTCATGTGTGTGCCCCGGAGCATAAAAGCTCACTGACCATCTCTGGAGCTGAGGTTTCATCATGGCTGACCCAGCGCAGAGCTCTGGCTTGCACACGCTTTATGGCTGGACTGGGGAGACTACAAAGATAAGGGTATCTAGCCTGTCACCCAGCCAGCTGTTGATAGCAGATCACAGGATCTATCATCTTGCGCAAAAAGCCAAGCTTCTTCCAATGGGCCCGTCAGGGTTCCTAGGTCCTTCTTCACTAGGCAAAATAAAACTGAGGCTGCAGTAGCATGCTGGGGGGTTGTTACCTAAGGGACCGCCCCTTGGGCGGAACTAGAAAGTTCTAGTTTTATTATCACATGTTAACATGTTATGCCTAGCCCTCTCCTGAAGGTGGCATAACAACCCAATGGTATAAAGAGAGAAGCTGTGTCAGTCGATGGAGAAAGAAGGTTTTTTTCACCTTAATGCATTCAATGCATTAAGGTAAAAACTCTTCTGTGTGCAATAAGTACAGATATCCCCAAATTACCCCTCTTTTTGGAGTGTAGGCAGTCCAAGGTATTTAGCAAGATGGACGGCAATTTTTTTAAAATTCACATTTTGTTGCTCATAATTATTTGGAAAATACATTTTCTTGTTTTTGTTTATACATACTGTCATCAGTGCAGTACAGCATCATCATAGAATGGGTGTGGCGGTGATCAGGGACACTGACTGGTGACAGTACGAAAACACTTTTTTTTGTTAACGCACTGTGACCCAAACAATATAATGTTAGCATAGTAACATCATTGTACTACTCTGGGGAAGTGATTTATTTTATTTTTTTTACACGTTTAGCAATTTTTTCCAATGTTAAATGCAACCATTTTACTGAAATAAATTCATTCAGGTTGTTTTGTTGTGATTGGCCACAGCTGATCACATGACATAGATGGCCTGTGATTGACCCAGTCTTTACCATGCGATCACTGTGACCAATCACAGCTACCAACACAAATTTACGCAATAGATGGCTTGAAAGGAAGCCAGCCATTGTTTACAACTGCCATGTGACCTGCTGTGATTGGTACAGTGGTCACATGGTACCGGCAGCAGGCTGGTACAGTTATTAGTCATCAGCTGTGTCTGGTGGGCTGAGCCGGCGACAGATTGTGCCGCTGCACAGACCTGCAGCCGCACAATCAGGCTCGATGAGAGGCCAGCCCCGGCGTCATTCCCCCATAGGCAGCGCAGGAACCAGTTGAAGAAAGGGGTACCTTTAATAAGGTGATAGTGTTAGAATTAAGTGCAAGAATGGCTGGGTCCATCTTGGGGACAGACCACTTTTAGTTAAAATCTACACCCACAGGATACAAGGCTTCAAAATTATTAGGCAGGAAGTTTGGCCAATTGTTGATAAGGCAAAACTTGCATGATCCAGAGTGGGAAAAGGCTTTCCAAAGAAAAACTCTTCATCTTCCTGCACTTTTGAGTAGGGGGAAATTGTGCAGCACCTGGCACATCCATTTATAGATTAGAACATGGTTAATGAATCCACAGTAACCAGAATATGGCGAGAGGATAAGCGAGTCAATTCTTTATATAGTGGGAGGAGAGAATCCTGCCCCCCTGTGGAAAATACTCATCCCCTCTGGTTTGTGCTGCAGCAGGTGAGTTAGACAATTCTGATGTTTGAGTTATAATCAGGGGGAAGTGAGGCACAAGTACACCTACAATCGATAGCCCTTTTGATTCAAAATGTGGGGATAACTTATTAAATAGGCCAGACAGAATTGATGCAAACTGAGCCTTAGTCAAACAGGTTGCAGCATGCCTGTAAGGGAGCCTGCGTTTTGGAGTGGTGTCAGTGTTAGACCATGCTTTGGAATGAGGGAACCACTAGTAACTGGATAAAAATGTGGTTTCCTCTGGACTTGCGGTGGACAAACTGCTGTCTATCCTGTGTGTTCTGGCTCCCAAGCTCCTGTAGTCCTCCATTGCTAACTGAGGGTATTTCACACAGGGTACTGACTGAATGGATGTGGATTATGGCTGTTTACCGTGTCTGGTATAAAGGAGTCATGGTAACTCAGGCGCTGAGTTTCAATGGCTGGATAGATGGATGGATGCAGTTGGGCAACAAGTGATGTGGCAAATGATCAGTTTGCACTGACATCAGAAAACTTCAGCACTACATCAAAAGCTGGAAAGAAACTTCGGGTTTGAAAGTTGAAAATAACCCATTATTCTGAATAGCGATACAATATATAGTGAGGAAAAAAGAAACACTAAGAGTGGAAGTCCGCTTACATTGGTGCCCTGTGAATTACTTGTGTGCATAGTACTGCAGTATGTCCTGTAGAGTAAAGATCTACAGAATCATGTCAGGAACGATGCTCCCGTACAGGGTTCAGCCATCACTGTGGTTATACCATCAGAGGAATCAATGACCAGGTGCCATAAGAGTGGAACATGACCATAGACTTGTAGAGAACCCATCACCAACTCCACTCCGTATCAGGTCAGCTCTACGACTGCAGGGTCCAGCTACAGTTCCCAAGGTGTGCTTGGCTACAGTTCTATAACTCGAACTACTGAGTTATGCAATAAGCAGTCAGATTTTGACAGAAGTGCCACTCAAGCGAGATAGTTAAATTTGGGGGCAAGATAATAGAAAAACCTTCTCCGAAAAGGAAAATGCATCCATCACCTGACACTAGCAAAACACTGGATACTCACTGAGAGATCGGTGGTATACAGGGACACAGGGGGAAAGACCCAGCAAAGTTTTTGCCAGTGTCCAAACACCTAAAAGGTAGAGGCATGCAATGCATGGTCTATGAAACGAGATCTGTGTCCTATAGTGTTGTGGTAATCAACCCTGTCCTCAGGGCCCACTAACAGGACAGGTTTTATGTATTACCTTGTGGAGATGCAGACCAGAACACTGCAATCACTGAGCAGCAAATTATATCACCTGTGATGTATCTCAGTTATCTTGCAAAGCTGGCCTGTTAGTGGGCCCAGAGGACAGGGTTGATGACCACTGCTATAGTGTATAATAAAGATAATATATAGACAGCTTGCAGAATTATATTCTCTCAAAAAAGCTTATTTGTAATGTGTGTCACTTGAGAACAAGATACCAGGCCACTGCAAACTGTTGGCTAAACCCCATAAGCCCTTGCGTCTTTTCTGACGTAAGCCACCAAGTCAACATCTGTCATTATGCACATATGTGGGCTTGTTTGTTGTGAACCCACCTGCTCTTCCTCAGTGAATGGAACAAGTGCCAATGGTAGTAGGGGCTCCTCTTTCAAAATAGGCTGAAATTCTTTGTCCATGAGATCTGAAGGGACCTGCAACACACATACTGACAAGTAAATGCCTGGCCTTTATAAAAACTGGGCAAGCAAAAATTACCGACTTTACATTTCTTCATGTTTCTAGTGCTTTAGAATGAAAGTTGAAAAAAGAATTAGTCACTATGGGAAACAAGATTAATTGTTCTTTCGGATCATTTAAATTAGGATTCACAGCATTATCATAGTGTAAATGATTTAGGGGGTTGAAAACTTTTTTTTTTTCTTTAAATAATGATGCGTTCATATTTTCACTGTTGCTATAAACAAAACCTGTGCAAGATTCTATTGCTTTCAGGATATTTTAAATAAGATTCAGGAAAAGAGGGGAAGAAAAATAAATGATACAAAAATTACATTAGAGTATTATATAGAACATGTAGTATGTCACAGCAAAACCACATAATGCATTCTTTCATAGTAATACAAACAGCCATGCACAACCCCTTGGTTGGCATAAACATGCATAAACATAATGAATTTGATCTACACTGCAGGCAGCAAGGTCAGAAGTGTATTTTTCTTATTTTTTTACAAAGTCAGAGAAGGTGCTCTTATCACCTATCTCAACTAAAAGAAAATTGCCAGCAAAATCAAAAAAATTATATTATTGGGGCTCAAGTGTAGCCACACAGAGGAAACTCCCATAATACAGTTTGAAAGTAAAGCTTTCCTCAAAGACAAATGGAGAATGGCATCCCACTAGAAGATGCTAGTTGTCTGGCTTTTACACCGACCTGAAAACGACTTGGAATCACTTAAACTCCACTTCTGTTAAGAAAAAAAACAAACCAAAAAAACAAACATATCTTCTCTGGGAGATCTACAGTATATATGAGGGGCGTTCAAGTGAAACTGAGACTTAAAAAGGTATAAAAAGTCTAACACAATAAGTGGAAAGCGTGTCCTATTAGTGATAGGTGGCGCACATGTCACGAGCCAGTCTGGAGACCGTTAATCAAGGTGGCAGACAAAAGTGTTAGTGCATGCATGGAATAACGTGTGATGAAGTTTCTGTAAACAAAAGTCTAAAACTCGCAGATATCTACAGAAGACTTCAAGCACAGTACAGTGATGAGACGCTCATCCGCAGTAAGACATATGAATGTCTGGCAGTTACAATTACTCCCAGAGGCATGATGGGACTTGTATTTCTGCAACAGCTGGAAGGCCCCATGTTGCCTATACCTGGTGTAAATGTTACAATGATGGGCATATGTCAGTCAGTGACAATCCCGGTCGCGGTGGTTCCCAGCCCAAAGCAATCATTGCTGCGCATGGAACACCTGATCCTGGATAATAGACTTGCAACGTGTCATGAAATTGCACAAGAGACTAATCTTTCTCATGACGAAGTGAAGCAGGCTGTCCTAGGATGGTTCAGGCGTACTGACAAATCATTTTATGCCGAAGCTTTCCAGGCATTAAACCAGGGGTCTCAAACTGGCGGCCCTCTAGCTCTTGCAAAACTACAAGTCCCATGAGGCATTGCAAGGCTGATGGTTACAAGGATAACTCCCACAGGCAGAGGCATGATGGGACTTGTAGTTTTGCAACAGCTGGAAGGCTACCAGTTTGAGATCCCTGCATTAAACGCTGGGATAAGTAAATAAATGTAGCAGTGGAGTATGTTGAAAAATAAATGTAGCTTACACTCCTTGAAATTTGTTCTTTATTATATGAACCCAAAAGGATACAAGGATAACACAAATTTAATTTCTGCTATAATACATATAAAAAAATATATATTTAAATAAAAAAAAAAAAAAAAAGTATTCCTCAGTTTAGGCCAATATATATTCTTCTACATATTTTTGATAAAAAAAAAAAATTGTAGTAGGTGTATATTGATTGTATATGCGATAAATTTTGTGCAAACCAAAACTACGGGATATATTTAGGGACTTTTATTTTTACATTGTTTTTACTACGATTTTTAGCAGGACTGCGACATTGCAGCGGACAAATCTGACCCCAGATTACACTTTTTGGGGACCAGTGACATTATTATATTGAGCAGTGCTATAAAAATGCACTGATCAATATAAAAATGACACTGACAGGGAAGGGGTTAACACTAGGGGGCAATCAAGGGGTTAAGCATGTCCCATTGGTGTTTGCCAACTTTAGGGTCATGGGCTCACTGATCGGGAACAGTGATCTGTGTCATGTCCCAGTGGGAACAGAAGATCCGACATGTCATTAGGCAGATCGGGGTATCACCTTGTTTACATAGGCAGTTCCCCGTTCTGCCTCTATACACAGCAATTGGCGGTCGCCAGCAGACAGTGTCCGCAGGACCCACGGGCATGCTCCCACGGCACGCGCCTGCTATCCTCCTTGCACAGACCGACATACACCTAAGGCGGTTTGCGCAGGAGAGCCGACCTGTCACAGTATGACGACGACGGCCGAACGACAAGAGGTTAAAGGAGTTGTAAAGGCAGACGTTTTTTGATCATTCTATGCACTAAGATCAAAAACCATCTGTGTAGCAGCCTCCTAAGCACCCCCCCCCCAGTTACTTACCTGAGCCCCATCTCTCTCCAGCGATGCCCACGAGTGTCTAAGCCTTCTCTTCTGATTGTCTGAGACACAGCAGCGGCACCATTGGCTCGCGCAGCTAAGTCAGTCAGCCAATCAGGGGTGAGAAGGTGGGGCTCCATGTCTAAATGGATACACAGAGCTCTGACTCGGCTCGGGTGCCCCCATAGAGAGCTGCTGGCTGAGGGGGCTCTCGATAGGAGGGAGGGGCCAGGAGCAGCAAAGAGGGACCCAAGAACAGGAGAATATGGGCTGCTCTGTTCAAAACCACTGCACAGAGGCGGCAAGTATAAACTTTTTAAATAACTAAAGACATTACAATCACTTTAAACACTTTGTTGCAGAGTCCTACCTGTTGCTGCTCTGCAGAGTATTGATTTTCTGTTGCAGAGGAAGCCTAAACCAACCTGTATCTTAACGCAAACTTCTTGGAAAATCAGTAAGGCAATCACACAAACAGGAATTTACATTTATGGGGGACTTCTGTACAGCAATGGTATACGGTTCCCAACCAGGTTGCCATAATGCATTGTATTTTACAGAAACCACAGTGCTGCTGCTTAAAAAGGAAAGATAATTTGTATACAATTTCAATATGGCTCATGTAGCAATTGTATGTGTCAAATTTTTATTTGTCATTTTTTTCAAAAGTTGTTACCCTTTAAATACTTGAAATCAGATAGCAAGATGATCAGCAATGACAGGTAGGCAACTGGGAATTGCAGAATGAGCAGCAGCAAGTACAGCCAACATGTTTCTCTGGGAAAGCTTTCCTTCAATGAATTCCTCTTGACAAAGTGCTGCTATCAGAATTCAACTCAAGCACCACCTGCTGGTGAAATCTGGTTTTATAGGGCAAAAATAAAATGTAGTTTTGTGCCAATTACTGTTTTTCTGTCTTTGGGCAGTTAAAGTCAGAAAGAAACATACATTTATTAACGACCACAAAAAGATTAGAAAATAAAAAAGGCATGATTATTCGCTTACCTTATTGTCCTTTATATAAAGTGCAAGCATCTCTTCCCGGCCGTACCGATAATCTGCAAGTTTGTACTTTGGCAATGCTGGGGAAAGTGGTGGGGAAATAACAGAACCCCCGCTGGATAGAGCCCTCAGCCTGCAATAAGCAAGAAACAGCATTAAAATGCAACTGCCTTGTAAGGTTTGACTAGCTACTATGTTAATAAGGAAAATACTTAAGCACTTAAAAGTAGAATTCTGGGATAAAACTAAACCTAATCCAAAAACGGCTCCCACCCCCCTTTTATCACCTATGCCAACTACCCTGTATAAGAAAGCTGTATACATTTACTTACCTATTCTAAGACGGCTCTGGTCCGGTCATGTGATCTCACCTGTGTCAGCCTGCAGAGGGGAGCAAAGAGCGCCGACAACTGCTGGAATGCCTCAGTGGTGGTCCTACAAGCAGCATCTTTGGGGCGTATGAATACACCGCTCCTAAAACACCACTGCTATTGAAATCAATGGGCAGCGCTAACGAAGCGCCTGCAAAGCGGCAGTGGCGCTTTTAACACTTTTTCAGCCAGTAGCAGGGGTTACAAGCACCCCGATAAAATGCTTTACCGCCAACACGCTCCCCCCCCCCCATCCCCAGTGTGAATGTGCTTACCTGCTCTTGAACTGTATTTCCACTTTTGCAGTAAAATTTGAGAAACCCTCTCCATTCCAGGCATGCACGCAGGCTACCTCTAACCATCTACTCATCCATCAGAATTATAATTAAATATAATCTTCCAGTATTACCCCAGGGGACACTTGATCTACCTTCTCAGCCATGAGATAACAGAAAAAGGAGACAACACAGGCTGATCACACCACAAAAGATGGCACTAGTGGCCTTGCCAGATTACTCAGGGTTTCATCACCAACACGCCAAATATTCAGACGTCAAGAGATGTCTTCATAAATATGTTAATCTGTATGCAACCATATACCCAGCCAAACTGCAGTTGTTAGCCAAGAGCAATACCTTCTTACGCCTGCTGCGGTGTGACTGGACAAGAAAAAGTGACATCTCCACAAACCCTCAACTACATTTGCGCCATGACTAATCTGTAATGAGTGCAGTTTTAGAACTTTAGCGGGATCTCCATCTACAGAGTCCGGCTTGCAAACAGATAATGGTAGAGGTCAACCGATATATTGGCTGATATTTGGCTTTTTTTAAAGTTATACAACTTAGGCCGATTACTGACCGCACCATGCCCGTCGACACACGTGTTCCTGCTCCCTTCCTCACACTCCATTGGCAGAGCGGCGTTTGATGCTTGCCAGAGATCACACCGACATCACAGCTGAATTTTGACAGCTGGTCTCTCTGCATTCAGTTACATATAGTGTAACTGTGAAACTGGCATTTCAGCTCAGTGTGAAACCTGCCAGTGCTAACCAGTGCCACCTGCCAGTAAAAGAAAAATCGGCTGCAAAAATTCGGCATTGGCCAAAGAAAACCCCATATCAGTCGACCTCTAGATAATGGTATCCTGGACTGTGACCATCCATCCATCCATCCACGTATGCGTCCTGCTTCTTTTAGAATCCCTGCTTAAATGCTCCTGGGGAAGTGCCATTTTTTCTGCCCTGTCGGTATTCTCCATCACTGATTTGTTTGCAGGAAACACATTACTGCTGAAACAATTTTTCACATGAAAAGGGAGGCAATACCACCTTTTCACTCAACATATACATCATACTCTTGCAGAGTTAGCCATTGGCTGCAATTGCCTTTCGGATGCCAATCAGCTGCTGCATTTCCAGCATTTCCTGCATTTCCAGCAATGTTCTACTGTACCGGCTGATTTAAGCTGATAGTCGGCCAGTGGCATTTTTAGGCCTCTTGCAACATATCGTATTTATCGGCGTATAAAAGGCACTTTTTTCCCCTTAAAATCAGGGGAAAATCACGGGAGCGTGTTATACGCAGATCCTCCACCATTTTTGAGCCTCTTCGGTGGCTTTGAGCCGCCTTCGGCCCTTCTCGGTGGCTTTTGCCCATCTTCCGCCATTCTCGTCAGCTTTTGGGCTCTCTAGGCAGCCGAAAGCCACCGAGAAAGGCCGAGAGCGGGCAAAAGCTGACGAGAGCCGCCAAGATACACAGGACATCCGGCTCTGTATCTCGGCGGCGCCATTTAAAAAAAAAAAAGCTGCAAATAAAACAAGGCTGCAATTGACAATGACAAGGGTACAACGATGGACAAGGCTGCATGACAAAGCTGCATTTGACACTGACAAGGCTGCAATGATGGACAAGACTGCATGACAAAGCTGCAAATAATGGACAAGGCTGCAGATGGACACTGATAAGGCTGCATTGATGGGCATTTAAATGTAAGTTTTTGTTTTTCCTTAAAATTCCCTCCTAAACTTGGGGTGCGTGTTATACGCCGATAAATACGGTATTTGATTTTACAGAAGAATGCACAGCACTTGTTTACGTGCTTGTGTGCATAGGCACATTAGAATTAATGGGTTGTATTTTAGCTCAGTAAAAAAATAAAATAAAAAAGCTGCACTGAGCTTTTTCAAGCTGCAGTGTGCAAGAGGCCTTAGAGAGTGTAAGCTCTTGATACGAGTTGTCTTAGCCAACTTGCCACATTGGATTTTAAGGAAGGATGTGCTTTGCGAGGCCCTGATGTCAAAACAAAGAAATCTCTGAACTAGCTTTTTTGCAATGAGCCGTTCCTGATTCTTCACAAAGACAACATAATCTTGCTCAGAAGACCTACCTTTTTGCCTAAGGTGATATCTAACTTCTAGCTTAACCTCCCTAGCGGTAATCCCGAGTCTGGCTCGGGCTGCAATTTAAGTACCACGAGCGGTAAACCCGAGCCAGACTCGGGATCGAATCGCTGGATACAGGGAGGATACAGGAAAAGGTTACTTACCTCGTCCCCTGGATCCAGCGATGTCCTCCATGCTGTGTGTGCGAGCTGTCCTCCGCTCGATTCACACAGTGCCCGAGTGTCGCCAAGCTCCGTTCCCTGCGACATTACGATGCACGGGAGCGGAGATCGGCGCCAAATTCAAAAAAGTAAAAATACACAAAACACATACAGTACTGTAATCTTACAGATTACAGTACTGTATAAAAAATACACATCCTCTTTGTCCCTAGTGGTCTGGCCAGTGACCTGAATGTAGTTTTATATTATAAAGAAAGATTTTTTTTCTGCCTGCAATTTGGAGATTGTCCATAGCAACCAAAAAGTGTCCCTTTACGTCAAAAGTGATTTTAGAAAATCACTAGAAAACAGCGATAATAAATTATAATCACTTGCAGAATTAAGCGACAGCGATTTGTGGGGAAATTCATCATCAAACACTAAATCTAATGACAGCGACAATTCTGCAAATGAGCAAATTTCAGTGTTTTTGGATTTGATTACATTACTGAATTTTTATTTATTATCATTATTTATTATATTATAAACTTTATCATACCCAGGATGTCTACTAGACTCTGGTTTGAACAGATTTAAGAGAGTTATTCCTAAGAATTGCAGGCCTACAATATAAAACGCCAAATTTCCATGCAAAATAATTGTACCGCTTTCATCACCTAAAATCTGAAATAATTATACTGCCAGGGAGGTTAAAGCAGAGTTCCACCCAAAAAATGGAACTTCTGCTTTAAGGGAAGGTGACCCCCTGACATGCCACATAAAGAAGCTGTGACTTAAATTCTGGTAGCTCTGACAATTTCCAGACAATGAAGGACAATTTTTTTTGGGGTGCTTAACAACATGGCACAAGGAGAGAAGGGTCTTCGTTAAAGCGGAGTTCCACTTAAAAAATAAAAATAAAAAAAGTCAGCAGCTACAAATACTGCAGCTGCTGACAATCAGGATACTTACCTGTCCCAGGGTCCAGCGATGCAGGGGAACGAAGCCCCACTCATCTCCCCCTCCTCTCTGTGGCGCTAGTATAGGCACTGTGGGTGCCCGTCTGTGGCTTCACGCCGTGTGTGGCCGGGCAATCTTTTGGGACACATCAAAAGGCCCAGATGATTGCCCGGCAGAGAGGGAAGGGGGAGAAATGATCTCCCTTCCAGTACCCCGGGAGGGAATGGGAGCTGGAGCCAAATGTGGCATGTCGGGGGGGTTACCTTCCCTTAAAGTGGAAGTTTCATTTTTTGGTGGAACTCCAATTTAAGGTAGAAGTTAGATATCGCCTTAGGCAAAAAGATAGGTCTTCGGCGCAAGATTACGTTGTCTGTGAAAAATCAGGATTGGCTCATTGCAAAAAGAGCTAGTTCAAACACACATCTTACAGATGAGAAAGAAAAAATTATCCAAAGCGTTCTCTGGTGGGTTCAAAGGGTGGTTTCTGGGTGGAGAACCAAATTAAGATCCCGAGGAATCAGTAAGTACTAATACAAGAAACCTTAAATAAAAGGTAGTTACTAGAGCTGCACAATTAATCGTTAAAAAAAACGCGATCTCGATTCACCCTCCCTGACGATTTCTCCCGCTGAGAGTAGGCGATTCTTTCATATAAAGAAGTGGAGAGATTATGTGCTCACTCAGCTGTCGAAAGCATTCCGGGCAATCTGCCAAGTTAGGAACTTGAAACATTGTAAATAACCCTTACTTCTTAGATCAAAGGGATAGAACTTCTTGTGTAAACAAATAATCACATGTAAATGCAGGAAGTTTAACCACTCAATCTTTTTCTGACACTTAAGTTAAAAGAATTTTTTTTTGACCATATCATTATATATATATATATATATATATATATATATATATATATATATATATATATATATATATATATATATATATATATATATATATAGCAGAGACCTTAGGGAATAAAATGGCAATTGCTGCAATTTTATGTCACACTGTATTTGCCCAGCAGTCTTTCAAATGCAAGTTTTTGGGAAAAAATACACCTCAATAAATAAATAAAACACAAAACAGTAAAGTTAACACAATTTTTTTTTTTTGTTTTAATGTGAAAGATGTTGCGCCGCGAGAATCGTGATCTATCGTCTAAGTAAAAAAAAAATTGTGATCCTCATTTCAGCCAGAATCGTGCAGCTCTAGTTGTTACCAGAAAAAAATAAAAGTATATTTTAACCAAACACACTTAACTGTCTTCCCTAATCAATCCAGTACTGTCCCATCTCCCTAGTCTCACAGTAGACAGTGCAGCGGGAGCCACTGGGGACTACTGCTGTCAGTCAAATCCTGTGGAGGAAGAAGGAGTGGGGGCATGGCTGAGCCACGCTGTGTGCATCGATGAATGCACACTGCCTGGCTCCGAAGCACATCCACACAATTGCCCCTCATATCACCTGGCTTTCAATGAGGACACCTGCAGGAAGAGGCAGGGGACCGCCAAAGAAGAGGTAAGGGACCGGCTCTGTGCAATATTGTTACACAGAGTAGATATAGGCGACTCCTGCTGCTGTATCAGAGCCAAATCGGGAGCAAGAGCCCCGAGAGTGGCTCGGTTTTCATGCACATCGCTGGATCGATATGGGGCTCAGATATGCAAGGTAAAAAAAAAAAAAACTTCTGCCTTTACAACTATTTTAAGTCACGATTATAAGAAGGCATGAATGCATGGTATAGACTAGGATTAAAATGCCTGTGTTTATACCAGGAATTACCAGGTAGGATAGTACATTTTTCTGGAAGTGACTATTCTGACTTTGAGCACTGTGGGAATGAAAGAATCAGAGATTAAGACGCGAGTTTCAAAAGCCACACTGTTATAAAGCCAGTGACTGAGGAGCAGAACAGGGGGCCCCAAGTTAGATGGTCTGTTTGCAAGAGTTTAGGGACCATCTCCTAAAAGTTTTACTCCTGCCCTACTTTGCAGGGCGATGGAGGCAGAGTTCACACTGGAGGAAAGGCATACAAGCCAGAATGGGGTCCAGGGAATTACCAGAGCATCTAATGCCAGCCCTAGAAGATCCTCGGTCCTTGCTACAAACAGGGGTAACTTGTATGTGGAGGCCAGGATGTCCACATTTCAGACAAGAGATCAAAGATGTCAGCATGAAGGATCCATTCCCATTCGTCCAGAGAGTGACAGCAGAGGTAATCTGCCTTCCAAATGCCAACTCCTGGGATGTGAACAGCAGAGGGCTACGCAGTGTTTCTCCTCTCACAGGATGATCAGAGACTTGCTTCCATCAAAGCTGATGCTTTCTGGCAACCCCCCCTTTGGTGGTTGAAATTGTCCGCTGTTGTGGCATTGTCTGACTTTACCCTGATCTGGGGACTGTGAAAAAAGGGGTTCCAGTGAGTCAGAGCTAGTTTTATTACTCAGAGCACCAAGATATTTATAGGAAGTTTGGTTTTGTTGGGTGACCATGTGCCCTGGAAAGGCCTAGGATTGGAACACTCCTCATCAGCCTCAGAAAATCTCACTGGAGAGATGTCCCTTAGATCTGAGAATGATCTTCAAGAGAAATTTAGCTTACAGGAAGAAAAACTTTGGCCTGAGCTGTGTCCTGAATGAAGCCCAAATATTCTAAGCAAAGTCAAGGTCTGAGCTCAAACTTTTCAAAGTTAATTACCAAACCAAAGGCAAGAAGCATATTAATAGCCATTTAGGAGGTTTGCAAATAGTTGAAGGGGAAATTAGTTCTTCAGAAGGATGTCATCTAGGATGCCCGAGTTCTGAAGAGGGAAAGAACAAATGCAAGAATATTTGAAAATACTCTGGATGCAGATAGGCCAAAAGAAAGTAAAACAAATT
Source organism: Lithobates pipiens (assembly GCF_037356315.1). Taxonomy (NCBI): domain Eukaryota; kingdom Metazoa; phylum Chordata; class Amphibia; order Anura; family Ranidae; genus Lithobates; species Lithobates pipiens. The sequence goes on from NW_027507758.1 coordinate 485,430,113, forward strand.
GGAAGTCCCCTGCGCATTCCTCTTAGGACCTTTAAGTCCATGGAGACCCTCATCAACACGTTCGTGCGGGGCCCATCCCGTCACAAGCTCTCGTGGAGTACCTTGAAATGTCCTGCCCACTTGGGTGGCACTGCCCTACCGGACCTCTCCTATTTGGCTTCCCGACTGTCACACTTTTACTACTACAACCAAAGACCGCTACACCGCCTTGGTGTGCTCCCCGCACATCGACCAGGTCAGTCATCCATTCCGCCTACTCATGCGCGGCACTCAGTGACTTCCCATCCAGAGGAGCACTATGCTGTTTCACCATTGCTCTATCTGGCAGCAGGCTATGTCCATTACTGTGGCCCCCAGATTCCACTCCCACACCCCCCTTTGGGATAACCCCTCGCTCCCTAAACTACTTACTATCCCAGACCACCTCCAATGGATAACCAAGGGAGTTCTCTTCCTCTCCTAGGGCATCGCTAATGGAATGATCAGACCGTTTCAAGCCCTAAAAGAAGAGTTTGGCCTCCCCAACCGAATGCTCTTCCGCTACTTCCAACTCCGACATGCCCTTGGCTCCCAGTTCGGAGTTTCTGTCCCCAGACTTGAGTCGTTGCCGCTCGTGACCATGGTCCTCGGCCACGACCCTAAAAAAATTATATCTTTCTTTTACAACCACTTGCTCACGCGCGTACCGAATCAAGTCCAGATGGGAAGCGGATGTTGGGGCTCTTGAGGATGGGGACTGGGAAATCACGCTGACCACCCCTAAGATGGTTTCCCCTAAATTATCAGACAGGCTCACCCACCTTTACATGCTTCACAGATCCTACCTAACCCCCATCCGCCTGTCCAGATTTAGACCCAACCACAGCCCGGTATGCCCTAAGTGCGGTGACCCCCAAGCCACATTTTACCACCTACTGTGGTCATGCCCCAAGCTGCAGGACTATTGGATCCAGGTTGTTGAATTCCTCCACTACCAAATGGGATCCCCACTGTCACTGCCCCCGCCAGTGTTTACTTGGCATTCTCCTAGTATCCGAGGAGGCAAGGATCCCAACCATCTTCCTCCAAAAGACTATTTCTCGCCAGGATGCAAATAGTTTGCACGTGGATGAGTCCAACACCCCCCACTGTCTGGGAAAGGAAGGCAGCGGTTAACGCTACCCTTGCCTTCAAAAAGATGATCTCTAAACATAGAGGGTGCCCAGGCAAGTTTGCCAAGATTTGGGATAGGTGGGGGGATTCCAACACTTGCACAGAGTGAATGCACCCCAGGACTACTCCCCATTCTGCTAGGAGCCTGTATGCCATCACCCGTTGGCCCTCGCATGTGACCTGGGGGTCCCCAGCCGCGGCTGGCGCACCCCTACCCCTGTCCTCCGGGCGGCCCCCTACAGAATATACTGCATGCTCACCTATGGCCCTCATCTTCTGAGCCCTTCAGCCTTTTGAACACACTCTAATACTGTCTATGTATTATTTGTAACATATTGTTAACAGCTGCTCTATCCTTGTATTTGGTGCATGTTGCACCCTACACATGTTTATATTGTCCTGTTTTTAAAATGCTCAATAAAGGTTTTTTTTTGACTAAGTAAAACAATTTGGAAGTCACTTCCCACTGCAAAGCATAGAAAGCTCTGGTGAGATGGGTAAATGGGAATATGTAGATAAGAATCTTGAATGTCTACTGATGCTAAAGATTCCCCTCGTCTCAGACACACAAAACCTACCTTGTCAATTCCATGCGAAACTTTGAAACAAGGCGGCACTTGGTTTGGGGGTTTTAAATCCAGGCTAGGACAAATTCTGCCTTTGGTTTTGGCTCAGTGGCTAGCTTTGAAAGAATCCTTTGAATCTGTCTATCAGAGGAACCATAATGACCAAATGCCTGAGGAAAGAGATGTTTCAGTGCAGCCTGCAGATCCAACTGTCCTCAAAAAGAGTTTGGTTGGTTTGATAGGGAAAAAATTAATAAAAAATAAGGGCTTAGAACTTAGAACTCTATTTTATGCCCCTTTGAAACCACCAACTGAAGCCACATGTCTGGGACATCTGTGATCCAGAAAGAAGCAAACAGCTTAGGTGTGAGTGCGTAGTTCATTATGAAGGGCTCTTTGGGGTGGACTTGGTAGGTTTTTGAAACAAAGGACAAAGTTTTGGATTGAAGATGAAGACCGAGGACAGCAATGGGATGCTGCTCTTTGGAGGTAGAAGCTGCAGAATAAGGGGTTATTTGAAACCTTCCACTGCAGAAATAAAAATCCTCCTTCAAAGGGCATATAGGCCAGGTGAAATTTACAAGCAGCTTTAGTTGTCCAGGCTTTCAGCCATAAAGATATTACGCATATGGATAGAAACAAGGACCATTCTAGAGATCTGTCTCATGACTAGTTCTAGGGCATCAACAAAAACCAGTTAGACTTACTGGTAACTGTTTCTAGGAGTCATCCAGGACAGTACAGGAGAGACCAGCTCCACCTCTGAAGGGCAGAAAACACAAATAGTGAATTCTTTAAAGGGCGGCCACCAGCCCCTTTCCTCAGTCTTCCCCGGAACAGCTTCTGAAACAGAAAAACACTTGTCCAAGGCTATAACAGCATATAGGGAGGGAATCCCTGCTGTTATGGGTAACTGTTTCTAGGAGTCATCCAGAAGTACAACTCTGGTTTTCTCCAGTTGTCTGCCCAGGACAGAGCAAGAGGATCAAAAAACCTACCAGATTAGGGGGAGACTACCGCCTGAAGGGCCTTGCGCCTAAGTTCTTAATAGAGCGCTAAGAGAAGGTCCAGCCTATAATGTTTAATGAACGTCAAGTAGCTTGAACATGTTAATGCCTGGCAGATTTGTTTTGGTGTCACCCCAGCTTGCTCCAGCTAAGCAGACAGCGCCCGCGTAGAGAGCCATCAGGCAGAAAAGGCAATCTTTCTTCAGTTTTGTAAGCTACTACAAATGCCTGTTTGGTCCAACAGACGATCTTACGCTTCAAAGCTCGACATCCCGCACTTTTACCAGAAGGCACAATAAAATAGGGCATTAGACTTTCTAATGCCTTCGGATAATTCCAAATAACGCAAGACACAGGCTCTTACGTCCAGTTGGTGGAATTCTGCTTCTTTAGGATTGGTTGGAGATGCACAGAAGGAGGGCACAACAATTTCCTGAACCCTATGATATTTAGATGCCACCTTCAGCAAGAACCCCAGATCTGTACGCATTACCAGCCTGTCCTCAAAGATTTGCAAAAATGGCTCTAATAGAAATTGCTTGCTGTTCACTAATGTGTCTGGCTGACAAAATTGCAACCAGAAAGGCTGTCTTAAGTGTAGCCCACTTTAAGGACAGATCTTCCTCTGGCAGACGTTTTAGTCAACCTTGTAACACTAATATATTGATGGCCAGCCCTTGGCTTAGTCTTGTAAAATTTCCAAGATGGTCGGAAACCCTTAGGGACACCTTCCTGGTGTCCAAGCATGAATAAAAAAAATCCTCCAAAATTTAAAATAAATTGCTTGGCTCACTTATTTTTACAGGAAAGCACTGTATTTACCACCTTGTCTGAAAGCCCCTTAACCTTCAGGAGGCTTTCTTCAGACACCACGCCGACAGATTTAGACTAACTTTGGCACCCGGATCGGGCCTTGAGACAGCAGATCTTCCCTCTCGGGCAACATGAGGGGAGGTGGAAAACCAGGCTCTCTTTGGCCAATACGGAATGACTATAATCATTGTATTCTTGAGCAAATTTCCTCAGTACCAAGGGAATCATTTTGAATGGGGGGAAAAGCATTGCATAAGTGAAAACACCCATTTCTGAGCCCCTTGCCCCCTTCATCCCTTTTCAATGAAAAATATGTTGAACAAATCCACCTCTGAAAGGCCCCATTTTTCTGCAATTAGCCAAAAAATGTCCCCCGTTCAGAGATCATTCTGCTTTACAGACCTGGTGGCGACTTAAGGTGGACTACGGAGATTGATCTCAGGTTGACCTCGGCCCAGGCAAAAATGGCCTTAGTCAATCAAATTAGGTAAGGGCAATGTTCCTCCCTGCTTGTTGATATACAAGACCGCTACTACGCTGTCAGAAAGGACCTGTACATGGTGATCTCTCAATTTCTCAGCGAATGCTCTCAGGGCTTCCCAAATTGCCTGACCTTTGGGACTCCATTCTGGACCAGGCCCCTGGGCCACTTTTGACCCCCAGTGGGCCCCCATGGCTATTCTGATGGACAACGGCCAATTGTTTTGAAAACAAGCAGCTGAAAGCTTTACTCTTTCCACCTTCCCCCATGAGATAGACTTTCTGCATTACAGAGTTCACCCTGTACCCTAGGTAACATAGGTCCTTGTGCCAGAGTCAGGTTTGATTTTTCTTAGATCAACCAATCCAGGTCTTCCAAAAAAGGAATGGCCACTCACATAATGTCTCTAATTGAGGCAAGGTGGGGGGCAAAAAGATAAAGGTTGTATAAATAAATACAGAATGATTAAGATCCCCTTTAGTCTCAGGGGGGCTAGTGCCTCCGCCAGGACCTTCGTGAAAATCCTGGGGGATGAGAACAGGACAAACGGCAGAGCCCGGAAGTGGAGATGGCGTACGCTCTTTCCCCACTTGATCACCACCCTCAAAAAATTCTGAGTCTTTGTGGATTGGGATATGCAACTATGCATCCCACAGGTCAAGGGAAGCCATAAAGTAAATTGGGGAGAGAAGTGTCTTTGCCGTAAAAATTGTCTCCATTCAAAACTTTTTGTAGACCACCCCTTTGTTCAGCGACTTTAAATTTAGAATTAGGCAGAGTTTTCCTGATGGTTTCTGTACCACGAAAATGTGCGAATAGAAACCCTGAATTGTCTTTTGTTGTGGTACCGGGATGAGCACCCACTGGTGTAGCAGGTCGCCAATTTGAGATAGAAGTGCTGCCACCTTCTGAGGATCCCTGGGAGGGCAAGTTACAAATGTTCTTGCGGGCGGAGTGCCCTTCAATTGAATTCGATACCGATCCCTGATTATCCTCAGTATGAAACCATTAGGGGAAATTTTTTCCCACCGTGGGAGGAACTGCACCAACCTCCCTCTCACCTGAACCACGTCATTAGGGGTTTTTTTTTTTAGAGGAGGAAAAAATGCCTCTGTTCTGTTTTCCCCTCCCAACTGTTTCTTAGTGGACATTTTAGGGGCCTGTCCCTGCAACCTCTGTGGGCGAAAAAACCCTTCTTCACAAATGAAATGAAGTCCGTAAACTTGGTCATGCAAGACAGGCATCTCTTCTTCAGTCCTGACTTCTCCGATTCTTTGGGCTGAGCCTAGACCAGGAGAAAAGGAGAATAAAAGGGGGAAACACGCTGGGTGTACAATCACCGACACCTCAGTGCTACCCCCAGCAGCCATAATTTGATTCTCAAGGCCCGCCCCCCCCCCCCCCCCCAAGTTCAGATCTAATGTAATTTAAGAGGAAGAGGTCTCCCGGGACCCCCCCCCCCCAGGCCCCCTCTCCCACCCCGTAGGCTAAGACACCCCTCGTGTTTGCCTACCTGAGCCCGCACCACTGTCATGCTGTGCCGCTGGCTCCATGGATGGATCATCCTCTGGTAACATTGCACCATTGCGCTCGTGGCCAGGATCCAGACGGCCAGCAGGTCGTGGCCGCAATTTAAAATTACCGCCAGTGATGTGCTGAAGCTCCACCCCCTCTCGCGCTCCAAGGGTCGAAACTCAAGGCCGGCCCACACCGCTCTCACTGGAAAACCCACTGGCAATGGCCCGGCAGAGGCCATTGCCAGTGGGGCACTGAGAGAGCCACACAGACGTCCAGCCCTCCCTAGGCTTACATGGGGGGAGGCGCTGGTCCCAGCTTCCACTGCAGCCTGACCAGGGGCCCTCCACCCCCCCCCACCAATCCATAGCCTGCGCCTCCTCTGATGGAGGAAACACTGGGGAAGGTGGATGGTGGCCGCCCTTTGAAGAATTTGTGTTTCCTGCCTCCGGAGGTGGAGCCTGTCTCCTGTGCTGTCCTGGACAGATGACGGGACAAAAAAAAAAAAAAAAGTGTAAAGCAGAAGGCAGTCTACAAGTGCTCTGCCATGATTTGACCCTGGAAGATCAAATCATGCAGGTTTTTCACTGCCTTAGTCCAATTAGCTGAAGTCTAGCAAGCACACTGCAGCAATAGCCGGTTGCAAAGCTGGGCCTGCGAGTTTAAAAACACTCTGATGTCATTATGCCTGCCAGCTCAGATGAGGAAGCGAGCTACAACTTTTTTTAGTTTTACACTTGGAGCTTATTCCAATCTCTAGGGAAACAGCGACTTACAAGGTTATATGCAAGTGCTTTCTGCATGTTTGGGAGTTTTTTGGAGCTTTGATTTTATACAAAATAAATATTTAAGCTGAGAGCATTAGATCTGGATTATTTTGAGGGGCACATGGATATCTGAATATCTTGCAGATATGTTTGGATTATTCTGGTGACAAGATCCCAGGTCTCATGTACAGTGGATGCAGAGCATGAGGTGGTTTAGGCGGTAGAGCTCATGGTTTTGGGAACATTGATGCCACTGAATGATTTTCTGTACACGTTGTAAAGATTAAAGTTTGGTGTTTGGACATTTTTATTACCTGTGTGTTAAAATTGTTGACACATAGTTGGACATTCGTTATGTTAAAGTTATATGCATCTGCACATATATTGTTGGTAAGATGAGGGGAGTCATTTTATTATAAGTCTCACATATACAGTACTGTGCAAAAGTTTTAGGCAGGTGTGAAATTTTTTTTGTGAAGAATGCTTTCAGAAATGTTTATTATCAATTAAACTGAAAAATGAATGGAAGGGAAATTCAAATCAAAGTGTGGTGTGACCACCCTTTGCTGTCAAAAACCGTATTATTCTAGGAATACTTGCACACAGTTTTGAAGGAACTCAGCAGGCAGGTTGTTCCAAATATTTTAGAGATTTAACCACAGATCTTCTGTGAATGTAGGCTGCCTCAAATCCTTCTGTCTCTTCATGTAATCCCAGCCAGGCTCGATGTTGAACCATGACTTTCAGGTTTTTTTACGCTGAAGATAGTTCTTAACATTTGCTTTATGTTTGGGGCCATGGTACTGCTGCAGAACCCAGTTCCTATGTTTTTGTGGATAGGATGCGGAAGGCTAAGCGACCCAACAATGCACAAAAACATAGGAACAGGGTTGCAGAAAAATGGCAGCGGGGGCTTTCTTCGCGAAGGGCTGGAGGGTAGTACAATAATACATGTGTGCAGCCAACAGCGAAGCATGGTGGAGGTTCACTGCAAGTTTGGTGCTGCATTTCTGAAAATGGACTTGGAGATTTGGTCAGGATCAACAGTGTCCTCAATGCTGGGAAATACAAGCAGATACATATCCATCATGCCATACCATCAGCGAAGCATGAGACTGGCCTCAAATATATTATGCAGTAGGACAACAACCCCAAACATACAGCCGTCATTAAACACTACCTTTGGTGTAAAGAATAAAAAAGGAGTCCTGGAAGTGATAGGCCACCATATAGCCCTGAGCAACATAGAGTCTGTCTGGGATTACATGAAAATACAGGATTTAAAAGCAGCCTACAGCCACGGAAGATCTGTGGTTAGTTCTCCAAGGTGTCTGGAACAATCTACCGAGTTTTTTCAAACTGTGTGCAAGTGTACCTAAAAGTATTGATGCGGTTTTGAAGGCAAAGGGTGGTCACACCAAAATATGGACTTGATTTGGATTTCTCTCCTGTTGATTTACTTGCCATTTTGTTAAATTGATAAAAATAAACTATTAACATTTCTATTTCTGAAAGTATTCATAAGTCAAATTTTTTTACAACTGCCTAAAACTTTTGTTGGAAGCGCATTTTGTACGATTTTTTTCACATTGTATAATTTATTGTTTTATCAGCACTGCATTTATGGTTTATGATTAGGGTTCTGTGAGTAAGAGGATTGTGCTGGCTTGCCATTTTTTAAATGTAACTTTTTGTTGCACGGGCACATTTTGAATTTAGTTTGGCAGCTTTTAAAAGCGTCAAGTTTTTGGTCAGTGGAGCTTTTACACATCTTCTATAGGCACAATAAAGATGATCGAGATAAGAGGGTCTTCTACCACTTTTTAGTGAACTCCGTTTTCACTTGCAATGATTCTGGGAGAAGTGAAAATCTTTTCAAGCTTAACCCAATTAGTCAAATTGTTATATTTGTTCTTAAAATCGAGAATGTCTTTTTTCGACCTAGCAGGTCTCTTATGCTGCCTACACACGACCAGACTTTCCTGCAGACTAGGTCCGACGGACTTTCAGCGGAGTTCCGACGGGCTTTCCGAACGAACAGACTTGGCCACACACAAGCACACCAAAGTCCTATGGATTTAAACGTGATGATGTACAACTGGACTAGAATAAGGAAGTTCATAGCCAGTAGCAGCCCTAGCGTCAGTTTTCGTCTGGACTAGCATACAGACTAACTGATTTTTCTACCAGACTCGAGTCTGTCGGAAAGGTAGCCCACGATCAAATTGTTAGGTGGATTCGTTCCATCTGACTTTTGTTGTCGAAAAGTCCGGTTGTGTGTACGCAGCATTAGTACCCAAGGGGGAATGAAGACAGAAGCACCAAAGTTGGACAATACCATTTTTTGCACACAGAATTGAACATATCTACATTGCCAAGAATATTGCAGGAAGCAATTACATCAGGTGTATTGGAGGCTGGGGGTGAGAAATGTTCAGAGGCTTCCTCTAGCACAGCATTTAGGTCCTCTTTATTCCCTTTATGCCCTCAGTGTCTGCCCCAAGGGAGAAATTTCACTTTTGAACTCCTGTACAGGTGGCAGGGGTAAAAGAAAGAGCTTGGCACTTTTGTGCTCTGTATAGTGATGAGCGTAATAAAGCCATTCGTTCTAGAAAGTCTGACATGGTTACAGAAAAACTCTGCTTTGGTCATGTTGGCCTCCTTGAATGCCTGAGATATCGCTACAACGCCACTTCAAAAAAGTTGGGAAGCTGTATAAAATGTACATAAAAACGGAACGCAATGATTTGCGAATCTCAAACCCATTATTTTATTCAGAAATACTGTATACGAGTTGTTTAAACAGAGAATGTAGCAGGGGAAAAAAAAGTTGCGACAGGGCAACACAAGCTGGCAAAGTACAATCCCAATAACAAAAAAAAATTGTGACAGGTACAGAAACTCAGTGCAACTAAAAACAGAATGACTGAGTTGGAAAAAGGATCACCCCTCTCCTACAAATGACTTGTAAAACCAATCATGCGTAGCTAGTCACCTGCTCAATGGCACACAAAGCCATTTAACTGGTCAGCTATGGTCATTTTGATTAGCTCAGCATTAAAGAAGCTTTCCTGTAGTATCCTGTTATGGGGTTATTCCCTGCAATAAGGATTGGAGCACGTCATGATAGAAGGAAAAATGGATGGGCAAGATACTGTCAAATTCTTGAGGAAAATCTGATGCCCTCTGGCAGAAAGTTGTCAATGGGACGAAGGTTTAACCGCTAGCCGACCAGCCACCACAGTTGTACTGAAGCAGCGTGGCTCGGCTGCGCGAATTGCCATCATGCTACGTCGGTAGCATAAACGGGCACTAAGGGCGCTTGCGTGCAGCCGGAGGAGCGCACTTGCTCCCCAAGCAGATGCGAGTGCCCAGCGGTCTCAATCACCCCCGGGGCTCCTGCGATCACTCAAGGGACAGAGAAGCATGGGCTGTGTGTGCGTGTAGACACACAGTTTCCGGTTCTCTGAGCAGTGAACTGACAGATCGTCTGTTCATACAGAGTATGAACAGCGATCTGTTAGTTTCCCTGCACAGTTTCATCCCCACTTCAGTTAGAACACTCCCTAGGATACATATTAAACCCTTCAATGCCCCCTAGTGTTAACCCCTTCACTGCCAGTGACATTTTTACAGTAATCAATGCAATTTTAATCACACTGATCGCTGTATTAATGCCAATGGTCCCAAAAACGTGTCAAAATTGTCCGATGTGTACTTCATAATGTCGCAGTCACGATAAAAATCGCTGATCGCCATTAGAGGTCGACCGATATGGGTTTTTCTCTGGCCGATGCCGATATGTAGAAATCATGGCGGCCGATAGCCGATATATGATGCCGATTTTTTTGGGCCGATATGTTAGGCCGATTTTATTTTATTTCTTTATTTTTTTCCTTTTTTTTAATATATATATATATATATATATATATATATATATATATATATATATATATATATATATATATATATATATATATATATATATATATATATATATATATATTTTTTTTTTTTTTTTTTTAAATCCCCCTTGATCTAACACACCTTTCCCACTGGGGCGTTTTTCAGGCGCTTTTGGGCTAAAAATAGCGCCTGTAAAGTGCCTGCAAAATGGCTCCCCTGCAGTCTGTGTGAAAGACAGAGTGCTTTCACACTGAGACGATGCGCTGGCAGGATCTTAAAAAAAAAGTCCCGCAAGCAGCACGTTTGGAGTGGTGTATACCGCTCCTCCACCACTCCTGCCCATTGATATGAATGGGCACCACTGCCGAAGCGCATGCAATGCGATTTGGCAGCGGTGCTTCATGGGCGCATTTAACCTCTTCCTTGGCCGCTAGCTGGGTTATATGTGCCCCACTAGCAGCCAAATAGCACCGCTAAAATGATGGTAAAGAGCCGCTAAAACTTGCGTTTTACCATCAACGCCTGCCCGCTCCAGTGTGAAAGCGGCCTTCATAAGTGATACAGAAAATTTCTTACATTTAAACATTTATTAAACAAAACAAACCTCCAATCAGTTTACTTGTATGTATGATTTAGATAAAAAAAAAAAAAAAACCTATGTATTAAATAAAAACAGGTAGTCAAAACTTTTGGACAAAAAAAAAAAAAAAAAAAAAAAAAAAAGGGCTAACTTTACTGTTTTTATTTTATTTTTATTTTTATTTTTTAAATAGTGTATTTTTTTCCCAAAAAAATGCATTTGAAAGACCTCTGTGCAAATGCCGTGTGACATAAAATATTGCAACAACCGCTATTTTATTCCCTAGGATCCCTGCTAAAAAAATATATATAATTTTTGGGGGGTCTAAGTGATTTTCTGGCAGAAAATACAGGATTTTTACTTGTAAGCAACAAGTGTCAGAAAAGATTTAGTCTTTAAATGGTTAAACTGAGAACTTCTACACACAGAGATGACTTCATTCATTCAGTGTAAACATTGTATCATTTTGTTCTTTTCTTGGCAGACTGCCCAGAGAGGAGGAAGACGTTTCTATGGCAACTTACACTGACTTCTATACAGAAGTCATTTCAAAGTCCCGCTGTAGTTCTAAATCGGCTTTTTATCAGCACAATCGGCCGATGCCAATTAAAAAACGGCAAATATCGGCCGATATATCGGTCGACCTCTAATCGCCATTACTAGTTTAAAAAAAAATTATAAAAACATTCATAAAACTATCCCCTATTTTGTAGAATCTATAACTTTTGCACAAGCCAATCAATATAGGCTTATTGCGATTTTACTAAAAAAAATATGTAGAATATGTATCGGTCTAAACTGAGGGAAATTTTTTATATATATATATATATTTTTTTTTTTTTTTGGGGGGGGGGGATATAGCATAAAGTTAAATGCTTTCTTTTTAAATTGTTGCGTTTTGTTTATAGCGCAAAAAAGAAAAAAAAAAACCGCAGAGGTGATCAAATACCACCAAAAGAAAGCTCTATTTGTGGGGGGGGGACATCAATTTTGTTTGGGAGCCACGTCGCACGACCACGCAATTGTCAGTTAAAGCGGCGCAGTGCTGAATCGCAAAAAGCGGTCTGGTCTTTGGCCAGCCAAATGGTCCGTGGCTTAAACGGTTAACTTCCAACATGACAATGACCTAAAGCGCACAGCAAAAATTACCATTGAAGGAGAAAAAGGTGAATGCCCCTGCATGGCCAAGTCAGAGCCCAGACTTAAACCCCATTGAAAATCTGTGGAATGACTTGAAGACTGCAGCCCACAAATGGCCACAATAAAATTTAACTGATCTTGAGAAGTTCTGCAAAGCAGAGTGGCCAAATATTGCAAAGTCTAGATGTGCAAAGTTAGTAGACACATAGCCCAAGACTAAAGGCTGTAATTAAAGTAAAAGTCTGTTCAACAAAAATACTGAGACAAGCGAGTGATCCTTTTTCTAATTCAGTAATACTGTTTTTGTTTTTTCTGAAATGTTGGCATTAAATATTTCACATGGATGCTATAATTTGCAGTTAAAAATACAGCTGGATAAAACAAAAAAACGTGTCAATTTCAGGCTGCAAAGCAACAAAATGTGGTAAAAAAAAAAAAAAAAAAAAAAAAAAAAAAAAAAAGGGAAGCGATTCTTTTCTATACCCACTGTACTCTGCTCTAACAAGCTGGAAGGTCCCTCTCTCCTTTAGTCCAAAAGACGTGGTGCCCACGGTTACCAAACAGGTAACATTTTGTATTCGTCTGACCACAGACATCTTTCCACTTTGCAACAGACCATTTAAAACTGCGTCGTTTCTGGATCATGTTCAGATATGGCTGCTTTTTCCCCTCCATTCTTGGACAGAGTAAGGGAGGGTCCAAACCCGTCAGTTTATTTTTTGCCATGCGTGTTCCATCAGGGAGACTTCCCTTCACTTCCTGTCCCATGGTCAAAACAGGAAGTAAGGAAATCCCTGCAAATTAGGGGAATCCCTTGGGGACCCCCAGTCCTCTAGAACTAGTGTACCCATCGGAAGATTTCCACTCTCACTTTTCTGGGAACAAACCACATTTAAACTTTCAATTATAACGGTAAACAGGACAAATCAAGAGTGACTCTCCCCAACAGGAGCACAGACAGCACTATAAACTGAAGGAGTATGTAGTAACCTGGGTGTAGACTGTCCTGTAGATATGTCGTTCAGGCAAAAAATTTCCATTTCAGTCTTTTTTTTTTATTTCATTGAATTAATGAGCATCGTATGTAAGATATTACTCTGCTTAGCTCACTCCTGGAATGCTAAATACCATCACCAATACTGTCATATTGACCCCTGTATTTATATCAAAGATCAAATCAGCGTGTTACTTTTTTTTTTTTTTAGGGTGCCCAGCAACACACTACATAGAAGCTTGATGTGTTAAATTATTATCGATGTAAGCAGCCATTTCTCAGTGTTTAAACACAAAGTGTTCAGATTACACCCCCCCCCCCCCCCCCATTTCAGTCCCATTAATAGCAGTGCTAGAGCACAGACAAGTCTAACGTTGATTTTAAATGATGTGTTTAATACATCAATTTTTTCCTACTTTTCAAATTTAACAGATCTGAACTTTTTTTTTTCAATGTGTTCTTCAGGCTGATAAAATTATGGCTGTAAAAACTGAGCAATTACTAAATATTTGCTTAATGAATGGGTAGCCCTTCAATACAGGACCCAGAAGCTAGTGGAGACCACTGTAGAAGTGGTGCCTACTACAGTGATTTACAACTGCCAAGAGGATCCCACAAGTTTGACACATACGTATGCACAGCCATAACATTATAACCACTGACGGGTAAAGGGAATATCCTGTTACAATGGCATCTGAAAAATTGTGGAACATACTATGCAGAAAGTGAACATGTTGTCCATGAAGTTGATGTAGGGGAAAGAAGGAAAAAAAAATGGGCATTGCAGTTTGTTGTTTATGGGGCTGTGAAGCACAAAAGCTTCTAAAGTGGTCACATGATCATCAGTACTCAACCACAGAGCAATGGAAAAAAGGTTGCCTGGTCTGATGAATCACGTTTTCTTTCATATCATGTGGATGACCAGGTGCGTGCGTCACTTACCTGGGAAAGAGATGGCACCAGGATGCGGTATAAGTTGGCAGAGGCAGTGTGATGTTTTGGGCAATGTTTGCTGGGAAACCTCGGGTCCTGCCATTCATGTGGATGTTACTTTGGTGCTCATGCCTCAATGAGTCTGGGCTGTTTTAGCAAAAGGGGGCCATAATCAATATTAGGTGGGTGGTCAATGTTATGGCTGATCAGCGTACAAACTTTCACTGGTCCAGCTAAAAATGATCATACCTGGAATTCATCTCTAATCCTAAGGCATGGTGTTCAAATGCACTCCATAACTAATGAGATCTGCCAGCAAAGTACAGACAGGGTTAATTATGTTAAACATAGCAGAAAAAAAACTTCAGTTTTGGAGCTTTCAGATAAGTGCAGGTAAAATCAAAGCAGTCTTTTGAATTATGCTATGTAAACATGTAACAAATATAACATAGGTGTTAATCCATTTTGGCGACAAAAGTGGAAAAACACTTTAAAAGGCAGCACCAGCTGGTACATCTGAACATTAACATAGTTCCCATAAGAAGCATTTCAGATTAGGACTCTAAAAACAAAAGTTAATACTGCAATTGCAGTAATAACTTCTGTTTTTAGAGTCCCAATCAGAAATAGTTCCCATAACAGTTGACGAGCCAGGCGTTTGGGTGAGTCTCCAGAAGAAACCGCACTTTGATTGGGATCATCAGGAACACAGACCTCTAAATGCCGGCTAGGTAAGCTGTCCTTAAAGCGGTTCTGCACCTTT